>NC_141888.1:26920044-27523506 GCF_030686135.1 Camelina sativa | reverse complement strand
AAAAAAATTATCATCTCTTTAAATTTATTTTTAGATAAACAAGAAAGGTATAATTTCATAAAAAATATAAACGTGACATTCTTTTTTTTTTGGAACTGAAAACCAAATTTGTGAGTATTCGAACATTATTTCATTTAGAACAAAGCCCTTCAAATTGACGGTCTTGATATTATTATATGACTACTTTGTAGTATTATCAATACTATTAAATTGATAGACAGACGGTCCATAATCAATCAATGTGGCCATTGTGCACACATTTTTAATTCAATGAACAGCAACATAGCAATCTCATGGCACTATAAATACAATCTCTTATGGGGCATTCTTACTCCAAATTTCAGCACAGACTACTCATATATACAAGCTCTTAAACCTTATTTCGAAATCCACAAAAAGAACAACAACATGAAACTACTCACTATCAGTGTGACCATTCTCGTGATCTCGATGGTATTTGCCCAAACAGCAACCACCACTGAAGCAAGAAAGTTGAGGAAAACAAAAGATCAAGATCATTCTAAAGCTGGATCTACAGAAAAATTCGTGCCTACTTCTCCAGGAAGCAGCCTTGGTGTGCGACATAAAAAAGGTAATACCAATGTTGAAGGGTTTCAAGATGACTTCAAGCCCACGGAAGGAAGAAAGTTGCAGAAAACGAACGGTGAAGTTCATTTCAAAACCGGATCAACAGACGATTTCGCGCCTACTTCCCCAGGACACAGCCCCGGGGTGGGGCATAAAAAAGGAAACGCCAAAGTTGAAAAGTTTAAAGATGACTTCAAACACACGGAAGGAACCAACGGTCAGACTCACTTCAAAACAGGATCTACGGACGATTTTGCACCGACTTCTCCCGGAAACAGTCCTGGGATCGGCCACAAGAGAGGAAATGGGAATGTTAAGGGGTCTAAAGATGACTTCGCACCCACGGAAGAAAGACGATTGAAGAAAGCCAACGGTCAAGATCATTTCAAAACTGGAACAACGGATGATTTCGCACCTACTTCTCCAGGAAACAGTCCCGGGATGGGACATAAGAAAGGAGATGACTTCAAACCCACAACACCAGGACATAGCCCCGGGATTGGTCATGCTGTCAAGAACGATGAACCTACAGCTTAGAAAAGGTTTAATAGTTTATAGCTTTATTTAATACATTGTTTTACAGTATGTATTTTTTAAAATTATTGTATACCATATTATACCATTTGTAATACTTTATGATTGATAGATTCATAATTCTAGATCATGAATAAAATTAAGGTTAATACTTGTTTCGTACCATCTGAAACTCTTTCTATCATATATATATAAGTTTCCATTTTGATATTATTTATTAATTAATTATGATTTGTAATACTTATTTAGATTGTCCGCAATGTCAGTATATATGGTTAATTATAATGACATGAGGTAAATTAGAATTCAAAAGCACGTGTATATTATGTCTCTCAATAAGTACATACGTTCAAATTTTTACACAATTAGATAAGAGTTATAGGGACAACAAAAACTAAAGATTTAAGGTCTAAATATTTCCATTTTTGTGGTTGTTGTCAAGCAAGGTCTAAAGATTTCCATATTAGGGGAAAACAGCTTTGTTCTTTTTGTTTGCTAATTCATAAAATTGGGGGAATATATATCAACTATCCATGTCCACATGAAACCTAAGATGCATTTGTCGCTCGAATCTTTACCTTGGGATACTACGTTGTGTAGAGCTTGATACCACTGCTATCTAAAAATTAAGGTGTTTAATACTAACTTACATATCACGCCACTGAGAAGGCCTAGAAAAATTTAAGTGGGTGTTGCAGTGTCGACTTAAATTAAACAAATGGTGGGCAAAGAAGAGTGACGTTACAAATTGTATTAGCCACGTACGGAAAATAAACAGATACAAATAATCAAATCATATACACACAAATAAACCGAAAACAAACCTCACAAAATCGATGAATGTTCTTACATGTAACTAGTTTAAAATTTGCTTGATGTTAATTGAACCAACTGTGATAACGTCTATAACCTTTAGCCAAACGGTGTGGATACAGGTGCCGGTCCAGCGAGCGCATCAGACCGTTTAATGCTTCCCATACCACAAATGATACAACCGGGTGAAGAAAGAGCAGCAAACTTTGCACCACATAGATCACAAACATCGTATCCAATAGTTGATAACCTGCTGAGCGTAGCTGAGCATAACTGAGAAGGATCTTCGAGCGGGTCGATAGATTTGTTCGATGTGCCTCTCTGGACACAGAGATCGACTAGTCCTCTTAGTTCTTCTTGCTTGCTCGCTGGTGCCTTTGATAAAAGAAGTTCCAGCATCTGCTTTGAGTAGCCATAGTTTTGGACTTCCATGTTTCTTTTGATTGCAGTGCGTATGCAGTTTATGCGGTGCTTTGCTAGTAGTGGCAGGGAAGCAAGATGCCTTGAAAGTCTAGCCATTTCGTCCTTTGCGCTTAATGCGCTCGCGCCTTGGACTCTTTGTAGCCTCAAGATTTCCTGCAAATGGGGAGAGGAGAAAGAAACATTGATAAGATGATTCTATCTTTTCGAGCAGAATCTTTTACTTTCTATTAAGACGGGAGATATATGAGATTTGGTTACCCGAAGGAGAGTTACGGCTATCTTGTATTGTGCACAAATAGTGGCTTGGGCTTTGATATCCGCTCCACGTGATTGATCTTTAGCCAGAGCCAAGAATGCTTCGTCGAAGCAAGACAGTGCATCTGGAAGCTGGTTTTGTTCAAGATGGGCAAGTCCAGTCTTGAAACATATCGGAGCTGCAGCTCCACGTGGAACCTAAGGAGAGTAGTAATCATAGGGAAGAAAGCAACAGTGAGATTTATGTGTCGAATTTTATCTAGATATGTGATTTCAGAACATTAGCAAGTTGAGTGGCATGCAAACACATAGGATAAATCAAATACACATTTACCTGTCCAGGACGAACTGATGCAGGGGGCGATTGAGGCTGTCCAGGAGGCTTCCCAGAATCACCGGTATTTGGAACTCCAAGAACGCTCAGGTCAAGAGGCTGTGTAGAAACCGGAACCTGGGTTGGCCCCTGGGTCTGACCAGGATACTGTTGAGGAACACCGCCATCAGGAAGTCCAACAGTCTGAAATGAAGCACCCGGTTGTTGACTTGCCTGTTGAGGATACTGTTGAGGAACGCCACCATCGGGAAGCCCAATATCAGGCATTGTAGTATTATTTGCTTGATTTGGAACACCCTGTGCAGCTATTGCAGCCTGAGCAGCTTGGTCCATTTTCGAAAGGTAAGTGCCAGGAGGAGGCAATGTCTTGGCAACCTCAACAGATGGGATTGTGTTTTGGAAAAAGTCTTCCGGTATCGGCGCGGCTACACCAGATGGAGGTGGTTGAGAAGCTGGTTGAGGTTGCTGTGTCCATGAGCCCATCGCGAAAGGATCAACAGGAGCAGATGCAGAACTAGGAGCAGCTGTAGTTGAAGCTGTTGAGGAAGGCTGGCTTAATATCTGACCCATATCCTGGGATCCAGCACTAATTGATTTTGTTCTACTCATTCCTAAGCCTAGCCCATCTCCGAGTTTAAACGTTTTCGCAGCTTCTTTAAGCTTATTGACGTCCACAGTGGTGGATGTTGGCTTTTCTCGTATTCTAATTTGCAGCTTCTTAGTTTTTGGCACACCTTCCTCGTCACTGCTGCTGCCATCACCAGCAGCACCATACATTGTTTTCTTGAATTCCTCAGCAGCCTTTGCCTGTTCATCAGCTACGTTTTGTTTTCCAAGGGATTCCAGACCCATCAACGAACTGGATTCACCAGCAGGAAGTGCCAAAGGTTTATCCGGTACAGGTTTACCCAACAAACTAAGCCCTCCAGGTTTAGAAACTAAGCTGTCTTCTTTAATTTCCACAACATTAACTCTACCTTTGACACATCCCAAGTATACACCAATATGATCAGCTACTATTGAGGGGATGGTTCCATCTTCGTTCTTCATATATGGCATTACTTCTCCAGCAAGCTCCCACTTAGGTATGCTCTTCATGTCGGTTGGAGTCTTGATTTCCCAGTTGCCACCACCCCATTCTGGTCCTTTTGGAACCATACTCTCAGCTGCAAAATTAGCAAATATTCCCTGGGTCCATCCTGTAGACCGTACTCGTAAAATCCTTTCACAATATCGTCTCAACTCCGGATCTCCGCTTTCTTCTTCCAGTTTCTGGGCAAGACGACGCATAGCACTAGGGTTGAGGTGGCAAATGAAAAGATCTAGCATGCTCTCATAGTCGGCTATTACTTCAAAAGTTTCCTTCGCACTATCAAATTGACCATATCTACAGTACCAAATGTCCAAAGTAGTTAGATGACTGAACCTTGCCAACGTTTCCATGAGAAACTAGCATAGAGATGTAGGTACAAGGATCAAGAAGTGTTATATCCAAGTTCCAACTAACTATAGATAGTGACTGGGGAGGCGGTAAAAAATACTTGAGATTAACTTTCAAGGTCCAGTTCATGACTCCCACATATATTAGTTCAACAGAAAATGAGTTTGAATAGGCGGTCCAACAATAACTAACAACATATGTCCTGCACAGAAAGTTTACTTACTTGATACAGGCATATCCGAGCTGCCGGAACCTCTGGAACAAAAGAGAAGTTGGAGGACATTTTGGATAGTCTCTAGAACGCAAGAACTCGTCCTTTAAAACTGACAATGCCGTGGAGAACCGAAGAGCGTTTATCGCATATGCACAACGTAAGACCTAAGTTTTTGGAAACAGTTTAATTAGAACACATCTTATGGGTGAGAGCTCTGGTCATAAAATCTACTGAACTCGACTGACCTGGTTGAATTGAGGGCCTGCTTGAGCTAGTGATACAGCAAGATCTCCACATACTGGAGTGCTTCGAGCAAGAATATCAAGAGATCTTGGAGTAATTCTCAAGCTATCAAACCTGCATCCAATATATATAAAAAATAATGAAAAAGCTAATATAGTTAGCATGGGAATGGAGCCAACAAAGATAGCTACGGAAAGAGACAAAAAAAGACTCATTGATATATATCCTGCACACCTATTCCAAAGTATTGACATCAGGCACTATATATAACAAATTTCAAACGCGCAAAAGAAAGAAAAAGGGACAGGGGTAACCTTGTTGTTATTTGATACATTATTTCAGAAAGGTCGACTTTCTGTTCAAATGTTTGTTGCATTGTAGAAAATCCGATTAAAAGCGGTTCAAGTAGCCCAACAAGACAGCTCTTGATTTCAATCCCCTTTTTCTGCTTCGGACTTATATCAGTGGGATTAGCAAGCAATAGGCGGTCATTCAAGGCACCAACTAAGGCTGCGTTGAAAGAGGATAAATTTAAGAGAATGAAATACAGAAAAATCACCTTTAGCATATAGAGAACCAAGATATGCTTACCTGCATACGGTGTACTTATGGAAAGAATGGTCCTAACTTTGCCATCCCAGCCAAGCAAACACACAGCAGTTGTTGTAGAAAAGAGTAAGGCAGGCCCAACCCATAGAAGAGATCTAAAGTTCGCATAAGTTAAGGTTTTCAAATTATCAATGAGCATAAAAATAAATAGCGTTAACATATAATGCGCATGATTAAAAGGAAATATAGATAGTTTAATCAGGATATTGATGGTAGTCCTCTATCATATTTTGTCGAACTGCTTGCCAATATATCAAAATCTGCAGACACCATCAGCACCCTTTGGGTTGTTAATATCCCTGCGACATATCCTCGAGGTGTTTCTTGCCATTGAACCTGTACATTATGAGACAACAATAGAACTAATTCAGGGGGAAAGAATACTTTGGAGATCTCTAAAAATATCTACATAATACAAAAGTTGATTGACCAAAATTTCAGGAACAATTATATCATTGATCCTTCTCGAATCAACCAATTATTTACGGCAATAGAACAGCTAACACCAACATGACGAGTCCTTTTCCTGTCATTATTAAGTTCTGAAGGAGATCATTTTACTTTAAAAGATAACTGGCCAGGTGTAAGCCACATCAAAGGGTAAGGAATAATACGACCTCATTTATTGGGCTGGTCACAGAATCAGAAACTAAATATTAAAAGTTTCTTTGGCCGAGAATTCTACGGAACTATTACACTACTAGCAAACAGTACGAGTAATAATAGATGTTGCAGTCTGCTTGTACCAGCAATCAGGAGGACATTCATGTTTTGTAGGGATTTTCATACCTGAAGAGCTATTTCATGTTTCTTCAACTTGATGGACTTTCGTCCCTCGCCTTGTGTTGAAATATAATGACCATCTGAAGCTGAGAGACGATAGCCCTGAAACAACTTTGCCAACCCAATTTGGGTTCCATTACAAGCAAACATCAGAGTGGACTCTGTAATTTAAAGAGACATCAGTTAGCGATGGCATGGTCCCATTGATAAGTAATTTTCAAGAATGAGTTTATTTGATGCAACACCTATCGGTGTGGAAAAAACACGATCGACTTCTGTCTCAAACAAGAATTGTTGTGGACCCTGAATTCCAGAAACATTCGTCTCCTTGGTTTGCTTCTCTTCAGATAATAGATTCTTCTCATTCTCTTCTATTGTGGTAAGTTTTGGGAGGATATACATAGACAGTCCTGTCTTATCCTCGTCAAGAATTGCAAATTGATCGTCATTTGGGCCAATAAAGGCAGCATCACAGCCTGCATAACAAAAGGTAAGCTTTGAGGTTAGTCCTCTCTTGTTCGTTTACACATTCAGAGACACAGGAAAACAGAAAGGATGAACGCCTTAAATAATTCTAATCTTGCATCTCTTTCAATTCAATAGATAACTTATTGAAACCTTCAGCATCCTTGATCGTTAGTCTCTAGCGTAAACAGCAGTAGACCCTAGCATCTAACTCAGCAGAAAGACCACCAACTGTTTTATAGCATACATTGTACCTCTGGTATATCTAAATGATTGGATGCAGTATGATACCACTTACTGTTTTCAAAAACTACAAATTCTAAGGCAGGATAGAAACTTCTTTTAAGAATAGCAAGGGAATCCAATGATTAGACAAACCTTTAGCAGTGCTTCCTTTGCTATTAGGCAGCTGAGAACCTGTATTTTCCCAGTAAAGCACAACTTCATTCGTAGCACCACTGAATTCAAATACAACCAGAAAGAGGTGCCTTTTACGACTGTAAACAATGTGCTTCGAATGATATTCTACATTTCCGGGAATCTGAAACAAAAAAAGTACTGTAAGTATAAGGAAACCAGTAATTGAAACGCAATCACATGATATCAGATAATACCGATGTGTACAGCTTCTTGTAGATGTTGTCCGTTCCAGAACAGAGATTGTGTGCCATGAGGTTAAGGCCCTCGATATAAAAGGCCCTAACAGGATAATGTAGAACTCTATTTGGCTTATTGAAGAAATTCAGCTCCAAATGAAATGGCTGTCAAATAATCCAATCAGTTAGGCATAAAACAGAGACTACAGAAAAGAAGCTCTAAACAACAGTTACATGCCTGGCAAACAGGGATGTCTTTAAGTTGATCCTTTGTATCCACGACGGTAATAAGGGGTAACCTTGATATTGGGGCAGTTTTGGCATGGCCCTCCATAAAATGCTGTAAGGATTAAATCATGGACTTAGCTAAAAATAATTCCTAATAATTAAACAAACATAATGTCTAGGCAAGAAGGTAAAACAGTCATACACTGTACAGGAACGCCTTCCGTGCAATATCTGATATTGTTAGCTGACTCTGGCTGCAGAAAAGTAATAGAGTGAACTATGAAGCATATGGAATACGAAAAACTTGAGTCATTCGGTAATTCATGGCATATTCACACCACGTGATAGTCAATTTTTTACGAAATTTCCAACCCTAATTGCATGAAAATATCAACCTACCCCTTGTGATGATGCTCTTGTAGCAGAGCTTGGAGTTGATGCTCGGCTAAAATTCCAGAGGAACCCATCGATGAAAGCTTTTCCTTTAGAACAGAAGCTGTTAATCACTTTAAATGTTAGAAACCAGAATATTGACACCAAACAACTCTGGCCGAACCCACAACCCTTGTGATTAACAGAGGATTGGCGACTCTCAAGAGACACATCCATACAGCTTAAGAAGAGTATCTCTTGTTATGTTCAAATAAAATTTCTGTTCACCTGAAGATCCCCTAGCACTTTGCAGAACTGCAAAGAGCTGCTTCCTTCCTTCCCTAGTCTGAGCTGCTCGATTTTGAGTGTTTTCATTACCCGCCATGTTCTGTATAAAAATCCAGTATGTCAAAGATAGAAGCCACACTTTTACTTAAGCGAGTAATGCCAATAGGAAGTACAATGAATATTCTTAACTGCAAAAATCAAAGCTGCTAAGTTCAGCTTTGGGTGAACTTCAATAGTTTTGATTCGTGGTAAAGGGTAAACAGCTTCCCCACCCTGTTGAGAGAGAATTCTAGGAATGTCTATCGATTCCATAGCTGTACAAAAAAAAAAAGGGTAAACAGCTTCCCCACCATCAACGTTTCCAAACCAAACCATCGGAATTCTTCCTAAATCGGGGAGGAAAAGACATTTCCTCTTTAAGAGACAACAGACTAACCAGCAGGCTCAAAAAAGTTTGTTTGTGTAGAAGGCCTGTTGGGATTGATTATAACCCGTGTCTTCCAGACTTGAAGAGATCCATCCTTGGACACAGTGACAAGTACACGCAACATAGGAAGCCAGGAAAGAGAAGTGATGGGTTGAGAACCCACTTGAGTTCTGCAGTTGTTCCAATATAAAACAAACAGAAATGATTTATTATGAGCAAAAAGGGACAGCAATTTCATGCCAGCTGACAGAGAGCTATAAGCAACGAAAATGACTTACATCCCAATCATGTTAGGTCTTTCAGTTGAAACATCCCATGCTAAAAGTGTACCCCTCCTATCTCCAACAAAAATCCATTCTAGTGTTGGGTGAAAAGCAAACGAACTTGCGCCAATGAGTTTAATAGTATTATCAACTGCGAGGATAACAAAAAGTGGTAGCTATTGCTCAGGATATCCCAGGTGAAAAAAATAAAGACAATGAGACATGTGAGATCCTCCTATACTCACGCTGTAGTGTATAATGAACAGCATAAGTATGAATGTTATAAGCTCGTATCAACCCCTCTGCATATGCTACATACTGAAACGACACAACATTGAACAAAGAAGTTAACCATATATACAACAAAGTCAGATTCCACACACTAAGATGGAAAAATGAGGATGTTATATCATACCAGGACAGGAAGTCGAGGGTGACAAGCAATGTTCACAATTGGTTTCTTCAGGTCTGTCTTAATTTTTGTTGGAGCTCTTCCACCTTCAACAGTTCCAACAACTACAACAAAGAACAAATAAAAGGCAATCAGAAAAATAACACCCACTCGTTCACCTAAATATAATAGAACTCAGAAACTGATTAACCAAACCTGTAACACTCATTCTTTTTGGGAATCCAAAAAACACAACAGGTTGGAGTGGCGTAACAGCAAGATGAACTTCTGTATCCGAGGAAATGTGCTCACTCCTCTTCTCCGGTGAATGCAAGACACAAGTCTGCTCCGTCTCAAAATCACATGACCTAATAGTACAATCCTAAACGATCCACAAACATTAAAGCAGTTAAAAAACGCTGATCACCAAAGCTAAAACTAGTATTCCAAATCTCTAAAATAGCATTTTGAAGAAATTAACCTCAAGAATGGCAACAACAGCATTGCTGCTGGTAGGACTATACAACATTTTAACAGCTGGAGATCCAATGTCAATGGACGCGATCTTACATCCCGTTAATGCATCAAATTCTGCAAACCAATAGGTCTTTTTAACATCGAAACATCACAACTATGAAACTTCATACTTAATCGCGGAGATATCTTTACCCATGATGTGAGAACCGACGGCAACAGCGATTACAGCCTGAGTCGGATGAAACGCCGCCGTATGAGGTTGTAGCGGCTTGCTCACACCGCGACCAACATGGCGTAGATCCAGATGCTGCACCGTTGCCCACTCCATAACTCCTGAAAGACAAAGTCCAGTTCATAATCGTCGCAATTACGATTTAGATCGATCAAGAGAACGAGAGAAGCTGATATAACAAAGATTACTGATCTGAGAAATTTCAAAATTGGAAAATTCGTTGATAGCTTCAACTGTTCATTTTGCTTTTACCTGCTCCTCTTAGATCCGTATTGAGATTACGAGTTCATCAATTTGCTTCTTCAAATCTGATGCTTAACACACGAAGGTTTTTAGAAAACAGAGTGAGATCGAACCGGAAGATCAGAAAAAAAAAAAAAATCAATAGATTTATTTAACCGGTTAAAAAGGTAGACGACGAAGACATCGAACCAAAAAAAATTGTCAAATTTTGGGTCGGGTTGTTCGGATCTCTCTTTCCGGGTCGGGTCTTTCTGCTGGTCCTTTATCTAATTATTAAACGACGCCGTTTTCGACACCCTCCAGATTTTACATAAATGGGCCTAAATGGACTTTAATAGGAGTCGAAAATATATTTTCGTTTTTTTTTTCCGGTTAAGAATATTCTTTTCGAATTTTCAAGAGATAATATATGTAGTATTTACAAAAGATTAATATTTAAGAAGATAATGGTTACGAGATGTGGAGTTTGATCTTCGTTATGTTTTTGTTTGTTAAAAGATCTTCGTTATATTTTTAACATTAAAAAAAAAAAAAAAGGTCAAATCCTTTATATATATAAACCGATATAGTCGTCTCTCATTATGGCCATTTCTTAATACACACATTCACAAATCCTCCTTTTCTCCCTAACGATGAAAAACTCCATCGTCCTTTTAGCGGCAGCTCTCCTCTGCCTTGTCGCTTTTCCGACCACAGCCGTCGGATGGCCACATCCGTCAAAAGCCTTCAGAAACGAGATGATGTTTTTGAACACTCTCCATAGTATCAGCTATGGAGATTCCAAAGTCTGGAAATGTACTTATAGCAACGGATCTGCTCCAGCTATTTCTATCTCTCCATCAACGCCGTTTCCCACAGTACCATCAACACCTTCGACTCCATCAACACCTTCTCCTTCACATCCAGCTCCCAAAAAGTCTCCACCGCCACCAACACCGTCTCCTCCGCCTCCAGCTCCCAAAAAGTCCCCACCGCCACCAACACCGTCTCTAACACCTCCAACGCCCAAGAAATCTCCATCGACGCCTTCAACACCACCTCCAGCACCCAAGAAGTCTCCATCTACGCCTTCAACACCGTCTCTTCCACATCCAACGCCCAAGAAGTCCCCATCTACGCCTTCAACACCGTCTCTTCCACCTCCAGCGCCCAAGAAGTCTCCATCTCATCCACCAAGTGATGATCACTCGAAATCTCCATCAAATCCACCTCCGAGTCATCATCATCATAATCAGAATCCATGGGAACACATCTCCAGCTGTTGGAGAAACATGGGACCTGTTGGGATGTGTCGGATGCAGATGGAAGCCAGTTACTTCACGAAGTTGTTCCGTGTTAGTGACTACTGTTGCAACCTTGTTGTCAACATGAAAAATGAATGCGACGACGTCGCTTGGGGATACTTCAACGATCCATTCTTTGTTCCTCTTGTTCGTTACACTTGCCATGTTACATGCTAGTTTCTTGATTAATTAGGGTTTTTTTCCTTCTTCTTTAATAATTTGTTTCTTGTTTTGGTTCGTTTAGTCATGCAATATTTGTTGCCGTTCATATCTAATGAACGATCTTTTGTCAAAGTTTAATTAATGAATCTCTTTCTTTTTCTTTTTGTTGCTTGTGTTTGCAAATAATAAAGAAGAAAAAAAAAATTCAGTCACCAAATTAAAAGATTCAATTGCATTAATCTCAAAAGATTCACTACGAACAGTGAGATCGTTTAATAAATGATTATTTGGACTTGATCGAAAAGCTCGTTAGGAAAGATAGGAAACTGTTGTATCATATCGATTTCGACGCAATCACTTTTTTGGTTACATCCGTTTTTTTAAAGTATATCAAGTCTTCAATAAAAAGACTTGATATACAATCAGAAGAGCGTGATCTTCTAGTTGTGAAATTTAATCGAATATTCTGGGAAAGAATAATTAAGAAGACGAAACAGATTACGATTTGAATGTTTCTTTTCCTTTTTTATTCGTGATTTTTTATATTTTAATATACTCAGTATAATTAAACTTTTTTGTTTATACTTTATCTAAAATATTCACCTAAATTATTTACCAAAATAAAAGTAATTATTTAAACTTGGGGATAAATTCCAACAAAGATACAAATAATTAAACAACATTTACCAAAATAATTTGAATACAAATCGGACTAAAGAGAGTGCCTCTCTCTCTCTATCCCATCGCAACGGCTGTACGTCCTCAGTATCCTTTTCTTACCACTTAGAACCGCTGAAGACAACAATATTGCATGATAACAAATTTTAAAGTCTAAAAATTTATCGTCATGGTGTATGCTCTCGTCTAGTCGTCTGACCCTTAGGCGACACATAGACGGCTGCATGGACACTTTTTTAATACATTTGTTTTAAGGCATTACGTATATAGCAAGTACTACGGCCAAAAAAATGATGGCATAATATAGCCATGACAACACCAGAGAGTAAGTTCGCTATGATATTGATACATAAGACGACCATTTTGAGTGCCTCAGCCTCAGGGTTTGGCTTCGAGATGTAGTCTAGCTCTAGTTAATATCATTGTCCCGTTTGGGATATCCATAATATCATTCTTTAAATTGTCATAGCAGATATTGTGACTTTCGAACACTTTGACAACAAAAATCTCATCCAAATTTTGAGGATCACAAGTCGACACGGCCTTAATTAGAAATATGTGGAGTCCAGTGGAGTAAAATATTCATCATGTTCTGCTTTTTCTTTTTCTTCTTAAACTTAAAATAATTATTGTTGTATTGCAATCTTATTGTCAACATGAAAACTGAATGCGATGGCGTTGTTGGATGATTCACACCACGTTACCAACTAATTTCTTCATTTGTTTCTTCTTATATAATATGGCTGTTCTTATTCTTGTTCTTGATTTATGTTCAGTCAGCAAAATGAGAAAGAAAATTTAGTTACCAATAAAAATACCCACATTCAATTTATGTGAGATCGTATAAAGATATGAATTTTTTTGACTTTAAAAGATAGTTAGGAAAAGAGCAAATTGTTGTATTATATATAGCGATATCGGTGCAATCTCTCTTTCTGTTGTTATCGGATTATAATTTAAAATTCTGAATTAAATAGTAAGCATAAAACTCTCTAATCAACAGAGTTGGATCTTCTTGTTGGATTTTATAGAATATTCAGGAAGACGAAGTAATTTTGAATGTTTCTTTTCGTTATTACTTGTGACTTGTAAAAAAAAAAATTTAGCTGATAAATTTCCCTAATAAACCTTATCCTTATGGCAAATTAAATCACCTTACAATCTTTTATTTGGTTTTATTTTTATTCATATTGATCGTTGAGAAAACATCATTTTGAAATATTTTTATTAATTATTAAAACACGAGATAATGGTTGCAGCAATTCAGTTTTTAAAGATTATAACTGCTACAACATATTCGTAGTATATACAAATTCTATCTTCATCGTCATATATATATATTTTACTTTAAAATAAAAGAATAAAAAGTCTATATAAACGAATCCATACATTCTCACTCATTTTTCTTTATACGCTCATAAAAAATCTTTGTGTTCCATCGCCTTAGCCATGAAGAGCGTCATGATCATTGTAGCTCTACTATGCCTTGTCTCTCTCCCAAACCTTACCGTCGGAAAGAAACCATGGCCTATGCCGTCCGATCTAGCCAACCACAATGGCAACTTCGGTGACTCTAAAGTTGGTTGGGCTTGCTCCTCCTCCGGATCCTCAGACCCCAACGCTCCTCCTTCACCTCCCGGTTCGTTCCCTAACATCCCTAAAATCCCTGGAATACCAAACATCCCGTTTCCAAACATCCCTGGAATCCCGGGAATGCCAATAATCCCGGGACTACCTAACATCCCGGGACTTCCGAGTCCTCCTTTCGAGTCTCTTCTTGTGTCGCAGTCCGGTGAGTTAGAGAAGTGTTTGTCCAAAGATGGATCGAAAGCGAACGAGAAATGTTTCTCGCAAATATTTTCGAGTTGGGCGGAGAACGATTTCGCATTGGACAAAGAGTGTTGTGAGATCGTTGTTAATATGAACAAGAGGTGTCACAGCCATCTTCAGATGATGTTTAAGAGTCATTTCTTTGCTCCTCTCCTTCAATATTCTTGTCACATCAAGCACGCCAAGAACTAAGCACGTCTTCCGTTTTGTTTTTTTTTTTTTGCTTATATTTTAAAGTTATGTTAGGGTTTTTGTTTTTGTTTTGTCCATTTCTCATGGACACCTACTTGATTTGTTCGTCGTTTAATTAATAAATTATTTTTTTTGTTATAACTTAATTATCTCTTCTGTTACAAATATATTCTCAATTTTAATTGCATGCTCGTAGATCCGCCTGAAATTACGGGGATAAGTTTTGTTGGTATTTTCTGATTCCAATACTTAAACTACTTTTGCCAATTTAAGATTATGGGCTATATAGGCTAACAAAACATATAATAGGGCAGTGTGTGTGGGCTTTTATCGGATCATCCATGAAGTTCGTAAACCTGCGGCTTTATCAATTGAGATGAGCCTGACACTTTAGTTACATACTTTACATACATGAAATCTCTACTAATATAACTGGAATAATTGGAGCTACTCACCAACTCCTTTTGGGACCTCTTGTATTAATGTTTGGTATTGACTTCATCCCCCCCACACGGCCACACCTCTAGAACACGTTAAATAAATTTGGTTTTTTGGTGACGATGCGATAGGAATCCGAAGAAAAAACACTTTCGCTATCTCTCTCTCTCTTTTTTGTTAACTAAAAAAGAGTTCTAAAAAACGAGAATAAGATGAGAATGACCAGACATTATCTTATCTTATTTCATTAGGTTGTGTTCATACATATACGGCTAACAACGGTTTTTAACTTTTGTAAATAAATGATTTGATCTATGATTAAGTGTAGACTTACTATTTTATTATAAAACTTTGATTAAATCGACTTGACTAAAAGACTCGATCATAAAATGCATATATGTTATATCAAATAATATAGATACTCGTATTCATATATGTTTCAAACTAAAGTGATCGAAGAGGGTTATAAAAAGAGAATGGAGGAAAGATTTGTGAAGATTGGACCAATCATGGATGATATGGGTTACTCAGTTCCCAATATCTGGTCCCAACTACATATTGGATAAACTTAATATTTGTATTTGTTAGTGTTTTTTCTTCCATTTATTAATTCGTATATATATGTATTCCAAGTTTATCTCTCCCATATTTGCAAGAATCTTCTTTTGTTGTTGCAAGAACCTATACAATCTTATCATTCACACTATTCACATTCTCACATTCACAATCCCATATAATACATTTTCTGATATATTAATCATAGGATGATCTTTGATTAATGTTAATCTATACAAACAAAGAAAAAGAGTAATGTTGATTAAGTGTACAAAATGCAAGAGTAGATGTAATTCATTTACTTCCAAAAGTATAAGAGTATTGTCATCGGCAGTATCACGTGTGTTAACAACGAAAAACTAAATTAAATATACGGATATGCATGAATGTATCTAGAAACTTCGGATGAAATAATAATACAGATGTATGTATTTGTTTGATATGCTGATGAGCTGTAGACAGAAGAGGAAAGGGGTCAAGCAAAATGACCAACTTGCAAGACAAAAATAAAAGCCAAATCTATATACAAAATCAAAAGGGAAAAATATCATAATAATATTCCCCATAAAAGGAGAGCATATGGGTCAACCTATTTATTAAAATTGTTATCTTCTCCATGAATTTTCTTCATTTCTAAAATTAGCAATATTGGATCCTTTAAAATGTTTAAAAACGTCCTTGAAATATTTTTTGTTTATATGGGTATTATTATATCATAGCCATCTTTTAAACCACATTTTAACATTACATCAGATTTTTTAACCATAGTTCTGTGACTTATTTCATACATTTTCCTTAATGATATTCACAAAATTTGTCTATACTTTCTTATAATAATGGGACGAAATATTATTCCACTATTTTTAATAATAAACCGTTTCGAACGACCGAATAAAAAAAAGTGCAAATGAAAAATTCGTATATGGTGACATTGGAGCTCTTAGATTGACCAATAGATGTATAGAATCCTCAACAACTTAAATTCGCAAAAGCCCACCTTATATAAGTCTTTTCGAAACATCTTTCGAGTCTAACAAGTAAGAACAAATTATTGCTACAATTCCTTCCACACCACATGACATGTCTCTTTGTCTAAGAACCACACTATCCATTGGACACCATCTTTTTCACCTAGAACACATATATATCTATATATGGGATATTAAATTGATAAAAGGTGTACATATAATTATATACTAATTGCTATATCATTGCATTGTTATATTTATTATTGTTGTTATTAAAGTAGATGAAAACTTTTATGATATATAAATGACAAAGAAAGGTGTATAACCAAAAATTATCTAGTCCACAAGAAAATTTCTCCGTCTCTTAATAAATAGAGAAACAAAGAGAGCTTTGAGACTGGCCTAGGTTAAGGGGGGTAGCTTACGTCGACAACTATATAACTAATCTATATCTCCTTGTTGTCTCTCATACTTTTCATAATTTTATCCACAATCCAAAGAGAAGTAGCTAGCACATATAAAGAGACGAAGGTGGAGAAAGAAAATATCAAAAAAGATCGATGATGAGAAACGTAGGGAGTTCGAGCTCCGGCGGCAAAGGCATAGCAGCGGTGGTAGGCGTCGGTCCAAAGCTTGGCCGCTCCATCGCTCGGAAGTTTGCTCATGAAGGCTACACCGTCGCCATTCTCGCCCGTGATCTCGGTTTGATTCCTTTTCTCTCTCTCTCTCTTTAAATTTTGGTTTTTGCTTTTCATTTTTATAATTATCCATATCTCCGCCTATTCATACACGTATACACACATAAACAACGCATATTTCCATGTACACTTATGCTTCTTTTTATATATGTACAGAAATTTTCTTCTCCATTATATGTACCAAAGAAGATAAAGAATTGTGGCAATTTTCTTTGCAAACTGAGACATTTTAATGCTGTTTGTTCTCGCTCGATTTAACGAGAATATTAATATCGGCTAACATGTTCACACATCACACATATTAAATTACAGTTTTGTTTTTAGATTTTGGGTTTATACATCATCACCACTCGATTAATTAGCAAGACATAATAGTGTAATTTTTTCAGTGTAAATAGTAGAAATATTCAGCTTTTATTATAATTAGTTCAGTAAAAACTTATTTAATTAGGTGAAATATTTTTTTGTTCTACACAAAAGTAAAGGAAACAATGACACCTTTTTCATTCTGTTCGGTGATGGAAATATTTTATTTTCCACTCGATTTTAATATTAATTAGATTGTTTCTTCATCCGTCTAATTTTTTATATTTTTCTCTTCGGTCCTTCTCTTATATGAAATTGTTACTAGCCTCGCTCATCAGCTTAGATTGATCACAAAACGGTGCACTTACCGTCAATAGTTATCTTTTTTTTTTTTTTTTGGTAAATAACATTTAGTCACTCTCTTGATATGGTCGGGTAAATTGTTCAGGTAGGTTATCTCGAGTAGCAGAAGAGATAGCGAGAGAAGAGAAAGCGCAAGTGTTTGCTATAAGAATTGATTGTGCTGATCCAAGAAGCGTAAGAGAAGCCTTCGAAGGAGTCTTGTCGTTAGGGTTCGTGGAGGTTTTGGTTTACAATGCTTATCACTCTTCTTCTTCCTACACAAGTCACCATCCAACTTCTTTCACCCACATTCCTTTTCAATCTTTCCAAACTTCTATCTCCGTCTCAGTCTTCGCTGCATTCCCTTGCGCACAACAGGTGACAATTTCTTGAAATCTCATGCATATACGAACAATGTGTTTTATTATAAAACTACTCACGTAAGACTTCTTGTTAATCATGGCCGAAAAACCCTAGAACACATGATATGTAGTCTCAATTTGTTTCGATCCATAATGTAGGCCAGTCGTAAAAAAGAAGTATGATTATTTATTAGTACTGTGATTGTCAAAATTTCCTAGAGATTTAATATTTTTGCTAAAAGAAATAAGATTAGTTATTAGTAACAATGGAATTATTATATAGATTATTTAAATCAGTAAGATGAAAGGTATATGTAATATTGAGTTATTTCGATTTTTAATTTTTTTTTTCTATTTTTGTAAGTAGTTCATTTTGATTTTATGATATGGTACCAAAAGGTTATTCCCGGGATGATAGAGAAAGTGAAAGGAACTATACTCTTCACCGGTTGCTCGGCGTCTTTGAATGGCGTTGCTGGTTTCTCCGAACTATGTAATTAATGTCCTCAAGATTTTTAATAATTTGATTTCTTTTAGTATTCGTTAAAAAGGAATGATCAGTAAAAATATATATTTGGAATCGGAACAGGCTGTGGGAAATTTGCATTGAGGGCACTGTCTCAATGCTTAGCAAAAGAATATCAAGCTTTTGGAATACATGTGGCTCATGTTATCATCGACGGCGTGGTTGGACCTCCACGGTACGCAAATTATATTATGCCTTCCTATTCCATTTTTCATTATAAGTTATAAGAAATGAATCTAGACCACAAAATATCTGTCCGAAAAAAGGCTCTTTTAACTTTATATAGCTTCCACAAACGGCAAAGATTCTGATCCAAACCGACAAGATTCTTACCTCATATAAAGAACAAAAAAAAATATATTTTAAACTCGCAAATAAATAATTTTGTGAGTACTCCATTTCTTATTTGTTTACTCTTGTTTTTTTTTCTTCTATCAAATGAAAACCAATTTAGTGTATATATGATTCCTTAGCCTCCATTTTTTTTTTTGGTAAAATCCTTAGCCTCCATTTGTTTATCTTCTTCATATTAATGGTCAATGATGAAAAAGAGATGAACTTTAATAGAGTCCCCCACACCCACAACGGTCCACACACTACTACTGACACATTTAAGTATTCGAAGGTCAATCAAAATGAATAAGTATCGCATCGCTAAATTCTCTTGGAAATGTATTTTTCAGAGAAATAAACATCCCTCCTCGAGGAATGGTCGCGAACCAATCATTCAGCGTAGGAGGCGAAGATGGAGAAGGAGAAGGAGAAAGCTCGGGAGTGATGGGAATGGATCCTGATGTATTGGCTCAAACATATTGGTACCTCCATGTCCAAGACCGAAGAGCTTGGACCCATGAACTTGATATCCGACCATCAAACACAAGATTCTAGCTAGTACTTTTAAAATATATGAATCGATTCTTATGGTTTCTGATTTTATTCAATGTTCTTTGAGCCATATATATATATGTATGTATGTATATTCTTGTGTTTGGAATGTAATTAAGTACTCTGAAGGATTTGTTAATGATTGGTGTGAATGATCTATCAATCTCTTATCTCTCTAAATAGTTGGATTTTGGTTTTTAGTTTGCGTAACTTTTGAGATGATGATTTGGTTTTGTCGGCTAAGGCTTGAGCTTTCTAAAATTTTGTGGCGTTAAATTTGAAAAGGTACAAGTGCCTTCGTGTTCGAATTGGAGACACAAGAAGAACCGACAAGTCATGTGAATGGACATAAGATCCGATCACAAAATAAAAAGGGACCCCCTTAAAAAAAAGGTAAAATTAGAAACAATCGTCCTTTAAGTGTTGTCACGTCAAGGAAACTACTCTATGTTTCGGGGTCCATTTTTTTCACTCAAAGAGAGTGAAACTTTGATGATGGTCAGGTCGTCAAGAGAATTTCATCAAGGAGTCTTGTAGCTTTCTTACATTTTTTGAATGAAAAAAATTAAATAAGAGTACTGATAATGTTGATCAAAGAACACATGGGAGTTCTTTAACTAGACATATGAGCTAGAGCATCGTGTGGACGCAAAACAAGACCAGGGACAGGGACAGTGAGTTAAAGAAGTTACATGCCACCTCAAAAACAAAAAAAATAGTGGTATTCGTACTTGTGAGTAATCAAAACAAGAGTTTACAAATCGTCTTTGGAGAAAGGCATTATAAAATCTCTAAACTCTCTGATTGAAGAGAACTAAACTCTTCGTTTGTAAAACAAAAATTATCGACATCTCTGGCATAAACATAAGAGGCATGTATTATAGAAACCGGTATATGATTTAGTTTACCTTTGCAATAGATGATCTTTGATAAACTGCTTCTTTTGCTTCTATCTTTTACCCTGAGTTACATAAAGGATCACAAAGAAAGAAAGAAATCACATAACCGAGGAAAAATACTATCACATAGACAACAACGAGAGATAGATTCAACCAAAAATGGAGCTCGTAGTCATAAGACTGAAACAACAACAACAACAACAACAACAACAACAACAACAACAACAGAACATAAACTGCTATGCTTGTGCTAACCGTAGTCGGTTTGATTACCTTAAGAAAGCTCTCTTATGCTAAGAAATGTTTATGAGTCTCTCAATCTTGTTTCCCTAAAAATCAAATCCAAACAGAGAGATTTTAGTGATAACAACAACACAACCTAATCACTGTAAGCAACAACATTCCCAATTTGTAAATAGAAACTTAAAGAGTGATCCAATTCCAATTTCAGTGATCTCTCTCCCCACAAAAATTAAGCAAAACCTAATTTATTAATCAATCAAAGATTCATAAACCCTAAATCGAAGCAAGTGTGAACAAATCAAGATTTATAAAGAAACCCTAAATTGATAAAAAAAAAAAAAAAAAAACCTTTGAATAGGCGAGTGACTTTATCAACAAGAGAGTCTTCTTCCTCTTCCTCTTCCTCATCTCCTTCTTCATCGTCGTCGTCGTCGTCGTCTTCGTCGTCATCAGAATCCGAATTGGAATCAGTAGAATCATCTTCGCTCAATTCGCTATCATCTCCACTGAATCAAACAAATCCAGAACCAATAAAAAAACTAACGAAATCAAATCTGAGAAATTAGATCACAGCGAAAATAAGCAAAATACCTCAAACTCCGATCATCTTCTTCTTCGTCGTCTTCTTCGCTGCTACTCTCGCCATCGACATCATCATCGTCATCATCTTCTTCGTCTTCTTCCTCATCTGAGCTATAGTCATCATCAATGATCTCCTTCTCATCCGTCATTGAACTTTCAAAAAAAAAAGCAAACGGGCTTTTTTGATTTTTTTTGTTTTTCTTTCAAAGTGACCGACCATTAAACATTGTCGGAGCCCCGACCCGAAACTCTCTAATTATTATTCCATTTGTTTCTCCATTTTTTTTTGTTTGTTTTATATTTTATCTGATGTTTTGTAAGTTTTTTTTAATATAAATAAATATAAATGAATTTGACAACTTGTAAGCATTTATATTCTACGGTATCTTTTATGATTGGTTAAATTTGTTTTAAATTAAAATGTAAATAATATTTTTGTTTTGGAAAGAAAAATAAATTATCTAAATTTGTGTTTTTTTTTTTTTATCTTAAACATCAGAGAGATTATTATTATTATTTGTTTGTTTTGTTTTATTGTTATTACTTATTAGTCTACAAGATCTTTATGAATATCAAGCTTATACAAAATATATGATTTTCATCGATATCACTGCTTAAACTTATGTCAATTTAATATTAATTTGTATCAATTAATAGAAACTCAAATATTTTTTATTTGATCAATTAACTCAACTTTATTGACCTTTCAACCAATATATAATTTTTAATTAACCGTAATTGTATATGTGTTTTAGTTTTTTATAGTAAGTTGTTATATTCTACGTTTAAAATTTACATTTACTATAATAAATACATCAATATGAATTCATATACTTTTCTTTTAACTGAATTCAAGTATATTTTCTTTAATATTTTTTTTTACACCCATCAAAATACTTATGAATGTCTTGATTAAATTCCACAAATAAATAATTTAAATATATTTCAGTTATAAAATATTGTATGTTTACTACATTCATTTCACCTACATCGCATGAGATTTTTTAGTTACAAATATTATAATGATGAGTGATAATTACAAACAACAAAGCATCGATACAAACTATTTCTTGTAATTCCATTACAAAATAAAATGCACAAAACTTGTTTCTAGTCCATCCATATATAAGCTATAGCATTAAACTATATATCAGAGGCAATAAGAGTATATATGCTTGATGGATTTTAGTTTTGCAGTAAAATTAGTTTTGTCTATAGCATTTATTTTGGCATTAGTTTAGTCTCTTGAGGGAAAATCTCTAGTCTTAAAATGGATTTTAGTTTTCTTAATCTCTTGTCACTTGCTTCAAATTCTCAAAGGAAATTAGCATAATAATTCTTCATCTAATTTTCTTTCTTTTATGCATTTTTTAGGTGTTTTTACTAGCCTTGGCGTGTTGTTGTTGGTTGGATTAACCTTCCGGGTATACATCTGATTTAAGAGACAGATGAAGATCAAGCAAAAACAATTGTTCTTCAAATGTAATGGTGGCATCCTCCTGCAACAACAGCTTCATTCGAATGCAGACAACGTTCAGAGGACAACAATCTTCTCCTCCACGGACTTAGACAATGCTACTAAAGGTTTTAACACCAACAGGGTGCTTGGACAAGGTGGCTAGGGAACCATTTACAAGGGCATGCTTCTAGATGGTAGAATCATGGCGGTTAAGAAGTTCAAAGCCGTTGATGAAAACAATCTAGAACAATTCATCAACGAGCTTGTGATTCTCTCCCAAATCAATCACAAAAACATCGTCAAAGTACTTGGATGATGCTTGGAAACCCAAGTTCCTATGCTCGTGTATGAATATGTTCCCAACGGAGATCTCTCCAACCTTCTCCATCACAGCACATCTGATACATCCTGGGAACTGCGTCTCTGCATTGCAACAGACATTGTTGGAGCGTTATCGTACCTGCATTCAGAGGCTTCCATCAAGATTTATCATAGGGACATCAAAAGCTCCAACATTATGCTAGATGAGAACAACCGAGCCAAGATCTCAGACTTCAGGATTTCATAAATATCAATTCGTATCAATGTATCAAATTTATATATGTTAATCTCACAAATTAATCAAAACGTTGTCAATCTCACAATGTCAAATCTATTGCAATTTTTACAATTTAAACACATACTACAATCAATATAATATATACAAATTCAAATTTGAAGTCTAATAGTTAAAGAAATGTTGCATATACTTTTTATAAATTTAAATAAAATTCAAGATTTATAGTTATACATATTGTAATTTGTTTCTTTTGGTTGTTTTGATAATTTTTTAATATATCAAAATTTAGTTTTAGATAATAATTTGTAAAGCCTAATAGTTTTTTAGTTTACAAATAATATGTCTTAGTCACAATTATTATGCTAATTTTTAATGAATGTATTTGTAAGCTTACTACATTCATTTCCCCCACACATTGCGTGAGATTTTTTTAGTTACATATCTTAATAATAAAGTAAGGTTTTAACAAAATCCAAGATTTGAAAACTGACATGTGTCATTCTATTCAATTTTAATATATAAAGTCTATCAATTTTATTAATTTATTAATTAAAAACTCATTGAAGATCTATTTTAAAGATATAGAAAACAATTATACAGTATTAAATATGAATTTATTTTCATATTTCTTTATCTTTTATTTATATTAATAGAGTACTATATAATATATGAGATGTTTGAAAGAAAAATGAAGAATCACATCAAACTTTTTTTAATGAATTAACAAAATGCTAATGTGACAATAAAACATAGATAGTGTATTATATAATATATGAGATGTTTGATAAAAAAATGAAGAATCACATCAAACCTTTTTTAATAAATTAACAAAATGCTAATGTGACAATAAAAAAATAGATAGTATGACATTTGAGAGTCTACTTTATTTGTTATAAAAACACATACGTAAAATTATTTTTCTTAGCTTTTGCTTATATTTTAGGAAAAATGTTTGTCAGCTACTTGAGGTATACCCCAACACATAGCCACACATACAAACAATATAAATGTCTTCTTAACTACGTCAACTATAGTCATCACATAAGGACATCTATAAACAAACATAGGTTATGTGTACAACACCATAAACATTCAACTCCGGTGGTTGGTTCGCCGGAATCCGGCGTTGACCAGTATTGACCGATATTGACCAGTTTTAACCGGTGTTGACCAGTGTTGACCGGCGTTGACCAGAAAAAAAAAATTCAAAAAAAATATTTTTTTCTTTTTTCCTAAATATAAAATTATTTTTCATGTATTTTTTATAAATAAATAAAAAGATAAATGATTTGTATAATTACAAAAACAAAATATAACAACAAAAAGTTATACAAAAATAAAATCTTATATGACAAAAAAGTAAAAATTATATACCAAAAAAAAGTAAAAATTATATGACAAAAAAAAATTGTGGTATATCTAGTAACTAATTTTGTTAATACAGAAAATATACAAAAAATAATATAATAAAACTATACCACCAAAATTTTATATGTAGTAGATTTTTTCATAAAACTATAACAAATATATACCTTTTTTTCAAAAATCATTTTTTATTTTGTATTTTCAAAGGTGGGGATTATAAATATATATATATATATATTTACTTATTTATAAGATTATATCATTTGAAATATATACAAGACATTGCCAACTATTTCTTTATTTTTAATAAGAAGAAGAAAGGAAGAAAATAATGAAAATTGTATTTATTTAAATGAAAGACATATATCTAGAAAATACTTAAAAAACAAAAGTTGATTTTGTAAATCAAAGGTTGGTCTTGTAAAATCAAAGGTTGGTCTTGTAAAATCAAAGAAATAGTTGGCAATTCCTTGGATATATTTCAAATGACATAATCTTATAAATAAGCAAAAAAAAGAAGATATATTTAAAATCCCTACCTTTGAAAATTCAAAACAAAAATGAATTTTAAAAGGAAAAGGTATATATTTGTTATAATTTTATGAAAAGATCTACTACACATAAAATTTTGTTGTATAACTTTTTGTTGTTATATTTTGTTTTAGTAAATTATACAAATCATTTATCTTTTTATTTATTTATCAAAAATACATGAAAAGAAAGAATTTTTTTTTTTTGATTTTTTTTTTCTGGTCAACGCCGGTCAACACTGGTCAACGCCGGTTAAAACTGGTCAATATTGGTCAATACTGGTCAATGCCGGATTCCGGCGAACCAACTACCGGAGTTGAATGTTTATGGTGTTGTACACATAACCTATGTTTGTTTATGTATGTCCTTATGTAACGACAATAGTTGACGTAGTTAATAAGACATTTATATTGTTTGTATGTGTGGCTATGTGTTGGGGTATACCTCAAGTAGCTAACAAACATTTTTCCTATATTTTACATATGTTTTGCTTTTTGTTTTTGTGATGAGAAACTATTGGGTTGGCCATTTAAATTGGTTGATTGGAATAGGTTCAAGCCGGTTGCACAAAGTCCAGCCTGACAACTGAAAGTCTCTGAAGGTTAATTGAGTGCATGATTTAAGCTCAGTTTGGGTTATTCATCTTTTGTATCTGCAGAATTGTCCTGTCCGGTTATTTTCCTTTACAGGTTGTTGATGAGAAGCCAAAAAAAGAAAAGAACTTGCAATCAAAGTCTTTCGGTTAAATAAACCATTTCAAACACTTGGTTCATTTGAAGGACTCTCTTTGAAGTCTTCTCATGGTTCGCATTGCTATCTTTTTTAGAGAAAATAAAATTGTTAAATTAGAGTTACAGCGAAAAAAATTATTAAGAGAAGATCACAACTTTACAATCCAATCTGTTTTGGTACAAAGAACCAATTTACTTGGTCGGTATTTTATATCATTTTCTCTCTTGTCATCTCTGTCTCGCCTTCGGTCGCCGCCCACCGTGCTAATCCTTCATAATCTTGCTCCCTCCATGATCCCTTGTAGCATGGTCACGGTCATGTCTGTTGTCTTGTCTCTGCTTCCTCCGTCCCAGTCTCTGAGATGTTTATTCTCTCTTGGTCTGTCATGAGAGACCTTTTCTGGTTCCCTTTCTTTTGTCCTTACCCCGAGTTTTCTCACTGCAGACAAGGCCACAACATTATCAGCACCAAAATTGGTCCCAACGAGTTTAGTGAGAAATGAAAATGATATCCCAAGTCCACCACCAAGCCTGAGTATGACTCCAACTACCAACAATGTATAAAGTCTATAAAACCACTAACCTTGGTTGCTAGAAAAGAAAGAGCTACTAAGTACCAGATCACATTCATAGTAGCGCAAGTCCAACATACCACAAACATTTAGAGATGTAGAAAATACGAAAAGAGAAACGGGTTTTCTAATGCTCCCAACTCCAACTACCAAGAATGTAAAGTGTACAACACCAGTAATATTCAGCATCACCTAAACGTTTAATTAGTCCATAAGATTCAAACTCCCTTTTAGTCCTAAGCTCAGTTGATTCGTAGTTATACAGGCTAAACTTCACGCAGAACAAAACTCACATGTCATAAGAAAAGTCACTCAACACAAAAATAAGCAAAAGTTACAAGTCTTGAAACGAATAATGTCATTGTATGGATCTCCGGAAGCAATCGGATCATTTATTCAGGTCATCTGCATATAAGATTTTCAATATTAACTTAGATTTCCCAAACAGCAAAAGGGCATGAATTGAAAGAAACATACATTTCTGTAAGTCCTCACTCCTCAGCAGCCTTTTCAACACCTTTTTTTTTCCAAAAGAGGGTTTATGAATCCTCTCCCTTTTCGGTGCCTAGTCGAAACAGAATTAGGTGCATCATACAGGAGAGTCAACTTCTGGCTTGGGTGGACATTTCATAAGATTATCATTGTGATTATCATTTTGGGTTTATAGCTCAGCTGATCCAAGTGAACCTGACGAGTTTTAGGGAAGACATTAACAACTCAAATCTGTGAGAACAAGATCAGAATGCAGATACAAAAGTGTGTTTCATATCAAACAAACATGCAACACTATAAGGCAGGCGGCTATGAAAACTTCCTTAAAAGTCATATTACGTAAAACGTATTTAAAAAGTGAACCAGATCACAATTACAATTAAATTACAGTAAAACGGATTAACCTAAACCGAAAGCTAATTACAATTAAATAACCAAACCGGCTCAACTATTTCACTCCTAATAATCACCTTCATAGTAGCTAAATTCCTAGATACTGAATCAATATAGACTTGATGCATCTATATAAATAACAACTCAATTTAAAACTAAATACTGAGTGTTACAATGCAATCGAATATAGAAACGACGCAAGTATAAAACGACTTGGGTATTCAATTTGACGAAGTAGAACAACCAATGTTGAATCTGGTGCTCGCAAAGGGATCATTACCATAAACTATACTCTAGAAAGAGCTGAACGGGCAGAAGTTAAACAAGAGTAATCACGAATCAGCAAAGTTGAGATAAAGAGACGAACCAGCTAAAGCTGAAGATCATATGTCTTTGGTTCTTCTCTCGCAGCTCAGCTAGAGTTCTACTTCTCTCCACCACCAATCTCAAAACTTTTAGGGGACTGATTTGTTGAATCTATAGCTTAAGAGAGACCTAAAACTCGAGAGAGAACGAGAGTAAGTGAGAGACAAATTGAATCGCAAACCGGGTCAACCAAACATAAATTGAATCCCAAACCGAAACCGAAAGAAATAACCAAACCGGCTCAACTTATTTCACTCCTAAATCACCTTCATAGTAGCTAAATTCCCAGATACTGAATCAATCAATATAGACTTGATGCATCTATATAAATAACAACTCAATTTAAAACTAAATACTGAGTGTTACAAACTTACAATGCAATCGAACATAGAAACGAAGCAAGTATAAAACGACTTGGGTATTCAAAGGGATCATTAGCATTATAACTAAACTCTATAAAGAGCTGAACGAGGAGAAGTTAAACAAGAGTAATCACGAATCAGCAAAGTTGAGATTAAGAGACGAACCAGCTTTAGCTGGAGAACATACAGTATGTCTTGGTTCTTCTCTCGCAGTCGCAGCTCAGCTAGGGTTCTACTTCTCTCCATCACCAACACTCTTCTACCATCAATCTCAAAACTTCTTTTAGAGAACCGATTTGTTGAATCTATAGCTTAGACCTAATAGACAATGTGAAGAAACTAAAACTGGAGAGAGAGCGAGAGACAAACTGAATCCCAAACCGGGTCAACCAAACATAAATTGAATCGCAAACCGGTTTTTCCGGTTATTAAGTAATCCGGTCCGACATCCAAAATTATCTGGAAACCGGATTTTCCGGTTATTAAGTAATCCGGTCCGACATCCAAAATTATCTGGAAACCGAATTCTATGTGCCGATACTATCAAATCATGTTCTTGCGATGATTACTAGTCGATGAAAGCTACAACACTTTTTCTTTTTCTTATTGAAAGTTTTTTTTTTATTTTATTTGATCTACAATGTATTTGTTCTCGTTTATGGCCGTAAACAACAAATTTGTTTGTTTATAAACTAAAATTTTCTTCTATTGATGTCAAGAACTAATGTCGTACGTACGTTGCTTTGTGAATTTCTCTTGTTTTAGCCTTAAATGTCGCCTTAGGTGTGTAATCACATATTCACATCTATCGACTGTCGCTGATGGGTCAAATTTCCACAAATTCTTCGAACTCACTTAGCATTTCTCTTGTTTTTTTTCCTTCTACGTATTGTTCTTCGTAAATTGTTCAAAACTTCGGATCTTTCACAAAATCTCTGGGGACTCAATTTGTAAAAAAAAAAAAAAAAATTACTTTGTTGGTTAATAATACATTTTACAAAAAAAGATAATAATAAAAAACGAAAAAGTATGTGATGCATAAGCATAACTAAATAATTAATTATATAATAAAGCTGGTTGATTAGTCTAAAGTCTAAACAAATGGTAGATAGTTACATTCGTGTTATGTTTTACTTATTTTTAGCTTATATTTTATTTATGTTTTACTTTGTAAATTTTAATGCATATAATTATAATTGAACACACAAATTGTTGGCAAAATGAGTTTATAGGAATGAATTTTAATTATTGATGAGGATTTTAGTATATATTTGTTTATTTTAATTTTAGAAATTTTAAATATTTTAAATTAGTTTGACATAAAAAACAATTAGTACTTATAACATGCTGTTGGGTAGACATTCGCAAGAAAATAGAACATGTCATTGGCATAAGCATTGACGGCATTAATGGTAATACATCAGTCAGAGGATGCAAAAAGACATTTCTGACAGACATGTTTAACATAGGTCTTTCACCATACTTTGATATGAAGTGGTTCTTGTCGACGAATTACACTCCGACGGTTCAACTTAAATGGTTAGTACACACTGCCAATGTATCTTTTTTTTTTTGGTGTCCCAAGAAAAACCGTTGCAAGTGTCAAAATCTCAAAGATTCTGAAATTGGATATCCATCATATTCTTGCTCTAATGGTTACACCGGCAACAATATATTATGGGTGGATGCAAAGGTGATATTTCTTATAATCTTATATTACTGCATTGTGAGAAGGAATTTACTTTATTATAACATTTCCTTTATAGACATAGTGTCAAATGCTTCATGCTGATGGAAGACACAAATGTTGTGATGGAGGCACTTGTGTGAACACTCCAATAGACTTTTATTGTGTATACAAGAAGAACAAGTCATTGTTTATAATTATAGGTAAACACAAAAACCTTTAGTCATGAATTGATATGATATTATACACTATGACGGATAAATATACTATAATCTAGATAAGTTAAAAGAAGTTGAACATATCAAACACATGTTACAAATATACGATAACATATATATATATGTTTTAAGATAGATGACGCTCTAGGAGAAAGTGAAGAATGTCAGAAACATCATCAATCTTCCTAAGTTAAACATCATCATTATTCTCTACAAACCTAACACACACACACTTAATTCTCATCAATCGTCTGACAAGTTTGCATATACCCATTCTAATAAGGATCCCGTAAAAAACAACTGCCTCCTCTGTCGCGGAAGAATTCTATCCCATACAATAAAAGTTTTAAGACAATAAAATAGTGGTTTACAAATTTTTCTCTTTATTGTAATGATTTTTCAGAACAATAATTTAATAGAGAAAATTTTTGGAAAATAAGATTGGTATCAAAAGACCAAAATCTAGAAGAATGTCAGAAATCGTCATAAGTTACCAAGTTTGGAAAAATATATCATCATTTTCTCTAAAAACCGTTACCTAACACACACACTTGTCTTTTTTGCTACACACACACTTGTCTTTTTTTTTCAATATTTTCTTCTCAGCTTTCATAACAAAAGTCAAAAGCCACATATTATATAACTCTCTAAGAAAAGCTCCTAGGAGAAAGTGATCTCAGACAAATTTCATACATATCATTGAAGTTTCAAAACCATTCTAATGAGCTTTGATCGTACGGCTAGACACACCATGTAGCAATTTCACAAATCCGAGAAAGCTAAGCTTTCCATCAGTATGCCTAAGCCAATCGTGAAGCACTGCGTGAACCGGTACAGAAGGACCAAGACCAAGTTCCTGAAATAAAGTTTTAACCAAATGAGTTCATTTGAGCATTTTGCAAAGACTTTAGAAACAGAGTTTTGTATTAAAAAAGAGACAGACCGAAGCGAGTTCATCGATCATGATGGGTCGGTTTCCTTCCTTTTCAAAAAGCTCATAAGCACAACGAGCGTGTTGTTCCCATCTATCAAGAGCTTCTAGCTGGTGAACACTCAATGCAGCTGCACAAAATTCCTCAAAGTCCATTCTTCTATATTGAAGAGCACTCAGCTACAAAGACGGTCCAATAAGAATTATCAATTACCATAAGTCAAATTGTGTGGTTCAAACATTGATATGCACGAATTTAAGGCTCTTACTTGTGCTAAGAATTCTGGAATACGTGAATCCTTCATTGCATCTGTTGCCATTTTCATCAGAGCCTAACAAAGAGAGTTTGAGTCAGTGTCATGATGATATTAATAACCAAAGCATACAGAAGATAATCTGAAACAGGACAGAAGATAGAAAACTTACGGATTTGATGTTTTCTAGACTTATGGTTCCGTTCTTACTAGGTTCTAACAAAGCAAACTGCTCCCTCAGATAGAACAGTTCATCAACCGTAAGTGTTTTCGATAAGGCCTGCAAGAAAATGGCTAACGTTAAGCAAAAAAACAGAAGTGACCACTGAAGCAGAAATACTGAAAAAAACTGATAAACCTCACCCTTAATGCAGCTTTACGGAGAGATGATGATCGTAAATAAGCTCTCATAAGTTTAAAAACCAGAATATCCAATGGAACCTTTGCGTCATTTGAGTCTTTTATCCATGGATGACCTGAACGAAAGTAAAATATTTTCTTACATTCTTCTTTTCACATTGGAACAATTTTGTATGCATTCTAGACTTACTTAAGGCTTGAGCAGCTGTTAATCTTCTACGAGGGTCTTTGTTTAGCAACCGCTTTACAAAATCTCTTGCCTCTGAAGATAACAAAGGCCAAGGAGGGTCGTCAAAACTCGGATCTGCTTTTAGAACAGCTCGAAAGATTCCTGATTCAGTCCTAGCCCAAAACGGTCGGCTTCCACACAAAAGAATATACACAATCACACCAACACTCCAAATATCAGCTTCTGTACTGTAAGATCTATGTAGAACTTCAGGTGCTACATAGTATGCACTGCCAACAATGTCATTGAGCCTCTCATCTGCAAATGCAATTATATAAACAAATGTAAGTCTCTAGACTCTGGAATCTACATATAGAGACGGCATATAATCTAATTACCTGGTCTCACGTAATCTGACAAACCGAAATCTATTGCCTTCAGTTGAGAGGTGTCTTCTTTTGAGGTAAAAAGAAAATTCTGATCCAAACAATTTAAGTAAACTTAATTTAGATTCCAATGAACATCAAATGTATAAGTGTAGAAAGAAAGAGCTTTTATTACCTCAGGTTTGAGATCTCTGTGTACAACACCTTGGAGATGGCAAAAGGCAACCACATTCAATATTTGTATCATAACAGTCTTTGCATCCTCCTCTGTGTACTTCCCACCTCTGCACACAAAACACCACCAAGCTCAATAAAAACAATCCGAAAACTTGTAAGAACGAACAATCCTAATTCTAAACTGGCTAAAATTTCTTTACCTTGAAAGTATTCTATCCAAAAGCTCTCCTCCTTCACATAGCCTAAAACAACAAACACAGAAACACTTGTTAAACCTTGCCAAATGCTAATTCCCAAGCTGATTTCAGTATAAAGTCAGAGCAAAAGTGAGCTTACTCCATCACTATATAAACATTATCATGATCCTCATATGCATCATAGAAATGAGGAAGGTTGTTATGACCAGACAAAGCCCTCAATATCTTCACTTCCCTCCTCACATCTTCAATTGCAATAGCCGTCGTCATCTACACAACCAAAACTGAAATTGAAAAGCTTTGTACAAGTACCATCTCTCTAATCTAAACAGATCTCGTCACAACAATCCATGTAAAACACAGAAGAAAGTCAAAATCCACTACTAACCTTAGCTTTGGGAATAACCTTAACAGCGACTTGTTGACCTTTATTATCACCCTTCTTAAACTTAGCAGCACAAGTATAACCAAAATGACCACGACCAACTTCATCACCAAGCTCATACTTACTCGCAAAGCTCTTGGAAAAACCAAAGCTTTTATCCAATCCAACACCACCACCTCCTTCAGCTTCACTCCCTTCAGGGATCGCCGACGAATTAGGCTTCACAGAGCCATGACGTCTCGCTAAAACAGCTCTGATGTGTTTAGCCGGAGAAGGAGGAGGAAACGGCCGTTTGAAGAACCGCTTCGGCGTAGAGTTACCACTACTAGCGTTAGTCGCCGGAGATCTCGCCGGAGTCTTCTTGGAGAAGAAAGAGTGAGCTGGACTCGGACTGTAGAAGGGGAAAAACGGAGACTTTTTGCCTTCATTGCTCGGTACTACACTCTGATCTTCAACAGGGTTGCCTCCATTAACGGACGAGCTCGAAGGCTTGACGGATTCAGACGCCGGAAGTGGACTATTCCTCGCCGGAGTTTGATCGGAGTTAGGTGAATTCGGCTTCGAAGTACAGAGACCCATTTACGAATCTCTACTCTTCTCACATCACACGAAAATATCAAAACCTCTCAATTGTTGTATCTCATCATCGAAATCAAAAACAAGTTAAAAATAAATTCAAACTTTTGAATCTTAGCAAAAACAAAAAAGATTAAATTTTTATAAATTTGGGGGGAGAAGTAAGAATTTTGTTATAAAAATTGTAATTTTTGCTTCGTCTTCTTTCTTTGGAATTGACTCCTTTGTCTATGGCGAATTCCAAAGCGAAAGATTTGGATCCAAGAGGAATGAGTTAAAAAGAGAAACGACGATACGTTCGCTTTTTAGAAGAAAACAAAACAAAAACAAAAAACATTTTTATTTTAACCATTTGAACAACTACTACTACTAATTACACAATTAAACTACTTAACTAGTGTTTTTTAATCACTTTAACTAAAATTTGTTACGTATCTTTGGTGGCATTTATATAATAAATATGTGTGTATGTAAAGACAAAGAACAAACTAGAAAATAGGAGAATTAGGTGAAAATTTGCCAAATTTATAACTATAGAGTGTGAATATTAATGTTGTTGTGTACTTTGTAAATCTTGGTATTATCTCAATCATGAATATAAAGGCTAACCAACTTCATTAATTATATAGAGTTTTATTATTTGGATAAGTTATTTGGGAGGAGAATTAATTCGACAATTTTAATAGACATTGACAGGGGATTGTATTATTATTATTATGCAGATGCATTTAAACTCCTGCCAACTCTTGAATGTTGTATAATAATTTCGATTATTTTTGGTAAGACCGCTAATAGTAAGTTAACCAATCATTATTGTATATTATGGATTTATATAGAATCAAAAACGTTTCGGTTTTTTTTTGTTTAGTTTTTTGCAGTTTAAAAAAAAAACAATTACTATTCTTATAGACTTTTTTGACAGTGATTAAACTAAGAAGGTGGCAAATAAATTTTTCATATGTTAACAAGTTCGAGTGCTATTTGGTTACTACAATCTACAAATAATAAAACACACATAACACATTATCGAATTTAAACCAAAAATGTAATACGAGAACACTAATACGTCTTGTTTTTTTTTGGTTTGCTATGATGGAAACGCTAATACGTATCGTATGTCCTTTTTTTTTTTTTTTGTCAAAATGTATCGTATGTCCAAGTTAAATTTTATGTGCCCGTTTACAAGTTTTGTTATTTTAAAAAGACTTAAATTGTATATGGACACACTCGGTCCGACGGTATTAAAATTGCCCTATAAGTTAATAACATCATTGTCCATGTAATAAAAATGATTGTCACTACGAACAATATATTAAAAAATTAACAAAAAGAAAATGTATGTATTGCTTCACTAATGCCAAAGCAAACAATCAGAAGTTTCTAAAATCTAACTATTATTGTTATTTGAACTTGTCTATCAATACATAGAGAAGCAACATAACTTGTAACAAAACGAAATTCCTAACTATTGTAATCCAAAATGTTATTGGTTTCGAAATGTGATGTAATAATAATCGGAGATCGACGTAAGGAGGAACAGAGAGGTGGGTGGGTAAAGCAGGACCCAGCATAGACTCTAAATGGTCCAGCTCGATAAATCGATAATAGTAATGTGTGAGTGAATAAATAAATAAGTGTAGAAGTAGGTTTGTTCCTTCCTTAATTAACGCTATTGCCATTTGGATTTTGTGGTAGGGACTCTCTATCGATGCTTCCTCGAAAAATAAAATATAAAGCTGCATTCTCTATTACTCACTTCAAGGTTACAATCGTCACTCCAACCTCTATTACTCGTTATTATGGTCATTGGTCAAAGACGTTAACTTCTCTCACGTAGAACACAAACAAACCTAACTGCTACTTGTAAGATTTTGACATTTTTTTTTTAATTAAGAACAAAATCTTTAGCTACGTTATAGGCGCAAAAGTTTGATACAAATGTTTGACGATTTTGCGTAATTAGTTATAGTTATTATTAAATAAAAGCAATACAACGTGAGACTGTATGAAAACTATAATGATTGTGTTGTATTTTGTATAATTCGTATGATGATGAAAATGAAACTTGCTTAACTTGGTTGCTTGTTGCATCCGACATATTGAGAAGCCAATTCAAATTTTGCAGCTAGCTATCATTTTTCCCCCACTTATATTCGTATGATTTAGTTTTATTTATTTCAAATGCATGCACACGTAGTGGTAAACATATTCATTATGTATCCCTTATAAGATTTTTATGTGTTGATGAATTTTGTATTTCCCTATTTTCTTGTAAATCAGTTTGACTTTTTCTTTTCTAATTGCTCATCCAAGTGAAACCTTTTATAACAAAAAAAAAAAGTGTCTAGCAAAAGACTAATTAAATATTGTGTTTTTTTTTATAGGAAAAACTAATGTAGATAAATATATAGACTAATATTTTCGATATGTACAAACGTGTATACAGAAGTTGTGCTTAATAAAAGCTAGGATCAATTTGTGATAGCAATTAACAACAATCCTAAGCTTAAAAGAGGATCAGTTAAAGAAATAAGAAAATGATACTAGCTACTTTGTTTCTAACCAAAAAGAAGAATTTATATACTTGTTTGTAATACGTGAGCAAATCATATAGTCAAGGTGACTGATTAGCGGCACGAAGCTTAACATCCCATGAACCTATCATATGAATCTTGCAATAAATAAATCACTTAATAGTAGAATAGAGCGGTGTAATGGAAACAAATGGTAAAACAAGATCCAAGAATTGTGAATAGACTTTTTACCCTTTATTTAATTTTGTGCATCCTCTCATTAAAAGAAGGGCAGAATAAATTTATAATTGATATCCTCCACTAAAAAGATCCCAAAGTCAACTTCGCAAATCTTGTGATACATATATAGTGCAGGAAGATTATATGTAAAGTGATGTATAGATTATGATTTATCGCATGGTACACCGCAATGATAAAAATAAAAATATATGGCCACCCTTTTGTATTCTCTCTTCTTCCACGTTTCCTCTGTACTCTTACAATGTTTCTTCTTCTACTGTTTAGTTAGTCTTTATTTTGTTTTCGATACAACAAAAAAAATTTCATTAGCTTTCATAATCTTGAAACATCGTCTTCAATAGAACCATTTTTAGTACTATAAAAATATGTACCGACGACGGCTCTCATCATTTGAGCTATGGTGACATACGTAATACTATTTTGTTATATAACTAGAAGCAATTGTTGTGTAACACTGTAACCACTAACATAATAACTCGAGATATACTATATAGTCTAGACTTCATTAAATGAACAAAAAAGTCGATAAAGAAAGCAACAACATGATACTCATATACTCCTAATGATGACAATCATGAAGCTTAGGAAAATAACATATCTCTACTTTGTTTTGTGTCACCCCTGTTTATGTTTTTTTTTTGCCAGTTTTACCCCTTTGCCATTGCCGCCAAAAATCAGAAGGTGCTCTTGGGGGCCAAACAATATGGTCAAATGGACTCAACGTACCTTTCTCCCTTTTTCTTTTTGATAGTGATGGCGCCAATATAAAAGGGTTATATTATTATTAAGGGGGTAAGTCTGTAAATTAAACAAAATCTCTTTCTCAATCTCCAAGAAGAAAGAAAAGTGTTTAGATGATGATCCCAATGTTATTCAAGGGTGTAACACTATAGTTTGGTTTTAGAGTTCAGTCAAGTTACTAAACAACTTCATTGTTCAATGTTTCTATTCCCAAACTTCAACACACTGTATTTGGGACACCACGATTTGGTCCCCCTCAAGAATCTTATTTCATTTCCCATATTGATTATTTTTCATTGTTCAATGTCAGAATACATTTCATCTTTTAACTTCACTGTTGCAAATGAAGAAAATGATAAAATATAAATAGCAAGTGTACTTTAACAATACTCCCAATTTACTTGATCAACTTGAGAAAACCTCCAAGTTGTGGGGTCAAATGTTAAACTTTGAAAATGGTAATGGAGTGAAACTTAAATTACATAAATGCTCTTCCAAGAGGAAGAAGAAGAGTATTGAATCTTAACCAGAGGTTCTGTCACCACCAAAACCGGATTGTAAGAAACCGGTTTGGTCCAGATGACTCACGTCCCCCCAAACTTGGATAGTCCATTTGTCTCCGTCGTATAAACGGAACACATTGACCGATGTATTGAGTATCTTTTCAACTTTTCTTGCACTTGGACAAGCTCTTTCGTAGAGAGATCGAATGGTTCCTCCATGAGACACTACTACTACTCTTTCACCTTCATCATACCCAAAAACCAATACTTAGAACATATGTGTTGGAGTCGTAATACAATAAATCTATAAGAAACAAACACACACGAAAAGTAAGAAACCTCTATGTTTGTCACCAATTCTCTGTAATGCCGATGTACATCTGTCGTAAAGTTTGTCAAGACTTTCTCCTCCACCCTTTTCATATCAATCAACAAGATTTGTTTGAATCAAGAAACCAAGCATCATTTATATAAACTAAAGCTTCTTGTTTAATAATATCTTACTGGGATATCAACGTCAGTGCGGTTAGATGAAAAGGCTTTGTAAGCTTCAGGGCGAAGTTTTGAAGCTTCTTGATAGACAAGCCCTTGCATATCTCCTAAATTTCTTTCCCGCAAATCACGATCAGTAAGTACCTGCATAGCATTTAAACACAGTTGAAAGATATATATATGCATTCAAAGCCACAAAATGTGATAGATGAAAAGAGCTTATTTCAGAACTTAGAACTATCTGCTAACAACCGCTCAACAAAAAGAGCATAAAGGTGGAGAGTCTTCAGAAGCAGCAGATTCAACAAAAGGAAGTGGGTTTCAACACATAGCTACATGTCTACGAATAATGTCTTTAAACCAAAACAAGAACCAAAACAAGAAAGAAAGAGCACAAAGGTGGAGACTTTAGGAGAAGGAAGATTCATAAAAGGAAGTAAAAGAAATGGGTTTGTACCTCAAGGTTGCCACATTGAGAAGCAATGATCTGAGCAGTCTCAAAGGCTCTCTTCAAGTCAGAAGAGTAAACATAAGATATCTTAGGCTCCTTTGATAACCGTTCTGCAACCTTCATTTCAAAAGAAGAGAAAAGTTATAAAAAAAAAACGCATCATCATTATCAAGATTCAAGTTACAACCAACATACTCTAACAGCTTGTTGTCTTCCAGCATCGTTTAACTCAACATCCAAATGACCCTGCAACATACACACACACATACCAAATCAACCAACCAACCAACCAACCAACCAACCACATTTTCTTCTTCTACATCTCCAATCAAAAATTCCCAAAAGACTATTACTTTTACATCGAATACTAACCATAGCTAATAAAAATTGAAGATACATCTATTGCAATAACCTGGATTTTTCTCTCGGCATTCCAAGAAGTTTCACCATGACGAACAACAACAATCTCAGCATAATCACGATCACCGGAACTGTAATTAAAATAACCAACAAGAACATTCCATTAACATTGAAAAAAAAACTAAAATCAGAGAAATTAGAACTTAGAAGAAGCATACTCAAAGCTTGATTCCGCCATCGGAGATCTGAATGAAATCGCCGGTCAATTTGCTTTTTTAGATCCGACGACGACGAGACAACCAAATTCCAAACAATAATGTGATGACAAACATTAGTGGGCTTTCATTGCTTTTTATTAATGGGCCTTTGCCCTTTGTAAACTATAGCAGATATTTAAATTAACATTTGACTTTTTTTTGTTTTGTTTTGTCAAACATTAACTTTTTACCATAATCTTTTGGAATTATAGACGAATCAAATCAAATATTAATGTTACTAGAATCATACTGTATTAACTTTAAATAAAAAAAAAAACATTATTTCTGGATAATTATCCATTTGATTTTATCTACTGTTTTAATTATTTAAAATATTAAGTAGCTGGAAACTTTGACCTAAATATAAAACTCTGTGTCGTTGTAGGAAATCGTTAAAAAGGATCGAAAATTGCGTGGTAGGAGATTTTACTGTAGAGAAGAGAATTTACAGAGAAGTATATATATATATTCATTCTCCATCTCAAAATCTGGTTTTAATTAGAAATCGCTTAGATTCATCTTCTTCTTATATACTGTACATAATACATTATTAATGTTTATGTTTTCACCTTCTTTACCATATAGTATATCTGAGTGGACAACGCAATCCATGGTTTTTAGTTGTAACCTTAATCTCCTTAATTACTTACTGTTTGCTGTTTGGAATTCACAAAAATTGCGGCTATATATATGCTTAATTGGGATTTTCCAGTTTGTTTATGTTTATGTTTTGGGAAAAAACAATCTGACTTTTTTTTACGTTTGGTTTGATTCGGTTTAATTCAGGGTTTGAATAAATAAAAAAGATATGAAGTTATTATGTATTTAATTTAAGTGTGTAAATATATATTTTCTTTCTTCTAACAGATTTTTGTATAATCAAATGGACAAGGACAACACTATAACGCCACCATGCGCTGCGTGCAAGCACCTGAGGAGAAAGTGCACAAAAGACTGTGTGTTTGCGCCTTACTTCCCAACGAACAAACAAGAAAGCTACGAAATGGTCCACAAGGTATTCGGAGCAAGCCATGTTGCTTCACTTATCAACGAGATTCCCCCTAACCACAGAGACTTTGCAATGAGCACGCTCGCTTGGGAGGCACAACTTCGTGACAATGACCCCATCCATGGTGTCAATAGTATCTTAGACCCCCTCCAATATCAGCTTAAAGACCTTCAAAACCAAATCGCAATCGCCAAGAACGAACTCTCCTCCTCTTTCGGTATGGTCCCGACGACATTTGTGCCACCGCCTCCAATCACGTATCAGCAAAGAATCCATCCCAATCCTATGATACCGGATACGACTAATAATGACGGTTGTTTAACGGCTCAGCAGCTACAAGACGAGGCTCAGCGTTTTGCATCCACACAAACTGCTCAATTCCAGCAAACGCAAGAGTCGCAGACGCAGTACAATGAGAATGTGATGATTGTCCGTGACAAGAAGATATGAACCATACCTAAATCTTGGAAATAGTCTTGATAACCCTTTTATATTATCTTATTTGTACATAGCTACATGAACTAATGGGACGTTTAACGATTTTTAATTATTTTAGTTTTTATGCAAGTAAAGGGAACTATATACTCAGGATAAAGTGAGAATCAGTTTTTGTGGTCATGATGAATTTAGAAATCAAGCGTTTTTTGTGGTCATCAGTTTCCAGATAAACATGTTCTGTATCTACATGCAAATATCATGTTTTCAAATTTTTTTATAGATCTTTTGGCAATTAATTTGCTAGTCAGCCAAAGACATGATATATACTGTATAATCGACGTGATATACTGTATAATCGAACATGTCTTCTTGGTTCTGTATATACGATTATAATCGACGTTTTACGATTTTATTTTATTCAATTATACAGTAAAAACACCTACAAAGTCACAGTTGGTGGTTGATTCTCTCTATGATCGTACTTGTTGAATAGTGATGAAAAGTGAAGATCACATAGTTAAATCCGTCCGTAACTTAATAAATTGCTAATTTAGGAGTAGTGTCAATATGTATAATAGTAATATTAAGAAGCCAAAAAAAGGTGTATAATATGATACATCAAGTTCAGTATCTACTATCTACAAATGATATAGTTGTAAATAAATGAAAGGGTAACCAATTTGATTTTCACTTCATACCAGTAACGATTTTTTAACTTACGTACAATTATTAATTTGGTTATCGAGATATATATATGTTCTAACAATCAAAAGTTCATGTGATGATGTGGAGTCAATAGTGAATGGGAGATGGGAGGATGCAGCAGATATGAGAAGGAAGATTAGAGGATTAGCTTCTACTAAAGATTCAGGATTAAGCTGGATTGAAGTGAACAACAACAATACACAAGTTTTGTCCTCAAACCAATTGTTTGATTTGAGTTTGACTTTGGCTTCATACTGGTAACGATTTTTTACCTTACAATTATTAATTTCGTTATCAAGATATATTTGAAATCTCTTTAATGTTATATGTTCTAACAATCACAAGTTCAAGTGATAATGTTGAGTCAATAGTTTGATATGTAAGGAAAATTCACTAAACATGGAACTACGCGTACAGAACATGTGGTTATGGTTCTTATATCAATTCATATGTTAATTTTTTGTTGTTGTCAAATACATATATTTTTATGTACCTATATTATTAGATACACAAACTTAAATATATTTTTTGAGTCCACATCAATCTGGCAACAACCAGGGTTTACTTCATGATGACCACACAAATGACTGGGAGGCATATGTGAACTCGTCACAACAACCTTAAGCTAGTTGTGGCCATCTAATACAAGAACCATATTCATATGGTCTATAGTTTTATAAAACCACATGTACAATGTATGTACATTGGTCTCTAAATAAATCAGAGAAGTCCATTAATTCAAAGCACTTCTTATATCACTGACATGGTGACATCACTTTCTTATTAAGCTAATCAACACTGAGAGTGCAATGATTAAAATTTTCCGTGACAGAAAGATATTATCGATCACAGTTTTGAACCATGAAATCATATATATAAAAATAAGTTTCACACTCTCCTTATTAGTCCATCTGCCATCTTCTAGCAACTCAAGGCCAACATCAATCAACATTACTTTATGGTGATCCTCTTCTATACGGACAAACCTCTTATCTCACAGATCCCTCATTAGCAACTCAAAGCCAGCATCAGTCAACACTTATACAATCGTCATTGTATAACAAGGCTCCTCTTGATCCATTTTCACCGATTGTGGTGCAATACATACATATTTCTTCTAGTGATGATAGCTCATGAGAAATGTTCCAAATGGGATCCAAAGAGCTAGGCGAGCTAGATGATCTCATTGCTGCGGTGTGTAGTAGATTCTTGAAGATAATTTCTCATACTTTTCAAATTTCGCTTCAGCCACTGAATTTCGTTCGTGAGTACACTAGTTTTCTCCCTTCTACTTTGCTTAGATCATATTAATCTCTGTTTTAGCTGAACGAGGAACATAAATTTCGTATTAATCAAATCATCGAGATTGAATATGCAGAAGTAAATTCTATCTTTTAAATAACTTACAAATTTAGTTATTATAGTATTTATTTATATATTTACGAATTTAGAAGTAAATTTTATCTTTTAAATAACTTACAAATTCTATCAATTAAATAATTAACAAATTTAGTTTTATGCATTATGACTGGATAAAGAGTAGTGTAATATAAACTTGATTGGTTTGACATAATCAATGACCTAAGCAGACTAAGAGAACCAAAAAGCAATGTGGTATTTTTCTTTTAGAAGAATAGATTTTTAATCGGCTGCCAAAATTAATATTAGCCTTTGTATGTAGGTTATTGTGCACATTTGATTAGTTATTCTCTGTGATGTACCCATCTACACAAGCGAAATTTTTGACTATAAATATCCAATTTGAATTTTTGTTTATTTAATGTATATAGTTAACATTTCTAGAAATTCTAGTGATATCAAATATATTTTTTTTTACAAAATAATGCTACCGATTCAAAAATTGTTTGTGTAATTCAATTGCTCAACTAATATTTTAAGACAACCCAAAAAAAAAAAATCAAGTGGTAACAACACATTAGCAAAAATTGCAATGTTTGAATTTGCGCAGCAGTAGATCGAAGGTAAGGGAATAAACCTTGCAAAGGGATGAGAATGTGAGAGCAAGGCCCATATATCTCCTATATATTAATAGAAAATCTTTATAGAGAAAAAGTTGATGTGTCAATCTTTATAGAGCTTTATGCACATTTTAGCAAAATACTTTTAAATTTTCTATTTTTTTTAATTTTTTAATTAATTACATTAATATGCCATTATTTTTTTTTAAACAGTAATTAACTGAATAATAATTAGATATATCTTTTTGAAAATACCACATATTAAAACTAATTAAATAGTTACATACTATTTTAATGCAAAATTTCACTAAAATATACTTACAAATATACAAATCAAAATTATATTGATTTCTGAAAAATCAGTGTAAGTAAAATATTCTAAAAATGCTATAAAACATATCAAGGTCACAGTTGAGAAACTCACCTTAATACGCGCCTTCAGATTCTTCCTCGCCGATCAAATTGTGAATCTTTACTTGTCTTCCTTCAGATTTACTTGTCTTCCTTTCCTTTTTTTTTTTTTTTTTTTAAGCGAAAACTTGTCTTCCTTTCCTTAAGGATTGACATCTCTGACTTCAGCATATGGACTAAACTACATACGTTGGAGACTCTTGGACATTGCACATTTTACTGTAAGTCTTCGTAAATAAACTGTTGTTTATATTGTTGGTCATTACCAATTGCGCAATCTTATGTTTTTACAAATGCAATGCTCTGTCTTCTTTACCCTAGGGGTAATGTGTAACGTTGAGGAAAAACAGGGTGCAATCTTATGTTTACAAACAAATATAGAAATTATTTAAGGATGACTACTGAATGAATACTTGTTTTTTCTTTTGTTGGTTTCCAAATTAGCTTGAAATTTCTCAGATAATACCATGTTTATTATCTAGGCATCTAGCATATAGACAGAGCCGTCGCTAACTTTTTGATGGCCACAATCAAATAAAAAAAATAGGCTGAATTTTAGTGACTAGCGGTTCGAACTCAAAATGGGATAGTCTTTCCTTATGCTCTTAACGCCACTAGACCAAAGAAACTTTTGAGAAAATAGGGCCGAATTTTGTATATAATATATAAGGCCGCAAGCTAATGCTTCATTGGCTTGGCCTATGGGCCGGCTCTGCATATAGATACAGTTGAAATGATGCTCAGTTTCTGCTCCTGTGGGTTTAGCTATATATCTGGGTTACGAATGATTGATTTTAATACACATACAACTCTGTACCAAACCCATATCTTCTCAAGATCGTAATACAAACACAACTAAAACCAGTGGTCAATTCAGTAACATCCGTAGATACATAGTATCATAGTTGACTTCAACTACATGGTAGACGATCAACAAAGACAAAGACCAAAAAAACAGAGCATTGAGAAGAACACGAAGCAACCCTCATATCTACCTCTTATTCTGAAACCGGAATCAGATTACGAACATAAACGTAGCTACAAATTGACAGGCCAATGTAGTCACCACGTCTTCTTGTCTCAATTACCCTTGTGACGACACCACTTAATTTCATCAACTTCGTAAAAAATGAAAACAGAAACCCAATTATCATCTTCTTCTTCTACAGTTTGCTCACTCCATGCCATGATATTTCTGTGCTTGCCGATGGAGTATCCCGGACGAGTTTGGAACTGTAACCGCGGAATTAGAGCAGGGTCAGGGCCAGGGCCAGGGTCAGTAGTTTGGGATTCTTCAATGATCAAAAAATGGTTTCGTGTTTCCTTTTTCGTTTCTCAGTTAGTTTTCGGTGTTTGTTTTGGGATTCTGGCAGATTGTTTTAAAGGAGCGCGAATTAGTAAGAAGGAAACGAGAGTTCATTTCGTAAACCCAACCAAATTGTGAATCTTTCTTTAACCCTCATCGACTCCAGCAAGTGAACCGGTCACGGTTCAGCCGAACCAAAATTGTGATTTTTTTCAATCTTGATGAGTGAAGTAAGCGAATCGGTTACGTTTAAACCGGACTGAAATACCAACCGAATTAAATTAACCCAAAAAGACATTGGGCGGTTCCGAATTAATTTAGGGTAACTTAATTTCTTGGTTTCTAAGTTTCCTTTTACAGTGCCAAGACTCCTTTTTTTTTCTAATCTTTTAAGAGTAGTTCAAAAAAAAATTATGAAGTTTTTGGATGCTTTAACGTTGACAATTGCATAACTTATTGGTAAAATAGATTTCTTCTGTTGAGTATGACAAGTCAAGAGTGTTTGCATCAATTTGAAATTTCACATTTTATTTTTCTCTAAATAAAACAGTAACCTTGTTGATTAATTCCAATTTCCAACATACATGCATAGTAGAAGGCTTAACAAAAACATATAACAGAGCTTAAAAACCAGTCCTCATATATCTACCTCTTATTTTGGAACCGGAATCAGACTTGGAACATAAACATAACTACAAATCAACGGGTCATTGTACTCATTGAGTCCATGTCGTCCGGTCTCAATTTGTTTTCTTACACCACCTTGATCAATTTCGTAAAAAGTGATGCAAGTATACCACTTATAATCTTCTTCTTCATCTCCCTCACACCATGCCATGATATTTCTTTTCTTGCCAATTAAGTATCCCGGAAGAGCCATATCAGCATGGAACTGTAAGGCCGGAAGATCAAAGCGAGTCGCGGAGAAATATTTGATATTTAACAGTAACAAAATAGTCTCAAGTTGTAAATACATATATATATATATTACTAATATACACCGACTTTTAATCTATGAATTTATAATTTAATACCAAGAATTGAATAACCTCTTGATTTAAAAAAACCTTTAAGTTTTTTGTGTTTATTAAAAAAAAAATCTTATTTTTTTTTATCCTAATAATTGTAACTCTTGAAAGTAATTGTTGTTCCATTAAATATATAATAGCTTTATTTTCTCCCATTTCTAGTGTTTTACAAATATTTACATAATTATTATATGTTATGATAGAAATAACTAATTTTATATTTATGTAATCTCTATTTATATTTGACTTTGATATTTTCTTTTGTTTATTTTTTTCTTCAATTCGTTTTTGGTTTATATTTTAGTTTAAATTATTGGTTTTTATAATTATCAAAATATTACAAAAATGAGTGAATTAATTGATGCATTAAGTTTACATTTTGTACTCCTTTTATGATGTGAATTAATTTGTTAAAATTGAAAATAAAAAGTGATGAGCTGGAGGAAGAAGAAGAGAGAAAAACCAAATTTTTATATAACTAGGTCGGAAGCTGAAGCGCCGCATAGGTTATGATTACCTTCCGTAGGGTTGCCGCCCACTTTGCGTCTATAAATACTCGGCTCCCCTCTTCAATTTGCACTTTCTGCCGAACGCACTAAGATATTTGCTCTGTTCTCACTCATCTCTGCGTTTCTTAATTTATCTCCATTTTACTTTTCCGATCAATATTCTTCCGACCTGTTCTTCCACACTCTCCGGCGACCTAACATGACTAGGACACCGTCTGTTGCTTCCTCTTTTAATACCGAAAGTGATCAGTTAATCCAACCTGTTTGTTGCTTTTTTTTTTTTTCATTTCGTTTTGACTTATATTTTAGTTTAAATTATTGTAAATTATTATTTTAATAATTAAAAAATGTTACAGAAAAGAGTGAATTAATTGATGTATTAACTTTAGATTTTATGTTCCTTTAATAATGTGAATTAATTAAACTAGCGATGAAGGAAAAGAAAGAAAGAAAAACCAGAAGATGAGCGTGAGTGCCTCATGGATTTTCATTTTATGCATGCATGTTCACCACACATTTTATAGTTCAAAAGCCGTCGTTCAATTAAGGTCTATGTTTTATGCACGAACCAATTGGATAAGTGTGTTCATTTTTTATTTCTTTATTTTTACACATAACCAATAATGAATTTAAATTTTTGTTTTTACCCAATTTTCTAATCTATAAGTGTTACTTGCTTAATTCTTCAGTTGACTTTTTTTTTTTGTCAAAGTAATCCTTCCAATGATAAAATGAAGATTGTTATGGTTTGCGAGAATAATCTATATATAATCCACTTATCTTCTTTGTTTCAATGTAGATGTATATGGTCAACCGTTGTCTTGTTTGTCAACAACAAAAAAAGAAGTGTTACATCATTACACCATATTTCACTAGGGACAATGAGTGGAAGCTTAATCAGCCTTTTGAAGAGTGTGAATCTGGAGGTGCATTAATGAAGAAACTACTTGAAAGCACAGAGCCACACTTGATAGAAGCAACATTGAACAACCATTTGTTTCAAGCATATGAACATTTGCAAAATTGACCCCATGACATCCACAGTCTATTAGCTAGCGGGAACACTGTTGGTTGTTAAACAAATATGATTTAGGCTTTTTGTGACACTCCGGTTTAAGAGACTTGCATAGAGGTTTAAAAAAATTGATTTGGGCACCTATATTACCAAAATGCAATTATCTTTTCGGTCAAAAGTCCTGAGAGAACTCCACAGTTCAGCGTGCTTACGCTATAGTAGTTTGTGTAATTCAATTGGGAATTAGTGGGAACATCGTTGGTTGTTAAAAAAATATGATTTAGACTTTTTCTTTATAATTTTTTATTGAATATTTAAAATCTTAAATCAAACCCAAATAGCTTACCTGTTACATCTATGTGTGAAAATGTTGCACAACAAATCAAGACATTGTTTAAAAGAACTTTAGTTTCATTATGTATATTCAAAGTGATATGCTCAAATTGTAATACCCTAATAATAATAACAGCCTTGCAGTTGTAATACTCTAGGGGTCGAATCCACAGAGACTCTAGATCACACAATAGACTTATTAATCTTTTAATTATGCTAAATCAAAATATTAATTTAAAAAAAATGCAGAAAAAGAAATAAAAACTGTTGTATTTTCAGGGAATTAAAAAGCTAGGTCTAGAGAATTTCTCAGGAAATTACAGATTATTAAATCAATAAATTAATAGGATTCAGGCAATTTAAATCAGATATAGAACTCTAAACTTTTTTTGTAAAATAAATCAGTTCTCACTGTAAATATTATCTAAATTTAAAACCAGAAAATCTAAATCTCTTTGTAAAATTCAAGGTTAAAAATCAGCTTTAAATACAAGTTTAGATTGCTCACAAAATTACTAAATCAAATCTCTTTGCAAGAAGTAATTTTGCTCATCAAAAGGTTTAATCAGGAAAATCAATTATATTCTCATATCAATTTATGTTCCTAGGTTATTAATTCTAGGTGATCAATCAAGAATTAATATGAAGAACAACCTATGATGAAGATTTAGAAAGATAATGAATCCTAAATAAACAAATCTAATAAACCATAAAAACCCTGTAAAAAACCCTGAACCTAACAAGCAAACTACTCAGACATTATTGTAAGATCACAAATCAATAACTGAATAAATTGCATTAAGAGATTAAAAGAAGAAGAAAAGGAGTTTTGAATCTTCTCTGAAGGAGTCTTGATTCTTCTCTCCAAAAGCTCTCTAAAAATCTCTCAGGGTTCTTTCTCAAAAGTTGCAGGGAAAAATAAAGCTTAGGTCTAAACAATGACCATAAAAATCCTATTTATATTCCTAAAATACGTCCAAAGACTAATGATGCAAATATAGAAAACTTTGGAGCAGCTTTGTAAATCTTCAAAACTTTTGGGAAAACTTCCGATTTCTTCTTGGCTCTGCATCGATCGACACTATCATTTGCATCAGTCGATGTCTTCTCTAAATTTGTCTCCCAACTTTGCAGCTCAGCCTCAATGCTTGATTATGCTCCAAATCCTTCTATTTAGCTTCATTATGCTCCCATCCATGCTAAATCCTATAAAGACTCAAAAGACTCTAGAAATACCAAAAAGACTCTATAAATAAGACTTATATCATGGCTAAAAACACCTAAAAACCATGATATATCAATTCCCCCAGACTTAGCCTTTGCTTGCACTCAAGCAAATCAAAAACTTAATCTGTGGAAAAGGGATGAAAACGCGGAAACTCCTTTTCTTTTTAAAATAATGTCATGATCATCCAAACCATAATCCATATGCTTAGCAGACAAATCCAAATCGAACCACCATGTACTTCTCCCTAGACATTCGTAGCATCCCAAATTCAAACCAAATTCCACAACATCCTCCATTAAGCCTTCATCGATGAGACTTATCAATTTGATCAATGTCAAGAACCTTCTAGAATCATTCCCGTACAATACCATAACAAGCAAGACAATATCTTTACAACTTGTCGTACTCTTTCTCTCCCCCAGATTTATTCTATTTTTATCTTCTTTTGAGCTTTGCTTTATTTGTTTTTCTCTTATCTCTCTTTTTTTTCTTTTTATCAAAGGTGTAGGCGAATAGTGGGGTCATCAGTAATTTACCTACCCCTCATTTCCAAGTTTTGTGTGATCATTTGACTCAAGAGTAGAATAATGGGATCACAGGTAATTTACCTATCCCTCTAGACTGATCAAAATCATCTTATCTTTTTGTTTTTTGTTTTTTAACAAAGCTCTTAGGAAAAATCTTTTAAACTTAAATAAGGGAGAGCAGTACCATTTTTTTTTTTCTTATTAAATCTTACTTGTCAGGTATGAACAAGGAGTCAAGCTCTATGAACATCAATCTCCTTGATGAGGTAAAACGAAAAGCACAGAAATTGCCTCAGGCTTTTGTAGATTCTGTTGGAAATTCAGATGTCTTTGGTTCACTGGTCAGCCTTTGGATTTTTCATTAGTCAGATTTTGGACTCAATCTGCAGCATTAATCAACCAAGGCAGTACTAAAAAGAAAAATCATAGCTCCCAACAATAATTTTGACTCAACAAATTCTTTTTATTTTATTTTAACTGACTCTAAAAAAAAAAACATAGTTAGTAACTGCCTCCCCTAGACTTAAATAAAATTTTTTCCAATGTTATCAAGTAAGAGATTGGCAAATAAAATTAAATAAAAATAAATCAAAAGAAAAAGGAAAAAGAAAAAAAAAACTACCAGTGGGTTGCCTCCCACTAAGCGCATGTTTTCAGTCATTAGCTTGACTGTGTCGGATCTCAGGCATCCAGTGGATCGGAACATGGCAATGAATGCCTTAGAGATGAATGTCTCATCATCCAAGGTGGTGTATAAGCAGTAGATGAATGAGGTCTACCAAGGACATGACGAACAGGACCAAGGCGAGACTTGGGTATGGGTGGGTGTCTTTTATGTCCTGCAAAATCATCAACAGAAGAAACAAGCGCTCTACGATAATCTCGTGGCTTGGTTAACTGTAAAACAATTTTTGTACTTTTGAAAGTCTCATTGATGATAGGAGAAGGTTCGAGTGAAGAAGATGTGTACCTTGGTTTTACATGTGGGTTCTTGACTGTGGAATGGTGAGATTTCAGCTTTAAAACTGGTCTAGGACTTGCAGCTAAGGAATCAACTCGAGAATCTTCGGTTTTGGATAAGTCTGGACGTTCTCGTGGAGGTGTGCCGATCGATGCTACATCTGCATTGATCGATGCTTAGTCAGCAACTCGTGTTTCTTCAACGATTATGCAACTTTCCTCAACAATCCGTGTTTCCATTATAAAAACATCATCTACCAGCAACTTGTCATGGATTAGAACCTCATCATGGTATCTAGTACTGATTAGATGATCTCCACTCCAATTTTCAAGCTTAACAGCTTGCTTGCTCACTTTCTCAGCAGTCTCCAACTCGTTGACATACCCAGCAGTAATGTCTTTATGAAGCTCTATGAGCGGATCATCATCAGAAGCAATTTCCATAGAAAATGTCTGACCATCAATAGTGGGAGCTCTTCTCAGCTTATCCATCTCAAAGTTCATGACCAAATCATCCACATTCAGAGATATGTGTCCCTTCTTTACATCTATGATAGCACCAGCTGTAGCCAAGAATGAGCGTCCTAAGATGAGAGGATCACTAGGCTCTTTGTCATATTCCAGCACCACAAAGTCAGTGGAAATCATGCAATCTCCAATCTTAATCGGAGCATCTTCTAAGACACCTTCAGGAATCCTTCTGGATTGATCAGCTAAGATAAGAGAGATCCTAGTTGGCTTGAAATCTGTAATCCCAAGTCTCACAGCAACAGAATGTGTCATTAAATTGATACTAGAGCCAAGATCGCAAAGAGAGTGACAAAACTTTCCTATGGAGGTAGAGCAATCTAACACAAAACTTCCAGGATCTGGTAACTTCTCTGCAATCCTACTCTGAATCACTGCACTCACTTTCTCAGATACAACCACTGTCACTTTCCTCTCTTTCTTCCTTTGTGGAGGCTGATTCAACAAAATTGAGCTGACATCCTTGGTTAGCAAAGCTCCTTCCTCAGGGCTCAAACCATTAGTGACCATCCTCTTCACATATCGATTAATCCCAGGAGAAAACTTGACTGCATCAATCAAAGGCATCTCTACCATCACCTTACCCATCATAGCCTTGAATCTAGCTTCCTCAAGCTCCTGCTTGGATCTCCTAGGCTTAGGAAAATGAACCTTAGGCTTATAAGCTTGTTTTGAATCAGATTGTTGAACTGGAACAGAAACCGAAGCTGTCTGTGGGGGGTGTCGATCGATGCTTGTGGTGCATCGATCGACGCTGGATGGTGGTTGCATTGATCAATGCTGCTGCATATCGGTCGATGCAAGCTCTGCAACCGTAGTATCATCGTCGTCTCCTTCCTTCACCAAAACTGCATTACAAGCATGCTTGGGGTTCGACTCTGTTCTTCCTGAAAGAAATTCCTCTTGTCTTTTAACAGACCCATCAGTCTGAATCACTTGATTCTCCAGCTTCTTAACATGAGTATTTAATGCATCAAACTTCCCAGTCAGCTCCATGTATACATAATCAATCTTCCCATTAAAGTCTACTGTTAACTTCTGTTGACCTTCCAAAATCTGTCCAAGCATTGATTCCATCTTGCTCTCTGAATTGGGTGGAAGGAGGGGTTGGTAAGAAGAAGAAACATAGTTCCTAGTGAAGTTGTTGTTTGGATTTCTTGTGAAGGAATTCTTCTGACCAGATCTCTGATTTTAATATCCAGCTCCATACACATAGTTGACATCTTCTTCTGTAATCTCTGGCTTTGGCTCAAAAGTCTCAACATTTTCAGCACAATTGACAGACTCCTTTCCCACAAGAAGATTGTGCACTGTATCCAACTTAGCATTCACTGTACCAAAATGATTTGAATCATGGCCTTCATGTGCTCTTTTCCGCTCTAGGTCCGCATTCTTAGTACTGTTGCTAGATGCTAGTCTTTCTATCAACTTTTCAGCGTCATCTGGGTACCTTGTGTTGAAGTTCCCATCACTAGCAGCATCCAAAGCCATCTGATATCTCCAGTCAATCCCGCTGAAGAAGATACTAATCAACTGCACCTCTGAGAACCCATGATTTGGACAATCCCTCTGGTATACTTTGAACCTCACCCAAGCAGTTTTGTAAGATTCAGCTGGTCCTTGTCGTAAGGTGGAAAGCTTAATCCTCAGCTCATCAGACATCGCATCATCGTAGAAGTAGTTTAAGAATGCCACCTTGATGTCATTCCAGGTCATCAGAGATCCTGGTTTCAGTTGCCTTAGCCAATGAGATGCTTCCCCAGCAAGAGAGTAGGGGAAGAGCTTACAGTAGAGATAGTCCTTTGTGACTCCATTAGCCTTGATGCTTGTGACTATATCCTCAAAGTGCTCAATGTGGTCTAGAGGCTTCTCATGTGGCAGGTTCTGGAATGGCTTTTCTCCAACAAGAGCAAAGTAGGCAGGCTTCAACTCAAAATCATTCCTTGGGAATGGAGGAGGGACAATTGCGGATCGGTTCTTATAGAAAAAGTCTGGTATGTTGAAGTCTGCAAGAATCTTGACAAGCTCTCCATTGTTGTCCCGTCTGCCCTGAAGGTTCTGCTGGTCGTTACCATCCAAATCCGCACCATTCGCACCGGCTCTGGCATTACGTTGATCGACGCCAACGTTGCATCGGTCGATGCCTTCTTGGTTGCGTCGATCGATGCCACCATTGCGTTGGTCGATGCAACGTGCATTCTCCTCGGTTACGATGAGTTCTTCCTGAATAACCCGTCCTTCAACATCAAGTTTCTGGCCTTGCTCGTTGGGCACATTACCCTCTTGATCCCTCAAAACTCCAGCCTCATCAGGTCTCAATATGATTGTATTGACCATCTTTGCTGACTTGGCTGCTTTGGTATTTTCACGTTGTAGTTGTCCTAACTCTTGGTTTGTAAGCTTCACAACTGGACCAGTGGGTTTGCTCCTGGTCCTAGGCTTAGGCATGTACCTAAACACACAAGAAAAAGGAAACAAAAGCGTGTGAGTAAAATAGAAAAATAAAAATTTAGACAAAATCAATGACTTTAATCTAATGGTGAATCAAAAGAGTCTCAGGCAACGGCGCCAAAATTTGATATGCTCAAATTGTAATACCCTAATGGTACTAACAGCTTTGCAGTTGTAATACTCTAGGGGTCAAATCCACAGAGACTCTAGATCACACAATAGACTTATTAATCTTTTAATTATGCTAAATCAAAATATTAATTTAAAAACAATGCAGAAACAGAAATAAAAACTGTTGTAAATTTAGGGAATTAAAAAGCTAGGTCTAGGGAATTTTTCAGGAAATTACAGATTATTTAATCAATAAATTAATAGGATTCAAGCAATTTAAAATCAGATCTAGAACTCTAAACTCTTTTGTAAAATAAATCAGTTTTCACTGTAAATATTATCTAAATTTAAAACCAGAAAATCCAAATCTCTTTGTAAAATTCAAGGTTAAAAATCAGTTTAAAATACAAGTTTAGATTGTTCACAAAATTACTAAATCAAATCTCTTTGGAAGAAGTAATTTTGCTCATCAAAAGGTTTAATCAGGAAAATCACTTATATTCTCATATCAATTTATTTTTCTAGGTTATTAATTCTAGGTGATCAATCAAGAATTAATATGAAGAACAACCTATGATGAAGATCTAGAAAGATAATGAATCCTAAATAAACAGATCTAGTAAACCATAAAGACCCTGTAAAAAACTCTGAACCTAACAAGCTAACTACTCAGACATCATTGTAAGAACACAAATCAATAACTGAATAAATTGCATTAAGAGATTAAAAGAAGAAGAAAGTGAGTTTTGAATCTTCTCTGAAGAAGTCTTGATTCTTCTCTCCAAAAGCTTTCTAAAAATCTCTCTGGGTTCTTTCTCAAAAGTTGCAGGGAAAAATAAAACTTAGGTCTAAACAATGACCACAAAAATCCTATTTATATTCCTAAAACACGTCCATGGACTAATGATGCAAATATGGAAAACTTTGGGACAGCTTTGTAAATCTTCAAAACTTTTGGGAAAACTTCCGATTTCTTCTTGGCTATGCATCGATCGACACTATCATTTGCATTGGTCGATGCCTTCTCTGAATTCGTCTCCCAACTTTGCAGCTCATCCTCAATGCTTGATTATGCTCCAAATCCTCCTATTTAGCTCCATTATGCTTCCATCCATGCTAAATCCTATAAAGACTCAAAAGACTCTAAAAATACCAAAGACTCTATAAATAAGACTTATATCATGGCTAAAAACACCTAAAACCATGATATATCACTAAGGAACGATATAGGATAATTTCCAAAGCATTTATGTGCTCACCGGTTTGATCTCCACGCCTTATCAACCGAGAGTGTGGTGAAACCTACATGGAGATATCAATGGAGGAGAACGAGGTAAGCTATTCAGTCTCCATAAGATATTTTAGTGGTTCAAAATTTTTATGTTGATAAAGAGTTTGTTTTGGTTGAAGGTGTAAGGGTTTGTTAGAGTCAAAGGAAGTAGCACGTGATGTCTATAAATAAAGGAAGAGTGATGAGATGGAGGATTATGATGAATGTTGTGAGGGATTAGCCGACATGAGGCTAAGGTATACGAGGGATGTGAGCGAGGATTGCCTATCTCATCTTTACTTCTCATTATCTTCTTGTTATTTTGCTAATAGAGTTTGGTGTTTTTCTTGGTAATTAAGAGCTTGTCTCAAACATTTGGTTATTAATCAACTATTATTCAGATTTATGCTTTGGTTCTCCATAGTTTTACTAGTTAAAGCTTAACATTTTTACATTAAAGCAGATGCATAAACAATACAACTATAGTTCTATCCACTCAAAACACAATATATCCAATCAATGGAACCGATTAAAGCTACTATGTCTGAAGTTCCATGTATCCACTTATGGGTGGGGAGCGACAACATCACTTAGATCGCCAGACAGAGGTTGTTTTCCGCCGCTCTGGTTACTACGACTAGTTAGAGGGATATATTCATGAATGTTAGGTGGATCTGTAGCAGCATTCAAACCATTGAAATCCGTATCATCTTGAAGAAACGTCTCAATCGACTCAAAGTTGTTGAACATTGGATGAGTAGTAGTATGTGTTGGCTGTTGACTTTGCAGTTAAGGCTCACCAGACTGTTGCTGGTAGGTATCTGGAGAGTTTGGGAGCAGAGAAGTCATCTGTGGGTTCCCAAAACTAAGATGGTCTGGCAGATTATTGAGAGGATAGGTATCTGGGATCAAAGAAGTCGATCCATAAGGCAGAGTCGATGGGTTCCATAGCTCTTATGTTGGTCTGGCAGAGGATAGGTATTGGGGATCAAAGAATTCGATCCATAAGGCAGATTCGATGGGTTCCCATAGTGAGACAGAGATTCGACGTTAGGGTTTTCCAATCTAAAAACTCACCAGTGAGACAGAGATTCGACGTTAGGGTTTTTCAATCTAAAAACTCACCACAAGTGATGAGGACATCAATAGTAAACTTCCGGAAGAATCCGTTCTGCCATTTCCCGAAGAACCCGTTCTACTATTTCCTGAAGAACCTGTTCTGCCAACAATGATACACAAACCTATGACAAGGCTGGGAGCAAGAACCTTAAGGGAACAATTCAACAAGTCCATTGCAAGTCTGATTACTCTCATTGAACTAGAAGATTCCAAAGAGAAGACCCCACAAGCATCATTTTTGCCAGTTCTACAAGGAATTAAAGAACCCGTTCTTTTCATCATTTCCAAAGCAATCAATGAAGGGCTTGTTGGGATTTAAGCGGAAGAGGTTGAGAAGAAGAGAATTGTCGGCAAGAAGAATGAGAGAAAGTTATATTCCATAAGTATATCTTACAAAGGTTTACAAAAGACTATATATTCTAAGAGAACTAGGGCTACACCCTTTACAATAAATCGCATAAAAGATAAGGAAAGAGAATTGGTTCTTCCCAAGATTGAAAGCGACCCCTCCTTGTTTCCTTAAATGAAGCACAACCCGTGACTCCACTCTCTCTTCTTCTCTAACGGCTACAAGGAGGATCTCGAACCTTCTCATGGGCTTACACCAATAAGGCCTCCTTATTCTCATAGATAACTCGGCCTTATGACATAGTTGTACGGACATGGTGATCTTGGTCAATACTCCCCCTCAAGCTTAGCCAAGGGAGACAGCTAAGCTTGGAACCCGCATAAGATCACCTCATTAAAAACCTTAACATAGAAAACCACATGGGATAAAACCATGTTAAGGAAAAGAGTATGATCTTCACAGGTTAGAGGAGTTTCTTCACGGATATGTTGGATCTACTAGTCCAAGCTTGCTGGAAATGTATTCACAAATCTGAGGACTCGTTGCTTTGGTGAAGATGTCCGCCAGTTGGTCTTTGCTTGGAGTGTAACACGGCAAGACTACACCTTCTTCAATATTTTCTCGCACTTTATGGCAATCTACCTCAATGTGCTTAGTCCTTTCATGGAAGACCGAGTTGGTTGCTATGTGTATCGCCGCCTTATTGTCACAATGCATGGTGATTGGTTGATCAGACTCCACTCCAAGGTCCTTGAGGAGGCCTTTGAGCCATGTGAGCTCATTGGTTAGCTTCTTCATAGCCCTATATTCCGACTCGACACTTGATTGAGACACAACTTTCTGTTTCTTCAACTTCCAGGTCACTAGGTTCCCTCCAACGAATGTGCAATACCCTGTCGTGGACCTCCTATCTATTGTATCACCAGCGTAGTCAGCATCACAGTAGCCGACGAGTTCCGTGTTGTTGTTCTTTCCCATCCAAATGCCTTGTCCTGGAATACCCTTGATATAACATAGGATCCTCTCGAGCGTCTGCCAGTCAAAATTCGTTGGAGCCTTCATGTGTTGGCTGACTTGGTTCACCGCATAGCCTATGTCCGGCCTCGTGATCATAAGATAGATAAGCTTGCCCACCAGCCTACGGTAGTGTCCCACATCTTCGTATGGTTCGTGCGACTTGTTAACTGGAGCACCGGGTGTTGGCTTCTCCCCCTTTCGCTTGACCTGGTAACCTTCCTCAAGCGGCGTGGACACCAGTTTAGCTCCTATCTTACTTGTCTCATGTAAAAGGTCAAGTGTATACTTCCTTTGAGATAGAAACAATCCCTCCGAAGAGTGAGAGATTTCTATCCCAAGGAAGTATTTAAGTTCACCTAAATCCTTAATATCAAAGGTAGAGTTAAGAAGAGCCTTAGTGGCACAAATACCGTCCTTATCATCACCGGTGATAATGATGTCATCAAAATAGACGAGAACGACGACGCGGCCACCGTCAGTCCGGAGAGTGAACAGCGTATGATCAGCTTCAGAGCGCTTGAAACCATTCGTGCGGAGTGTAGAGCTTAGCTTGTGGTACCACGCCCGCGGAGACTGTTTGAGACCATAGATCGCCTTGTGAAGCCGGAGAACTTTACCCGGAGCAAAAATGTGCTCTAAACCCGGTGGAGGATGCATGTAGACTTCCTCGGTCAGCTCCTCCTGAAGAAAGGCGTTCTTGATGTCCATTTGATAAAGCTCCCAAGAGAGGTTAGTGGCCAAGGACAAGACGACCCAGACTGTATGGAGTTTGGCCACCGGAGCAAAGGTGTCCGTATAGTCAAGTCCATAGGTTTGAGTGAAGCCGCGTGCGACGAAGCAGGCTTTGTAGCGCTCGATCTCTCCAGTGCTCATATATTTAATAGTGAATACCCATTTGGAGCTGACAACCTTTTTACCTTTAGGGAGATCAGCCTCGTCCCAAGTTTGATTCCGGATCATAGCCGCCGTTTCATCGTCTACCGCATCAAGCCACTTCTTATTTTGCTTAGCTTCCTCGTAGGTTTGAGGAACAAAGTGCTCATCAAGCTTACCAAGGAAGGCAGAGTGATCCGAGGAGATAAGGTCAAGCGAACACACGGCCTGAATAGGGTGGGCGACAGCCTGATTGTTGTAGTAGAGTCGTTGATTCTTTAACCTTTCACTACACCGCGGTTGTTTTAAACGTTCACTGCGCCGAAGTTGTGGTGGAGATGGTGTGGGCTGGCCTGTCTCAGCTGTACTATCGTCAGGTGATAGATCAGGTGGTGTAGTCAAGGCTTCTTCGGATTGTGTCTCTCTTGGCTCTTGAATATTGTTCTCCGTATGGGAAGGAGAAGCATCATGAGTTCCCGGAGGTTCCGATAATATTGTAGGCCCATCGGAGGGTGGTTTTGGTAGAGACGCCTCGGGATATGATGGTTTGGTGATGCCCAAATGGTTAAGGAGGAACCGTAAGTTGGCCGCCCGGTCAGTATTGGGTTGAGATAAGTCTTTGAGGCCTTCCCAATCCTTCTTATCATAGTATCCTTGTTGTTCAAGAAACTTTACATATCTAGAGACTAGTGTGCGGCCAATGATCGGATCGTAACACTTGTACCCCTTCTGACTTGTTGAGTAGCCAATGAACATACTTCTAGTGCTTTTGGCCTCAAGTTTATTCCTTTATTCTCCGGGCACTAAAACAAAACAAACACACCCAAACACGCGTAAGTGATCAAGAGAAGGTTTAACTTTGTTTAGTACCTCATAGGGTGATACGTCATTTAAGACTTTTGTTGGTGTCCGATTGATCAAGTAGCACGCCGTCATGACCGCATCACCCCAAAACCACTTAGTGACATTCGAATGAAACATCATTGACCGAGCCACCTCCATTAAGTGTCGATTTTTCCTCTCGGCCACTCCATTTTGTTGAGGCGTGTATGGACAGCTGGTCTGTTGGAGGATTCCATGCTTAGCTAGGTGCTCTTTGAGTTTGTGGCTTGTATATTCACCTCCATTATCCGATCTTAGTACCTTTATTTTTGCATTAAATTGATTAGTAACATAATTTTGAAAATTGACATAGGCATCATAGACTCTATCTTTAGATGGTAACAAAGTGAGCCAAGTATATTTAGATTTCTCATCAATAAAGGTCACAAAATACTTGTTATTATCCCTAGATAGGCAAGGAGATGTCCACACATCATAATGTACTAAATCAAAGCAATGTTCATAAATAGTACTTGATTTAGGGAAAATAGTCTTGCAATGTTTACCAAGAATACAAGACTCACAAGTGGAGTTATCAAACGAAACATTGGGCAACATTAATTCAAATGCACGAGAATAAGGATGGCCTAGTGTAGCATGCCACACATCACTTAAACTACTACTAAGATTCGAAGCAAAAGAAAACGAATTAGAAGGACTTGAAGCTTTCTCTAGGACATAGAGATCTCCTCTACCATCTCCTTCTCCAAGAACCTTTCCACTCTCAATATCCTGAAAATGTACACTGTTAGGCCCAAAAATCGCATAACAATTCAAATCTGTAGTAGCTTTCTTTACCGATAAGAGATTCGAAGTAAATGAAGGCATAAAGAAGGCTTTAGAACTTTTATCAAACAATTTTAGTTCTCCTATTCCTTTAACCTGTACTCTATCTCCATTAGCAATGATAACATTACCTAGTGCCGGTTTTATGTTGTGTATAAGACGAGGGTTACTAATCATATGGTGAGAAGCACCCGAGTCTACAACAAGTGATGTACTAGGTTTTGAAGCAAAGAAAGTGGTACCGGAGTCCTTTAGTGCGGCAATGGACTTGATGAGGGCCTCTAAGTCCGAATTTCACACCAGGTCTCCAAGGGAAGCTACCATGTCCGTGGCTGCTGCGTCTCCTTGATTTGCTGCTCCGGTGCCTTGACCACTTGGTCCTCCTTGCGATAGGTTGGCCTTGAACTTCGCCGGCTTGAGATGCAGGTGAAGGATCCAACATTTGTCTTTCAGATGACTCCTCTTCTTACAATGGTCGCATACCATTGCTTTCCAGTCCTCATGCTTGTAAACTCCCTTGTTAGCCGTAGCCAAGTCCTCCTTACCGCTAAACAAGCCTAGCGACCCTTGCTCTTTTTGAACTTGAGAACACACATCTTCAAGAGTTGGAAGCTTGTCACCACGAAGGATGTGCTTGATAAGGTCGTTGAACGCCGGATTCAGAGTGAGAAGGAGACCGAAGACCTTGTCTTGTTCCTTTCTTTCGTTGAGGATGGCCGGATCTATGGTGCTCGGCCGAAGCATCTCTAGTTCGGCCCAAAGAGACCTAAACTTGCCAAAATGCTTTGTGAACTCCAAGTCTTCTTGGTGAAGACAGTTTATAGCCTTTTTGACTTTGAACACCCTGGTCAAGTTGGTCACGTTTCCATACACGTTCGCAAGTGTCTCCCATAACTCCTTGGCCGTCTCACAGTAAGAGTATGCTTCAAGGATTGGTGCATCAAGCGAATTCTGAAGAATGGCAAGCACGGTCTGATCTTCTTGAAACCATTTGATTTCCTTCTCGAGTTCAGCCTCCTTGTCTTCTTCCTTTCCTTCTTTACCGTCGTTCTTGGTGACTTTCTTGGGAAACTGGTCCGTTTCAACGTGAATCCATAGTCCCCGGCCACTCAACGCGGTCTTTGTGGTTCTTTTCCACAACAAATAGTTGGTCCCCTTTAAGACCACCGGTGTAACAATAGGTTTGGTAGTGTCCATGAGCGAGATTCGCGAAAGATAGAGAGAAATGATAACTAAGAATGTCGAGTAGCGAGTATAGAACGCAAGTAACCGAGAATAGAGAGAAAGATTGAAGAGGATAGAATATGAGGGAGAATAAGAGTAGGTTTAGAGAATCAAAGATCGAAAAACTGCTCTGATACCATGTTGGGATTTAAGCGGAAGAGGTTGAGAAGAAGAGAATTGTCGGCAAGAAGAATGTGAGAAAGTTATATTCCATAAGTATATCTTACAAAGGTTTACAAAAGACTATATATTCTAAGAGAACTAGGGCTACAGCCTTTACAATAAATCGCATAAGAGATAAGGAAAGAGAATTGGTTCTTCCCAAGTTTGAAAGCGACCCCTCCTTGTTTCCTTAAACGAAGCACAACCCTTGACTCCACTCTCTCTTCTTCTCTAACGGCTACAAGGAGGATCTCAAACCTTCTCATGGGCTTACACCAATAAGGCCTCCTTATTCTAATAGATAACTCGTCCTTGTGACATAGTTGTACGGACGGCCTCATAGTTGTACGGACATGGTGATCTTGGTCAATAGGGCTGGAGCGTGCATGAGAGCTATTATCAAGGTAATTATCAAGGTAAGTGGTTGAATTCAAATAATAAATGGTCGTTCTTTTCTTGTTTGCAGGAATCGACCGTTGAGTCTTTATGAGTCTTTTATTTATTTAAGTCCTAAAATCGAGTCTGTTGTTTTTGCAAGTTTAGTCCTTTTATTTGTAATAAATTTCGACCCTAGAAGGTCCCCCGCTGCTGGACCATTATATAAGGTCCCTTCTCAGCATTGTAACCTTTCAAGTTTTTATGAAATAAAATGAGAGTTTTCTTAGGTTATCTTCTGAGATAAAAGCAACCACCCTTTTTCTCCTTCTTCTTGTGTGTGAATCCTTGAAGACTGAGATTTGACTTATCATAGATCTTTTCACAGATCTGTGTGGCGTCCCTTAATCCACCCTCTACCTCTTCATCTTCCACTGCTACCGAATAGACAGAACAGTGTTATCAACCATTTGTCTATTCACCATCTCTTCACTGCACTCCATCTATCATCCACTGAATAGGCAGAACAGTGTTATCAACCATTTGCCTATTTCCATCTATCCACGTGGGTTCCCTCATCTGGGTTCCTATATCATCTAGTATCAGAGCTAAACGCTCCAAATCAGGTTTTATCTATCCCTTTTGTTTTAGTTTGTTTCCCTTAGTGTTCTTCAGTTTGTGTTTGTTTCAATTCGTTTTTGCACTTTCAGATCTGTTATTTTCGTGTGTTTTTGCTCTATTTTGACTGTTTATCTTCTAAAAAGAAAACCCTAAAAAAAATTTCGTTTAGATCTGTTTATTTGATTGCCCAAAACCTCCCAAATTCTTAGATCTGTCAGTTTTTGAAAGTTTTCCATATTTGGACCTTTTGACTTCCTGTGCAGTACTTGATCTCTTTTTTTTTTTTCTTATTTTATAGAAACACGTTTTGAACTATGGGAGAACAAGGAGGAGAGGTGAACATGGATGAGATGCTTGCAGTTATTCAAACCCAACTCCAAACGCTTGGTGATCGCATGACACGAATTGAACAACCCCCACCTGCACCAAGAGCACCAGTTCGTAACTTGCCAAGAGGAAACCATGAGGTTGATAATGGAGATCAGTCTGATTCAGAGGAAGAATATCAAGATCTTAATCAACACCAAAGGCTAAGGAGACACTACCAACAAGGTAGAGGACGAGATGAGGGCAACATAAGAGAAGGAGGCTATGATCTTAAGCTCAATTCGCCGACATTTGCTGGAAAGGTTAATCCTGAAGCTTACATTAACTGGGAAAGACGTATGGAGCATATATTTGGCTACTACAACTATTCTGAACAGAGAAAGGTATCCCTAGCTGCTGCTCAACTTACCGACAATGCCTTAGCTTGGTGGGACAGAGATGTATCTGAGAGGAGGAGGCACAAACATATAACAATCACTACTTAGGATGATATGAGGTTTCAGCTAAGAAAGAGATATGTCCCAGCTTATTACCACCGGGAGCTTCAAAAGAAGTTCCGCAAGCTCTCACAAGGAAGCAAATCTGTTGAGGAATACTTTGAAGAGTTTGAATCTCTTAAAAACAGATTGGAGGTAGAAGAGTCTGAGGAGAACTTGATGGCGCAGTTTCTAGATGGTCTTCATGATCGGATTGCTAGAAAGGTGGAAAGACAAACATATCATGATCTTGAAGAGTTGTTGCATCTAGCAGTCCAAGCTGAACAACACATCAAAAGGAAGGCAGCTTCTACTAACCGCAGTAAGACTCCATGGACACCACCACCTCAAAAGCCTTTAGACAAGGAAAAATATCTTGATGTGGATCAGAGATTTAAAAGAGCTGCACCTGAGGCATCAAAAGTAACCAAACCAGAGCAAGGTAAGCCTACTAACCAAAGAGCTCGTGATATTAATTGTTTTAAATGTCAGGGAAAAGGACACTATGCAAGGGAGTGCCCAAACCAGCGAGTAATGATCCTTAAAGCCAATGGAGAGTATGAATCACAAGATGAGGAAGAAGAACGTGTTGAATCTGAGGAGGATATTGTGGACTATCCAGAGATGGGAGAGCTTCTAGTCATAAGGAGGGCTCTTAGCACTCTTTTTGATCCTGAAACAATTCAAAGAGAAAATATCTTCCACTCTCGCTGCTCAATAAACTCTAAGGTATGTAGCTTAATCATTGATGGTGGTTCATGTACTAATGTAGCCAGCAAGTATTTGGTTGATAAGCTAGGTCTCCAAAAGACAAAGCATCCCCATCCCTATCGACTTAAGTGGCTCAATGATGAGGCTGAACTAAGGATCTCCGAGCAAGTCACCATACCATTCACCATAGGCAAATATTCAGACCAAGTTGTGTGTGATGTGGTTCCTAAGCTGGACACCTTCTTCTAGGACGGCCATGGCAATTTGATAAGGAGATATTACACAATGGCTGAACAAACTACTACACCTTCTCACACAACAACAAGAAGCATACTCTAGCTCCACTCACCCCTCAAGAAGTGCATGAAATGCAACAAACAATGTCAAAGGGAGCTAAGTCAAACAAAACCAATCTTTACATAACACCTTATACTGTTTTGAAATCAATTAATTCACAGGACAAGGTGCTACTAATGATCTTTAAGGAAGGTTTGTTTTCAGGTCAAGAGGAGAAAGATTTACCACCAGAAGTGCTTGAATTACTAGGAAGGTTTAAAGAGGTCTTTCCTGAGGAGATACCACCTGGACTACCGCCTATAAGAGGAATCGAACATCAAATTGATCTAGTTCCGGGAGCACCATTGCCTAACAGACCAGCCTCCCGCATAAACTCTGAAGAAGCAAAGGAGCTGGAGAAGCAAGTTCGTGATCTAATGTCAAAAGGCTACATTCGTGAAAGCCTAAGCCCTTGTGTTGTACCGGTTCTTCTAGTGCCTAAGAAAGATGGAACTTGGAGAATGTGTGTAGACTGCAGAGCAATCAACAACATCACTGTCAAATATAGACATCCTATTCCAAGGCTTGATGACATGCTAGATGAGCTTAATGGATCTACTATCTTTTCTAAAATTGATTTAAGGAGTGGTTATCATCAAGTCAGAATGAAAGAAGGTGATGAATGGAAAACGGCTTTCAAGACAAAAAAAGGATTATATGAGTGGTTAGTCATGCCATTTGGACTCACCAATGCTCCAAGCACCTTCATGAGGTTAATGAACCAGGTCCTAAGGGAGTACATCTGTAAGTTTGTGGTTGTTTATTTTGATGATATCTTGATTTATAGCACAAGTCTTGCAGATCACGTAAAGCATCTTGAAATGGTGATAAAAGCGCTTAAGGCTGAACATCTCTATGCTAATCTTAAGAAATGCACGTTTTGCACTGATCAAGTTGTGTTTCTAGGATTTGTTGTGAGTTCTCAGGAACTAAAGGTCGATGAGGAAAAGATCAAGGCTATACAAGACTGGCCAACTCCAACAACCATTGGACATGTTAGGAGCTTCCATGGGCTGGCTAGCTTCTATAGGAGATTTGTGAAGGATTTCAGTACCATTGCTGCACCCTTGACATCAGTGTTAAAAACAATGTGGAATTCAAATGGGGTCAAGCACAAGAGGATGCATTCAAACTGCTCAAAGACAGCCTAACAAATGCACCTGTTTTGGTACTTCCTAACTTTGATAAAATGTTTGAAATTGAATGTGATGCTTCTGGTACAGGAATAGGTGCTGTTCTAACTCAAGGAGGAAAACCAGTAGCATACTTCAGTGAGAAACTCAGTGGAGCTGCACTTAATTATCCAACATATGATAAAGAACTCTACGCTGGTAAGATCTTTAGAAACTTGGCAACATTATTTGTTATCCAAAGAGTTTGTTATTCATACAGATCATGAGACACTCAAGCAACTAAGAGGATAAACTACACTTAAGAAGAGACATGCAAGGTGGCTTGAATTTGTGGAGACATTTCCATATGTGATTAAGTACAAGAAGGGCAAAGAGAACATCGTAGCTGATGCTTTATCAAGGAGACATGCTTTGATCACTACAATGGAAGCGAAAGTCATGGGATTTGATCATATCAAAGGTCTATATGAGGAGGATCCAGATTTCAAAGAAGCCTTTAAGGAAACAAGCAAAGCCGCTTATGGGTTATAATACCAACATGATGGATTACTCTTTAAGGACAAAAGACTGTGCATTCCTCAAGGATCCATGAGAGAGCTGCTAATAGGAGAAGCACATGGAGGAGGACTTATGGGATATTTTGGGCATGATAAAACTCTAAGTGTTCTTATGGAACATTTCTTTTGGCCGCATTTGAAAAGAGATGTGGAAAGGTTCTGTGCAAAGTGCATCACTTGCTTGAAAGCAAAATCCATGTCACATCCTTATGGTTTATATATGCCTTTGCCTATTCCTAACCTACCCTGGGTAGATATTTCTATGGATTTTGTTTTAGGACTGCCTAAGATCAACAACCGAGATTCTATCTTTGTTGTGGTGGACCGGTTCTCTAAAATGGCGCATTTCATTCCATGTAACAAGACAAATGATGCTACTCAAACTGCTAAACTCTTTTTCAAAGAAGTTGTGCGTTTACATGGAATCCCAAGGACCATTGTTTCAGATCGAGACACCAAATTTCTAAGCCACTTTTGGAAGACTTTGTGGAAAAAGCTAGGAATTAAGCTACTCTTCTCCACCACTTGTCATCCTCAAGCTGATGGCCAAACTGAGGTAGTTAATCGTACTCTCTCCACTCTTCTGAGAGCTACGGTGGGTAAGAATCTCCGAAACTGGCTATCTTGTTTACCCTATATTGAATTTGCTTATAATCATGCTAAGCATTATGGTACCAAATTCTCTCCATTTGAAGTTGTCTATGGTTTTAATCCTCTAACCCCATTAGACATCACACCTCTGCCCCAAGCTGTTTATTCTAGTGCAGAAGGAGTCACCAAAGCTGATTTTGTGAAGAAACTCCACCAAAAAGTTAAAGAGAATCTTGAGAAGAAGAGCGCAAAGAACAAAGAGAATGCGGATAAGCACCACAAGGAGCTGACGTTTGAACCTGGAGATTGGGTCTGGTTACACATGAGAAAAGAGAGATTTCCCAAGGAGAGGAAGTCCAAGCTGTCACCAAGAGGAGATGGACCATTTCGGGTCTTAGAGAAAATCAATGATAATGCCTACAAGATTGAGCTACCAGGTGAGTTGAACATTTCTCCTACCTTTAATGTTGCTAATTTATCTCCTTTCCATGCAGATGAAATAGTTTTGCAAACAGAACTTTCTCAAGAGGGAGGGAATGATGAGGACATCAATAGTAAACTTCCGGAAGAACCTTCTGCCATTTCCCGAAGAACCCATTCTACTATTTCCTGAAGAACCCGTTCTGCCAACAATGATACACAAACCTATGACAAGGCTGGGAGCAAGAACCTTAAGGGAACAATTCAACAAGTCCATTGCAAGTCTGATTACTCTCGTTGAACTAGAAGATTCCAAAGAGAAGACCCCACAAGCATCATTTTTGCCAGTTCTACAAGGAATTAAAGAACCCGTTCTTTTCATCATTTCCAAAGCAATCAATGAAGGGCTGGAGCGTGCATGAGAGCTATTATCAAGGTAAGTGTTTGAATTCAAATAATAAATGGTCGTTCTTTTCTTGTTTGCAGGAATCGACCGTTGGGTCTTTATGAGTCTTTTATTTATTTAAGTCCTAAAATCGAGTCTATTGTTTTTGCAAGTTTAGTCCTTTTATTTGTAATAAATTTCGACCCTAGAAGATCCCCCGCTGTTGGACCATTATATAAGGTCCCTTCTCAGCATTGTAACCTTTTAAGTTTTTATGAAATAAAATGAGAGTTTTCTTAGGTTATCTTCTAAGATCGAAGCAACCACCCTTTTTCTCCTTCTTCTTGTGTGTGAATCCTTGAAGACTGAGATTTGACTTATCATAGATCCTTTCACAGATCTGTGTGGCGTCCCTCAATCCACCCTCTACCTCTTCATCTTCCACTGCTACCGAATAGACAGAACAGTGTTATCAACCATTTGTCTATTCACCATCTTTTCACTGCAACTCCATCTATCATCCACTGAATAGGCAGAACAGTGTTATCAACCATTTGCCTATTTCCATCTATCCACGTGGGTTCCCTCATCTGGGTTCCTATATCAACAAGTTCAAAGATTAGACAAATCATAGAGCTAAATGCATGATCAAGGATAAGAAAGATCACCTTAGAGAACTAGGTTCAGATGGAAGAGGAGCGTATTGATGACGATGAAGAGAAAAGACAAAGAGGATAAAGATAATACTGAATTCTTGTTATTTCTGCAAATCCCATCGTTTGTCTTACATAGAGAATGTCTGGACCACATATCAGTTCCTAGGACATAACCTAAACCAAATAAAACATCATTCGACCAAATATTCTTATTATTTGAAATAAAGATAGAGATAAGGATATTAATCCTATCACACATAGCTCATATGTTGGTCTGACAGAGGATAGGTATTGGGGATAAAGAAGTCGATCCATAAGGCAGAGTCGATGGGTTCCCATAGCTCATCTATTGGTCTGGCAGAGGATATGTATTGGGAATCAAAGTAGTCGATCCATAAGGCAGAGTACTGTGAGAAGGATAGGTCATATTCTGGGGGTTAGTAAGTTGTCGGACACGTCCTGCTGTTTTAGAAAGCAGCGTTTCCAAAGATTGATGTTCCTTGCGCACATAAAAGTCCACTGCATCTCCTCTCAAGTGAGGTTGTTTGTCTCGAAGTAGTTTTCTCAAAAAATTTGGTCCATGGTTCACACTCGTTAGTAGGGTCAGTTTCCACTCGTTCTCTTTATTGAAGTAGGGTAAAAATACGCAATCCTCTAAGCATCTTTTCTTCTGTTTCTCACAAACAATACATTTCTGTTTGGACGCCATAACTACACAAAAGAAGATTTTTAATGTTTAGAGAGTACAAGACCAGTTTTTTTGTAGCAGCTTCTAATTGTCAATGTGATCAAATCAATAGTGTTACGTAATCAGTTTTGCGGAAAACTAGTAGACACATGTATGGGAAAAAATGGCAAATACGAAACTGCAGAATCAGGATTTGAGATGTTAGAACTCAATGCACATGGAATGGTAGAAAAAGACTTTGAATAATCATTAATCCTCCTAATGTCATTACACCAACGTTAAAACCAAATACACTGGCAAATCAAATTGAAATATAGACCAGGAATTGCGTAAAACCAGTGTTCGAAAAAGAGTTCTAGGCATCCGCCTCCGCCCCGTTTAGGCGCTAGGCGCTATAGCACCGCCTAGACGACCGTTTTGACCGCCTAAATTTCATCATTTTAGTTTATTTTTCAAATTTTAATTGTACTAATTTAAAATTTGTAAGGTTTATCTCTATATACATAATTATAAATGTTTAATATGTTATTTAAAATAAACTGAAATAATGTTTCTATCTATTTTTTGTTTTTGATTTATTATTTTTGTTATTCTTATACATATTTTGTATAATTAGGTATATAATAGTTTATAGTATAAACGCCTAAACCGTCTAAATTCTGATTAGACGTTTTAGGCGCTAAGCGTTGGATCACCGCCTAGTTAACGCCTAACGCTTTCTTGAACACTGCGTAAAACTGAACAATCAAATTGTGATGTTAAAAAGATGACTACTTTGGTTTATACAATAATCCGCTATAATTGGTTTCAAAAACAGGATTGATCGATGGTTCATGTTCAAGGAAAAAGGACCAAAAAGAACATTATATCAATGTGGCTTCTGTATAAAAATACTTTTATATGTGCTTCTGTACGAAAAAAGAACAATTTATAGCTTCTGTATAAAATGCATTTATATGAATATGATACATATCAATAAAGTTTATAAGATGTTAAAAGAAAAGAATATGATACATTAACAAAAGTGCGAATGTGAAATATTCTATTTTTTTCTCGTGTTTTGAATGAAATTTGGTCGATTTGTAATTTTCGTCAAAGTCAATTTTTCAATATACAGTTTACATACATTTGTATTCTGCAATTGTTTTAGCTAGCTAGCGATCAATATGGATATATAATGCTCACAAAATTAATTAGTATATATATACAATAAAAAAATCAACTATGTTCCTCATCAATGATGATGATGCCCGCCAAGACAAACCTACGTATACTAATTGTTGGACATTTGTCTAATTAAAATCATGATTTCTTTTGTGTTAACCAAAGACCAGAGTTGTAAATGTCTAATTGTTTATATCATTATCCAGAGAAATTCAAAAGCAAATAAATAAACAATTTTTTATTAATTGTAAAGCGCAAGAAAAACGACTTTTCTAGAGTTTTGAAGAAACGAGAAAAGGCCATTGTGCACTTTTATTTTCTTTTAGATATAAAAGTTTGATATCACTTACGGGGACGAAAATAAATTCTTTATTAGCAATCAATCAATAGAAGCAAAAAAAAACCTAGAAATCCTAAATCAAATGATCGATCAAACTAAAAAAAACAAACAATGGTTAAAATATATTGTGTGAGAATAAGAAATTAACTAACCAGGGAAAAGATGAAGAAAAGAAAGCACAGCCAGTTTATGAGGACACAAATTAAAGAAGATGATGAATTCTATATATAGTTGAAGAGAAGAGGGCGACATAGATATGTAATATACACACAAACTAGGATCTCACCCGCGCTACAGCATGAGAAATATTTTGGTGATGTTTTAGCGGATAACAATATATAAGATGTTATGGTATTTGTTTACTATACTGATTTCTGTTCATTCTATTTGCTACTAATGCTCAAAACACAATAAAATAGAGCAAGGGTTACATTGTGAGTTTTAATTATTTTGTACACCATTGATTTAAAACGATTGTATACAATTGAAAGGACATAGTGAGTGAAATATATAATGAGACGGGATATAAATATAATGAAATAATAATTTACATAATACGTAGTTGTCGAATATTATTTTAAAAGTTTTTGTAAATTAATAGGAATATGTACATAATACTACTATGTATTTATTTTTCTAGGCATCATATACATGGGCAATGTATACCCTGAATGTGCTGACAATATTGTATATAAATAATTTTAAGTACAACAGTGGTTTTTAATAGTGTAATATATGTATATGACTTATAATAGTGGTTTTTGAAAATGTCTTTTAATTTTTGAGTGAAATAATTTGGGCAAAAATTTGCAACCGAGATTGCTATCTTATTAGTATATTGATGAGATTGTATAGCGACATTTCTAGATTAGTTTCGTGATAGTGAGGTAAATTAGTATTTGGAAATCTTTTTAGTATATTGAAGAGATTATATAGCGAGATTTCTGAATTAGTGTTCGTGATAGAGAGGTAAATTAGTAATTGTAAAAACAACCATATCGGATCTAATGTCGTTGTTAAATTTATATTAACATTTTTGAAGTACATTTTGATTTATGCCCTTTAAGTTTTTTTTTTTGTTTACAACATTAACCCCTAAAACAATTTCATAAATAACATTGCAGAGAAACTCAAATACTAAACTTTCTTAAATTGACCAACATTTGTTACATTTATTTTCATAAAATCTATTTGTTACATTTGTTACATTTATTTTCATAAAATCTTAACAACATCTATACATTCCGATTTTTCCAAAAACAACTCTACCCATTAAAGTTTTAACCCATTAAACCTCCAAAACTATTTTTATGGATGCTAGAATCTCTCAAATTTAAATGATATACAACAGATTTTCCATAACAAAAGTTTACAATCTCCATAATTATATTAACATTAATAAATTTCCTATACCAAAAATCCAATTATAAAATGTCACATTAAATATGTTGAAAAGCCCCCATATAATTTGGTTTATTTTTTATTTTTTGAGAAATTACCAAAAAATTAAAATACTATTAATTATCATAAACTATATATATTGACATGGAAATATTATAAACTATAAAAATATGCTAATTTGGTAAAATAATTAACATAATTAAACTTGATAAAAAAAAGTTATTTTGATTATTTTTTTTACGCAAAAACTTATTTTGGTTTTGGTGAGACGGGTTTGCATTAATTTTATATATGGAGTTAAGTGGAATTGTTTTTTTTTAAAACACTTTTAGATGTGTACCAGGGGATAAATGTATTACTAGACTATACATATATCACACGGGTTAAAACCTTGAAAACATTATAAAAATTCTATACTTTGAATACTTATATCAAATACCTGTAAAATTTATATTTTTAAAATTAATAAAACAATAATAAAATAACAAATAAATATAATACAAATTTTAAATTTTAAAATTAAAAATATTGTTTCACGGTGTACCACGGGTTAAATTCTAGTGTCTTTTATAGATGTTGATAGCCCATATATAAAGTCCACATGAAATCAAGTAGATCCGATTTTGGAATTTTGGGTTTGTTTTGAATTATAACCTAATTCAAGAAACACTAAAGTCAAATTTGACCTTCTCGGAGATGTTTGCAGCTGTTGGTGAAAACGGTATTTTTGTTCGTTGTGAAAGTTGTACTTCTCTTTACTATAATAGAGATATATATGGATATATGGATATTTTCAAAACCTGTCCGTCGCGCGTATCATCGCAAAGCTTTTTTGCCTTTTCTTTTTTTGGATGTGCGATATTTCGGCGTATTATGAGTGGGATATTTCCTAGTATGTTTAGGGAAAGTTGGAAACGGTTATGAGATCACTCGAATATTTTAATTAATAAAAATACTATTTATTGTCGTCAAAATGTACAACATTAATAACGCCACCATGTGCGGCATGCAAGTACGTATATATTGTCATGGCTATGCAAACCTTTTTCAGTGACGAAAATATTCAAACCTTTTTCACATATTTCTTCTTCCACATGAAACAACAACCTAGTTAGTTTTGTTCTTATTTTCTGGCTTATTGAACACGGGGAATGCAACTCTGAACCTGCAAGTGGTTTACTGCAGTGAATCAAGAACCAAGAGCTCTCATCTTCTTTTGCCATGGCTATGCAATATCATTATGCATTCATTGGATTTTAGAGGAGGAACAAAGAAGTGAATTAAATGTGAATTATTCTTGCCTGTAGGCTGTAGATATAATTGCATCTAATTTTGCGAAGGAAGGTTTTTGCTGTGTATGGAATTGAATATGAAGGACATGGAAGATCAGGCGGCCTCTCTGTCTCTCATTGACGATGTCTCTTCACATTTCTCCAAAATATCTGGTCCATCTCTTCTTTCTTGACCTCATTAGACATTGTACATTGTTAAATTTATCATTTAAAAATATATATATGTATATTATCATACCGTTAGCCATAAACCTAACTAGACTGTTTCACAAAACATTTTTCTGCGTTTACATTTGTACATGAGAAAATATGAAGAATTGGAACTGGTACAAATGGTACGGTGTAAAATACAAATTGTATAATTGTAGATTCATATGTAAAATTTGGACTTCACTCATCAGTTTATTTATACAAGATGCTTTGTTTTACAAGGCATTGAAGACTTTACATAAAACTATTATAACCTCTTTCTCTACCCTACTTTGTCCTCTTCAACAAATTCCTAGTGTCTTCGAGCTTCTTCAGAATCTCCGCAGGTGTTTCTATCCAACTCGTCTGCTATTTTCCTCTGCAAGTCCATTGGAAGTGTCCGGAACTGTTCACACAGATCTCCATATATCTGAGCCAACCACTATATATAATCCTTCTGCGCACCAGTCAACCTAAACTGAGCTAAGGATCTAATTCTAATTGCTACCAAATACTTCCACAGAGTGTCATGTATCGTCTGGATCGTACCGCTTGCTTGACAGTGACGCAAAGGGAAGTGCTTTGTCTCTCTGCGGAACTCAAGCTTTCTCTATTCTTTCACTTGATGATCTTCAAGCTTTCATGGTGTAACTGAAATTTTGGCATCTTCATTATCTTGAGAGGATTCTGTCATTGTGATCTTCTTTTTTCTGTTTTAATAGTTGCTCCTTTACGCCTTGTTGTCAGTCTTACAATTCTGTCAACACAATGTATCTTCAATCTCTCCCTTGTTGACTGAGTTGTAGGACTGACAAACATTGATGATCTGCAACCTCTACATATCATGTTCTTGTTTCTTTTGGCACATCCGTTTCAAACAACTTCAATCTCTTCTTTGTCGACTGAGTTGAAGGACTCTAGCTCTCCTTTAATCGTAACCCATCAAGCTCATTGATCTCGACATGATCACAACTTCAGTGAATATCGAACGCCTCCAAGTGTTGCCTGCAACCACGACATAGCATAGCAACAACAACCACTAGCATATGGGAGTAAATCACAGAGTCTCCCTTTATAGCTCAGTTTGATATTCCACTTCATATAATGAAACCAACTCATCATCATCAAACCTTGGATTTTGAATGTAACGCCATCTTTTTGTATTTATCAAACACCTTCAAGTTGTGACAGCAGCAATAACACAAGCATAGCAGCCCCAACAACTAGCAAATGGGAGTAAGTAAGAACTCTCTCTTTTTAGCGCAGTTTGATACTCAAGCAACCAATGGCACCAACTCATCTTGCAAGGCAACCATAAAACCTCCCCCTGCTTGAGTGCATAACTAAGGTAAAAAGTAACAAAACGAGAGCATAATCCAATAAAGAACTCATTAAGCATAATATTGATCCTCCTCTTGCTTTGATGTTAAGAGTCTGCTGTGACTTGCCTGAACACTGCAGAAACTTCACACATACCAAAATCATAAAACCAGAACACGATATCAGCCATCAAACCATTGACAATGATTATTCAGTTACAATGACACATATGAGAGTAACTCAGAACTAGTTAACCCATCTTCAGAAATGTACCACTGTCGCCAATAGGAACAGGATCAAAGCCTGTCGTACGCACATAACAGCTAATTTCTGAAGACAAAGATACAAACCAGTACTGAGCCGAGAACACTTCCTTGAGAACACAATTGTTTAACATCTTAAAATCCTCTTTGGACCTCATGAATCTTAACTTGATAAGAACCTCTTAGCACTAGCAATCATTGTGCTTCATTTCGAAGTTCAGCCTTTGAACAATGGAAACTAACATGATCATCAAACTTAATACCTTTGTAGTCGCAGCGGAAACTTAGACATATATTCTCACGAAGAATTGATGATTTGTTGAACGTAGCACTGACTGAATAGCCTCAGCTTCTGCAAACTTTCTTGCTCAAGTAGCCTTGATTTAGAGCTGTTTCCATTTTTGCAAATATAGGCTTCAAAACGCTCTTCTTTACTAAGTCAGATCAGATATCCAGATATTGTACTTCATGAAGTAGAGGTATCTTCCATATCAACTAGTTACAATACAGATCACACCTATGCTTTTCTTGAAACTCCTCCTGAACCTCAAGCAATATACCAAACCAGAGATTGGGTACAAAACCACACGCACACAAGTTGCTTGCAACACCGAACAAGACATCATGACCATAATATCAACCAGGTGTGCACACCGACTTTAACCAGAAAACTATACTTCAGCTTAAGAGCAACGTTGATATAAATCTAGATGAACATACCTTGAGGCAACCTTTGAACAACATCTTTTGAGCCCAAATGTGAACCAGTGAATAAGACAGATGATTGCAGCTTCTGTAGCAGTTGTTGTTTCAGTATTTTGGAACGTCTTTCTTCAAACACACATAAGAAGGACCTCATATAAAATCCTCAGATTTTTAGAACCTGGAGCAGCAACAACTTCTTGAATTTCAAAAGCGATGTCCCAACTTTCACTGACAAGACACTTCAGCTTCCTACACACATATCAACTTAATCGGTGTTACTCAAAGCTGAGTATTCTACTTCAAATTGATCCCGACCAATATCTCCTTGCAGATGTCACTTAAGCTAACCTTGCAGAACTGAACCGAAGTTACACATCTCTGAGTATTCTACCTCAGATTGATCCCGACCATCTTATACTACTAGTGAAAGTGAATCCTTCTCTTGAAATTTAATAATCCAGCGCTCTTATTCTTCTCTTCCAACACCCAGAGGTCTTCTTGAATATTCTGCAATAACCAACTTAACAGCGTGAACCAATACAGGGCACAACTGAGAGCAAAACCATTAGCATCTGTTAGGAGCTTCAAGGACATTTCCTCACTAAAACCTCCAAGAACCACCAATATTTTCGACAAGCAAAATATTTTCGGGTTCACATCTCCACAAAAAGACACTTCTCTCGCGACACTAATTCCCAGCAGAGATTAATTTCTTTACAATCATTTTGCATCACAAAGAAAATTTCACTTTCATCACCACAACTTCAGATAAGTCTTCATTCCACACTTCTACACAATCAACTTTCTTTTACTCACAGTTGAGTCTTGATACCTAGTTGATTGTGATTTCCTGACCTAGGAACATTAAGAACTTCTATCTCTTTTTCCAAACATAAGGTCTTGAACTGAGCTTCTTCTCCTGCCTTGATGCAGAGCATAAACGAAATAACAAAACAGCCCAGAAAATTCCACAATGTTGTGGGATGATCAAGCATAGCAATATGAAGCCATAAGGACACACGGATTCATCTTGATCCGCACATCGTCCTTTTGACGTGTCCCCTTTACAAAGAGAACACATCGCCACCTTTTGACTAACACGCTTAGCCACAAACACTCTCCAACGTTCACAAACATAAGGATCAAAAGAGAATATTCTCAAGTTCAAAATTAAACCAAAAATAAGAGGGAAAGAGAGATAACCGCCTTGGCCTTGCGCGTGAAGCAACTTAGCCTTTAGGCGTTTTGCGTTTAGCTCCATGCCTCGTTAAAACCTTCTCCGGTAAACCCATTGGGACAAACCCGGAGTGAGGAAAAAGAGTACACTTCCTTGCTTAACAACTTAACTGTCTTCACTCTTGGGTAAGAGTGAAGACTAAGCGGACTGAGACTCCGGAGTCTTCATGGGGTGGCTGGCGTTGGACAAATGTTCAGACAAATAGGTTGAGCCGCTGCTTGGCCGCCTTTGCTGAGCTCTTGGAACGTGTGGTGGCTCCGGGAAGGATTGTTGGAGCCTTGGCCGCGTTTGAAGAGGTTGTCCTGGTCGCGTCCGATGCATCTTAGTCAGGCGTTTCGGTCGCGTCCGGCGTGTCTTGGTCTTCTTGGCCAAGGTTGCATCCTGCGATCATATCAATCGGTCATCTTCCCGCATCGTCCGTCCGTTCCGCGTCCGTTCGACCCAATAGAAACCTCCGACTGTATTCACAAACGGTTCGTTGGAATCTCTTCATTTCTCGTTTCCCTCGTTTGAGTCTTCCCTAGATTCGAATCCTCCATCCTTGTCCGAGGAAACTTACGCGAGCCGAGTTCTGTCCGAAGTCGTTCTTTCTGTCCGTACCGGAACCGCAGCCCTTGGTCACATCACCACCGGTCAAACAAAGTCCTAACCCCACTGGTCAACACTAAACATGAGATTAAACCACCATCAACCCCGACATCCATATTCAATCATTGTGCTTAATCACACGCTATAGACATCATTTGCTCCCAACTCATCCACTCTCAGCTAAACATCTTTGAGTCATACCGATCTCACTCTCAGAAAGCCGTCCTCGGGCCATACCGTCTCACTCTTGGGTCGTCACCCTCGAGATCTCTGTACCAAGGGAACCACCATCCCCTCAGGAGAACCACCATCCCCAGGAGAACCACCATCTCCTCTGCCGCTCTTGGGGCCCACCACCCCTCAAGCTATCGGTATATGGGGAACCACCATCCCCTAAGGAGAACCACCATCTCCTTATGAGTTGTTCAGGACCCACCGTCCCTAGAGCAAACAAGTCTTGACGTCTCTAAGCACCTTCCGACACTCTCGTGGTCCACATAAGGCAACACAATTTCCTTCCAACCATCATATTCCCTCACCGGAATATCACCACCCCATGACCACTCTTCAGGCCAACACTAGAACTTCTCAACCATTTGGGTGTTTACACCCGCCCTTCTAGAAAAATAGACAAGTTCTAACTATTCATAGAGCTTTCTATTTGTTTGCAATCGCACTTTCCATAAATAGGCAAGCTTTAACTATTCATAAAACTTCCCATTTTTAGAACCCGCATATCTCGTAGCACCGTGACATCACCAATCAAAATCCATGAGAACTGATCATCTCATCAGTGACCACTCTTCAGGTCAACCTCTAAACATTCCCGCCACTCCAAGCATTTCACATCCCCTTTCCAAAAATAGACAAGTGCTAAATATTCAAAGAGATTTCTATTTATGGAAACTTTCCTTTTTTGGAACTTCCCACTTAAGGAAATTTTCCATTTCTAGAATTGCATAATCCCTTAATCCACATTCAGTTACAATGCTTATCCCCACGTCCTTGAGCCTTTTGCCTCCAACTCATCCGCTCTTAGGTCGCAACCTTCAAGCCATACCGATCTCACTCTCAGACCCCCGTCTTCGAGCAGTACCATCTCACCCTCGGGATCTCGGTACCAGGAAAACCCCCATCTCCTCAAGAGAAACCCCATCTCCTCTGCCACCCTCAGGACCGCAGTCCTCCGAGCTATCGGTATCTAGGGAACCCCCCGTCCCCTCAGGAGAACCCCCATCTCCTCATGAGTTGTTCAGGACCCCCCGTCCCTATAGCAAACGGTCATACGGTCATAATGTCTATAAGCATTTTCCAACCGGGACCACCCCCCGTGATCCGCGTAGAACATCTCAATGTCCTACCAACACGATAATCTCTCCGAGAATATCACCACTGGCATGGCCACCCCCAGGCCTCACTCCAAACATCTCAAACACTTTGGATGTTTGGACAAGTTCTACCTCCCAAAAAACTTTCCATTTTTAGAAACTTTCCATTTATGAAAACTTTCCAATTTTAGAGTTGTGGCACAAATTCCTTTCCACATGACACAAAAGTCAAAAATCCAAAAGAACTTCATGTGCAAAACATCCTCTCCCACCAATCACCGTTAACGGTATTTCCCGATACCGGCGTGATCCACCATTTTCCAACAACTTTCAATAGCCAACTGCACCTCCCGCACAAAAGCTAAAAACACTACACAACTAACAACACACAAAATCACTTACCGTGGAATCTCATTGAAGGCTCGACGAGGATGATACTAGGACTCCATACCACATGCAATTGACTAACTACTCATAATCAATTCCATCACACAACATCATGCATCAAGCAACAGGAAAATAATTCCACCAATTAAATTCCTAAACCGCTTCAAACCATCCACTTAACCATCCTAGAACTTGAAGGGCTCTGATACCAAACTGAAACAACCCGACCCGTTTTTTTCTTAATAATAATAACAATATAATTAAATACCCCATAATATTTAATTATAACCAACCAACAAACCATCAATAACCAAACATACATAGCGGAAGACATATCAAACCAACTCCAATGTATTAAAATACAATACCAATTATAACCAATATAAACCAGCAACCTAGCATGCTTCTAAACCAGGTTCCAACAACAAAATAACATAAACACAACACAACAACCGAGACCCTAGATCATCCTCTTCCTCATTGCCATGATTCCACGCTACACATTCATTACCTGCACCACAAACACAATGAGATGCGTGAGTATTACCAAAATACCCAGTGAGGCGATCCTCCCATCTAAGAGCTATGCATAAAAGCAAATCAGGATTACAACCACAAATAAAACATAAAAAACCAATCATCAAATAAAACTTCCAATAACACATTCACCACACCTACACATTATCACACAAAACAATTCATACAACCCAATCGCTTAGATAAGCTCATGGTCCCGCACTCACCTTAACAAGTAATTTACAAAAATAACTACAGTCAGAATAAAAACTCTCCAATATCCAAGAACAACCAGACTCGCTCCTACAACCAATCACAACAACAAACAAACACTGAAAACAAACTGCCAGAAAAATCAGAAAAGAACAACCTCACAAGTGAAACCACAAAATAAAAAAGAACCGTTAACTTTCCAGTCCCTCCGGTGAAGAGAAAGGTCTAGAGGTCCAGAAGCGTCCCACAAAATTGCAGTACGATCAAATCTCAGATGAAATCGCAATCGATCCCGAAACACCCGCTGGTCTCAATCCACGACTGAGAAGAAACGCCCCACGAAACTGCCAATATCTCTTAGAATATTAACTCAAATTCACTTATGTAAAACGGAGAGTGTACGAAAATCTCTTAGCTACAACCCTACTAAATATCAATACCTTTAGAAACGTTTGAGCAGTCGGATTCTCCATCTCCCAAACCCTGACAATTCTGTTCCTTCTCCTTCTCTCTAGACAAAGCTTTATTGATCTCTTCTTCTCCTTCACAACAAATCGACCAAGAGATCTCTCTCTCTTTCTCTGAGCCACCAATGTCGACAATCACAAAAGAAGGAGGCGTCCTCTTATTAAAAAAAAGGGTTTGTGGTTTAATTAAATTAAACTGAGATTTACCTAAACTAGAATTAATTAAACCATCCTTTGATTTAATTAGTAAAATCGACCAGCTTTGATGTGAGCACATGATCGGAATCCGACCGAGACGCACTGGACGCGACCGAGAAACCCAACCGAGACGCACCGGACGCGACCGAGACGCGCCGAACGCGACCGAGACTCCATCATCGAGCACGGCCAAGGTTCCAGCGATCATCCCGGGAGCCACGACAAGGTCAAGGAGCTCCGCCAAAGCCACCAAGCAGAGGATCAACCTCTTTATCCGAGCGTTCATTCAACACCGCGACCCGACCAAAGACCATGAAGAAACAGTTCGCATGGCCTTCACTCTTACCTAAGGGTGAAGGCAACCAAGTCATTGCAAGTGAGGAATCATACTCTTTTTCCTCACTCCGGGATTCTCCCAAGTGGTTTACTGGAGGAGGTTTTAACGAGGCGAGGAGCTTCAAAGCACAACGTCCAAAGCTAAGTCGTTTCCCGCGCCAAGGCCAAAGACGGTTCTTTTACTTTCCTTATGCTGTGCGTTTTAAATTGAACTCTAGAATATTCCTTTTTGAACGTTAAGAGTGTTTTGTGGCTAAGTTTGTTTGTCAAAAGGAGTGACGTGTTCTATTTCAAAGAGAACATGTCAAAGGACAAGTGTGCGGACCATTGCGAGTCCGCGTGTCCTTAAGCCTTCTCTTAACCTAGCTATTTAAACCCTCTCTTAGCTTCTTGTAGACTCCAGACTTGAATGAATTCAAAAACATTTCCAAAGAGAGATTATTTGCCTCTTGTCTCACTCCTTTCTTTAGGCTCAATCCGGGATTGAACTATCGAGAGAAACCTAGCTAACTTTGAACCGGGTTCATCGTTTGCTAGTGGCCGTATTGTGTGGCGAGCCAATCCTCGCGTGTCGTCGTTCCATCATCGTTCCTTCGCAACCTCTCGAGTTCATCATCGTTCCGTTTCACAGCCTCTCGAGTTCACCATCGTTCTGTATCGCAGCCTCCATCATTCCACGTCGTAACCGTTCGTAGCCTCTCGCAGCCGCTCGCAGCCTACCGTAGCCAGTCGACCAGATCGAGGCCAAAAGTCCGATCTTCCAATCCGCTCGTTCGTTTTTGCTCATCTCTCGTTTCCCTCGTTTGTTTCCTCTCTAGACTCGTTTCATCGAGCCTTGTCCGAGGAAAGCCTCTCCTAGTTCGATCGGCTCGAGAGCAACCTTTCCGTCCATACCGCAACCGCGTCCTTCGATCGCATCAAGCTTAATAAACCAACCAAAAACTAAACCGAATCCACTCTAATTCTCGATATAAACTCCAATATTTCATATTTTTTCAGGACACGGGCATTAAAATAATTATTGAGGATCAAAAAAGTCGATCCATAAGGCAGAATAGATGGGTTCCCATAGCTCACTTGTTGGTCTGACAGAGGATAGATATTGGGGATCAAAGAAGTCGATCTATAAGGTAAAGTACTGTGAGGAGGCTGGGGGTTAGTAAGTTGATGGACACGTCCTGCTGTTTCAAAAAGAGGCGTTGGCAAAGATTGATGTGCCTTGCGCACATAAAAGTCCATTGCATCTCCTCTCATGTGAGGTTGTTTGTCTCGAAGTAGTTTTCTCAAAAACTTAGGTCCATGGTTGGCACTTGTTAGTAGGGTCAGCTTCCACTCGTTCTCTTTATTGAAGTAGGGTAAAAATACGCAATCTTCTGGGCATCTTTTCTTCTGTTTCTCACAAACAATACATTTCTGCTTGGGCGCCATAACTACACAGATAAAGATTTCTAATGGTTAGAGAGTACAAGACCAGATTCTTTGTAGCAGCTTCTAATGGTCAATGTGATAAAATCAATAGTGTTACGTAATCAGTTTTGCGGAAAACTAGTAGACACATGTACGGGAGAAATGGCAAATATGAAACTGCAGAATCCAGGATTTGAGATGTGAGAACTCAATGCACATGGAATGGTAGAAAAAGGCTTTGAATAATCATTAATCCTCCTAATGTCATTACATCAACGTGAAAAACAAATACACTGGCAAATCAAATGGAAACTAAAACTATGTATATCTATATATACATTTTTGGAGACATTTATAAAATAAATCCTGAAGTTGACACTTATTTACAGACATGCCATTGATATTAAATAATTAATTTAATAAACAAATTAACTCTATTTATATTTAATTTTTTTTATAGAAAGTAAATGTTTTAAAAGGTAACGAACATAATTGTAAATGTATACTGATTTTATTTCCTTATTTTATACGGAGGTGAGTGAAGAGGTATTGTTCTTTACAAATTTGAAAAATTGATTTGATAAAAAGTGATTTTTAGCCTCACATATTATATTTTACTTTCATTGGTTTCTTATGATGAGTTTTTGCGGATTAAAAATCTTTAAACATGTTGTGTGATCCGCCTAGCATGGCGGATTTGGACTATAGAACCAACACTAAAACTATTAGTTTATTTCATATACTATAGATTTGTAGTCATAGTTTGGAAAATTAACTTATAACTATTTAGTATATGAACTACAAAATATTACACATACTACAACACATTCTTAATATTCCAAAAAAAATTGTATATATGTAAAAATATACACTAACATACCATATAGGCATATACCTCTGTTTAATTATAGAAAACAAAACTAAGTGTTTTAAATTTTTATATTATATCTAATAACAAATTTAATGTAATTAGGTTATAAACGTTATAAAATGAAGAAAAAAAACATTCTAAACAAAATTATAAATTAATTAGATAAAATTTAATTAATTGGGAATTTGAAAACTAAATAAATTAAAAATTATTATTTAAAATACATTAATTTATAATTTAGTCACGCGGTGTACCGCGGGTGAAAACCTAGTTTCAACACTCTCCACCTCAAATTTTTACTCTCCACATCATATTCTCTCTCTTCCATCTAATCATTCAACATCCAATTCAATTTTAGTCTCTACAATGGTTTTGTTTAATAAAATTCAACACTTTACCCCACTAATTTTATTTCATATTCTTATTTTCTTTTATAATTTTATAACTATTGATTTATAACAATTATCGATTAAAATTAAATTAAAAATACTAATATTTACATTTTAAAGAAATATGATTTTGGCTGTTGAAAATAATATTGTTAGGATTCATTTCACCGAAAAAATGATTTTTTTTTCTATGTTGGAATCAAACAAAACAAGTCTCTATGTATAAAGAAGAAAAAAATATGAATTTTGATATTAAAAAAATAAAAAGATATATTAGTTTGTTGTCAAATAATTGATCTCAAATAGTTAGGGTAAAATAAAAATATTTAAAAATCCCAATGTCCAATAACAAAATTACATCTATCACTCTTTAAAAAAGAAATGTGGGCATAAAATAATTTATACTGAATTCTTCTATTAATCGATGACACCTGGCATAGTGGTCCCAAATATGGTGTGTTTCAACATGTTGAATCTTTTCAATTGTGATTAATTCACCTCAGATTTTTTATTTTTTCAACACCCTCACTACAAGCATTAAACAGTTGAAATTTTTATTCAACACCCTCGTTGTATATGGTCTAAAGGAGACGATCACCTAATTTGAAGACAATATGACCTAATTTGAAGACGAATTGATAAACCTTGAACTCGAAATCAAATTTGGTCTCGCTCTCTACTTCTCTGTCTCTGGCTCGATCGTTAGCTTGATGAAGAAGAAAAGTGAAATCGATACTGGTCTCTCTCTCTCTCTTCTTCTTCTTCTTCTTCTTCTTCTTCTTCTTCTTCTTCTTCTTCTTCTTCTTCTTCTTCTTCTTCTTCTTCTTCTTCTTCTTCTTCTTCTTCTTCTTCTTCTTCTTCTTCTTCTTCTTCTTCTTCTTCTTCTTCTTCTTCTTCTTCTTCTTCTTCTTCTTCTTCTTCTTCTTCTTCTTCTTCTTCTTAGTTTGCGTTAGAGGGGAAGGTGATCATCGCACGTCTACGTCTCCGTTAGAACAGAGAGATTTGGTGGATTTGGAAGGTGATCATCTCAACTCTTCTGAATCTGTTTTTACTTATTGAATCAATAATATTAATTGACATTTGCTTTGTAGTATATTATCAGAAAGTAAAAATTTATTGATATAATAATATACTAATTGATATAATAATATAATCACATTTTTCTTGTATCATTCATATATACTACAAAGCAAATGTCATGTGGTCTATAGTTTTATAAAAACACCTGCACAATGTATGTACATTGTGGTTTTCAAATAAATCAGAGAAGTTCATTCATCAGATGCCTTTCTTATATCAGTGACATGGTGACATCACTTCCATATTAAGCTAATCCGCATTGAGAATGCAATGATTAATTCTCCGTGAAAAGAAAATATTATTGATCAAAGTTTTGAATCATGGCATCATATATATAAAAATAAGTTTCCTCACTTTATTTATTAGTCCATCTGCCATTTTATTATTAATAATAATATGTATTTCAACTAATCCATACTTTAAATCCAAACTTTACTACAAAATTGTAATTAAAATTACATAAATTATGAATTGACTATTTTTTCTCCATTTATTTTCATTTAAACACACTATAAATCATAAGAGTAACTTCTCTAATTAAATTATTTTATACATGTAATTCTCATCACTTTTTATAAGGCAGAGTCGATGGGTTCCCATAGCTCGTCTGTTGGTCTGGCAGAGGATAAGTATTGGTGATCAAAGAAGTCGATCCATAAGGAAGAATAGATGGGTTCCCATAGCTCACTTGTTGGTCTGACAGAGGATAGATATTGGGGATCAAAGAAGTCGATCTATAAGGTAAAGTACTGTGAGGAGGCTGGGGGTTAGTAAGTTGATGGACACGTCCTGCTGTTTCAAAAAGAGGCGTTGGCAAAGATTGATGTGCCTTGCGCACATAAAAGTCCATTGCATCTCCTCTCATGTGAGGTTGTTTGTCTCGAAGTAGTTTTCTCAAAAACTTAGGTCCATGGTTGGCACTTGTTAGTAGGGTCAGCTTCCACTCGTTCTCTTTATTGAAGTAGGGTAAAAATACGCAATCTTCTGGGCATCTTTTCTTCTGTTTCTCACAAACAATACATTTCTGCTTGGGCGCCATAACTACACAGATAAAGATTTCTAATGGTTAGAGAGTACAAGACCAGATTCTTTGTAGCAGCTTCTAATGGTCAATGTGATAAAATCAATAGTGTTACGTAATCAGTTTTGCGGAAAACTAGTAGACACATGTACGGGAGAAATGGCAAATATGAAACTGCAGAATCCAGGATTTGAGATGTGAGAACTCAATGCACATGGAATGGTAGAAAAAGGCTTTTGAATAATCATTAATCCTCCTAATGTCATTACATCAACGTGAAAAACAAATACACTGGCAAATCAAATGGAAACAAAGACTATGTACATTGGTTATAAGATTCAACACTCTCCACCTCAAATTTTTACTCTCCACATCATCTTCTCTCTCTTCCATCTAATCATTCAATATCCAATTCAATTTTAATCTGTACAATGGTTCTGTTTAATAAAATTAACATTTTACCCCACTAATTTTATTTCATATTCTTATTTTCTTTTATAATTTTATAACTATAGATTATAACAATTATCGATTGAAATTAAATTAAAAATACGAATGTTTACATTTTAAAGAAATATTATTTTGGCTGTTGAAAATAATATTGTTAGGATTCATTTCACCGAAAAAATGATTTTTTTCTATGTTGGAATCAAACAAAACAAGTCTCTATGTATAAAGAAGAAAAAATTATGAATTTTGATATTAAAAAATAAAAAGAGATATTAGTTTGTTGTCAAATAATTGATCTCAAATAGTTAGGGTAAATAAAAATATTTACAAATCCCAATGTCTAATAACAAAAATTACATCTATCACTCTTTAAAAAAGAAATGTGGGCATAAAATAATTTATACTGAATTCTTCTATTAAACGATGACACATGGCATAGTGGTCCCAAATTTGGTGTGTTTCAACATGTTGAATCTTTTCAACTGTGATTAATTCACCCCAAATTTGAAGACAGAATTGATGAACCTTGAACTCGAAATCAAATTTGGTCTTGCTCTCTACTTCTCGGTCTCTGGCTCGATCGTTAGGATACTGGTCTTCTTCTTCTTCTTCTTCTCGCTCTCTACTTCTTGGTCCTCTGGCTCGATCGTTAGGATACTGGTCTTCTTCTTCTTCTTCTTCTTCTATACTGGTCTTCTTCTTCTTCTTCTTCTCGCTCTCTACTTCTCAGTCTCTGGCTCGATCGTTAGGATACTGGTCTTCTTCTTCTTCTTCTTCTTCTTCTTCTTCTTCTTCTTCTTCTTCTTCTTCTTCTTCTTCTTCTTCTTCTTCTTCTTCTTTGGTGTGTTTCAACATGTTGAATCTTTCAACTGTGATTAATTCACCCCAAATTTGAAGACGAATTGATGAACCTTGAACTCGAAATCAAATTTGGTCTTGCTCTCTACTTCTCGGTCTCTGGCTCGATCGTTAGGATACTGGTCTTCTTCTTCTTCTTCTTCTCGCTCTCTACTTCTTGGTCTCTGGCTCGATCGTTAGGATACTGGTCTTCTTCTTCTTCTTCTTCTTCTATACTGGTCTTCTTCTTCTTCTTCTTCTCGCTCTCTACTTCTCAGTCTCTGGCTCGATCGTTAGGATACTGGTCTTCTTCTTCTTCTTCTTCTTCTTCTTCTTCTTCTTCTTCTTCTTCTTCTTCTTCTTCTTCTTCTTCTTCTTCTTCTTCTTCTTCTTCTTCTTCTCGCTCTCTACTTCTTGGTCTCTGGCTCGATCGTTAGGATACTGGTCTTCTTCTTCTTCTTCTTCTTCTATACTGGTCTTCTTCTTCTTCTTCTTCTCGCTCTCTACTTCTCAGTCTCTGGCTCGATCGTTAGGATACTTCTTCTTCTTCTTCTTCTTCTTCTTCTTCTTCTCGCTCTCTACTTCTTGGTCTCTGGCTCGATCGTTAGGATACTGGTCTTCTTCTTCTTCTTCTTCTTCTATACTGGTCTTCTTCTTCTTCTTCTTCTCGCTCTCTACTTCTCAGTCTCTGGCTCGATCGTTAGGATACTGGTCTTCTTCTTCTTCTTCTTCTTCTTCTTCTTCTTCTTCTTCTTCTTCTTCTTCTTCTTCTTCTTCTTCTTCTTCTTCTTCTTCTTCTTCTTCTTCTTCTTCTTCTTCTTCTTCTTCTTCTTCTTCTTCTTCTTCTTCTTCTTCTTCTTCTTCTTCTTCTTCTTCTTCTTCTTCTTCTTCTTCTTCTTCTTCTTCTTCTTCTTCTTCTTCTTCTTCTTCTTCTTCTTCTTCTTCTCTTCTTCTTCTTCTTCTTCTTCTTTCTTCTTCTTCTTCTTCTTCTTCTTCTTCTTCTTCTTCTTCTTCTTCTTCTTCTTCTAACCGTTTTTTATACTAACCGTCTGTTTCAAATAATCAACACATAAACAAATTGGGATGGATGTGTTAATTCCCCTTTTCAAATTCCATTATATTAATAATAAATGGACTAAAATCAAGCTGATGTATTTTTTTTTTATACTACTCCCAATAGAGGGTAGAGACACTTCTATCACCTGAGTAGTATTTCGTTTTTTTTCTTCTTTTAATTGTAACATTAATGTAGTGAGGAATTTACAAAAATAAAATTTGAGAAAAGTCACGCGAGTGAGATCCACGCGTGGCGATTTCTCTTTCAAAAATCTTCTTCTTCTGATCACAACCTCTTGCTCTGTCGGAAGGGTTCTCCGTTGATTTCGGCGACGATGAGGACCCTGTGGCCATGGTGCTTCATTCGTAAACCGCTGCATCAACTAGGTAAAGATTTCAGATCAAAATCAAGGGAGAAGTAGAGGGGAGAAGCTTCTGCGAGACATTGTCGGTGAGAGCTCCACCGCCGGTGTAGCGACGCAGAACAGAAGAAGGAGATCCACGACGGAGAAACGAACGAGGATGGTGGTTAAATCTGAAGACTGAAGATTCTGGAGGTTTCGTTGTGCCGTTGTTCGATGGGGGAGGTCATCTGCGGCAAGGTGGAGCTAAGCCACCGTTGAAGGTTTCCAGATCTACTCCCTACCACTATTCCCCTTTCATGACAAAGCTTGGATCTTCTCGACAAAGAAAAGCTCGTTTATCTTCTTCCTCCTCAACTACGGCTCTACGGTGGTGGAATGGAAACGGATCCTAGATCACCATCTCCGTTCGACTCGTGGCGTCCAGGCACACTGGAGGTCACGTTCCGGTGTGTATTCGCAATCTGTGGACGGCGGCTCTGAATGTGTTTTACTTTCAGAGATTAGAGTTTCCTGTAACTAGTTCAGGAAACCGGGTCGGTTTTGTTTCTATGGTTTTTATTTGGTTTGTTGTATTTGGTTTGGACCCTAAGGAAATTGTAATGGGCCTAAATCCGAAAATAGCCCATTGGGCACTTATTTATATAAATTGAATACCCTTTAAAAAGAAAAAGAAAAAAACATTAATGTAGTGTTTCTTGTTTGATCTTGTATTTATTCTTGATACAATAAATTCAAAATATATATATATATATAGATATATACTTTTATAATCCCAATAACGAAAAATGTAAGATAGATAATACCTCATTTTATTCCCCATATTACCATTTTTTTTTCCACACCTTGATCTCCCGTTACTCTATAGTACTTGTTTTCTTTTTTATTTTCACCCTCCAAAAACTGTTTACTCAATTAATCAAAATATGTTTTTTTAATTATTTTGCTTTACAATATCTCAACAAAATATACTATTACAACTCTATAAAAGAAATAGAGCATCTTGTAGGAATGTCATGTCATTTGCACGTCGACGCTAGCTTCTGTATAAAATACATTTATATGAATATGATACATTAACAAAAGTGCGAATATGATATATATTCTTTTTTTTTTCTCGTGTTTTGAATGAAGTTTGGTCGATTTGTAATAGTCGTCAAAGTCAATTTTACAATATACAGTTTAGTTCTATACAACATCTCTTTTATAATAAAACGGAACTAAACAACATTGTTTTGTATACTATATAATTTTAATAAGTTGGTTACAAATAAGTTATAGATTAATTAATAAATTAATTGGTTACAAGTTAAATAGTGGATGCAATTTTAATTTATTTTTGGAAGATTTTATTACTAAAGCATATTTGTATACTAAAAAATCATTTGATATCATCTAACTTACCATATTAATTTCTTTTATTAAATTATTCATCAAATAAAATTTTTTGATATCTAACTTAACATATTAATTTGTTAAGTATCATTATACTTCACTTCTCATTTTTATATATGAGTCTATTTTGTGAAACAAATAAATTATCATATTATTTTTTATAATTAAAAAATAATTTTATAAAGTGATGACAAAGCACATTGAGGTAAGATCTCACAAGATCAGAGAGTTATCAGTTTCTGGTGTGATTTTACTGCAGAAGGTGCACACGTCTGAGAATGCAGCTGATATGTTGACCAAGCCAGTCACCATGGAGAAGTTCAAGCACTGCTTGGATTTGCTTCAGGTCTTTCATTGCTAGATGAAGACAAAATATTTCCCCAAAAGCTAACAAGGAGTTGAAGTTGAAGTCAATGAGATTTTGTCGTCAAGGTGGAGTTTGTTGTTAAAGTGACTTGAAATCTCTGAAGACGACTACAAAGATGTACAAGACTGTGTAAGGCGTACAAGGCTTTTACTGGGCTTTTACTAGGCTTTTGTAGAGACCGACTCAATGAAACTTAGGGTTAGGGTTTTGGAGGTATAGGCGGTGCAGCCGCCTGTACGGTGTAATAGATTCTAGAAGATTCACAAGATCTTTTATTTCCTATTGTATCGGGTTTTTGAGGCCTATATAAGAAGACTAGGGGATTGTAAGGATGTTAATCAGATTAATAATATAAACCCTAGACAAAGGGTATTCGCCTCAAGAACACTCTGTTTCTCTTTTCAAAGTCTTTCTTATTCTGTTTCTGTTCATCCGAATTCACAACAGATATATATTCTTTTTTTTTCTCGTGTTTTGAATGAAGTTTGGTCGATTTGTAATAGTCGTCAAAGTCAATTTTACAATATACAGTTTAGTTCTATACAACATCTCTTTTATAATAAAACGGAAGTACACGACATTGTTTTGTATACTATATAATTTTAATAAGTTGGTTACAAATAGGTTATAGATTAATTAATAAATTAATTGGTTACAAGTTAAATAGTGGATGCAATTTTAATTTATTTTTGGAAGATTTTATTACTAAAGCATATTGTTTCCGAAAATCTTAAAAAAAAATATTCTAAAAAATCATTTGATATCATCTAACTTACCATATTAATTTCTTTTATTAAATCTTTTGATATCTAACTTAACATATTAATTTGTTAAGTATCATTATACTTCACTTCTCATTTTTATATATGAGTCTATTTTGTGAAACAAATAAATTATCATATTATTTATTATAATTAAAAAATAATTTTATTTCCGGATATACCATAAGTTGAATTTTTTAAAACAAATATAAATTGTTCAATCTATAAAATATTCAAGTTTTAGTAATATAATTCTTTAAAAATAATATATATTAAATTAAAAATTTTACTGAGTAACATATCAAAATTTGAATATTTAAATTTAAATTTCATATTTTTTTGTTAAATTTTATAATTTTATATAATATAATCAAATTTAAATAATTTATTTTGAAATATTTTTAAAATATTGAAACTTGGTATAAAAGTTAGAAACTATAATACTCTAAATTGATTTGTTATAGCAATGTCAATAATATGTCACTTTAATATGAAAAAAAATTCAAAAACCAAGTATATTAAAACAAAAAGTATAACAATATATTAAATTACTCATAATATAATACTCTCTCCGTTTTATAATATAAGATGTTTAGAGAAGTATTTTTGTTTCATAATATAGGATGTTTTCAACTTTCTATGCAACTTTTAGATTAAAATTATATTTTATATTATGCAGACTTGTTTGTGATCGGTTAAACTTTTTAAAAGTAATTATTTCTTAATATGCGTGTTTTCACTAAAACATCCTATATTTTGAAACGGAAGGAGTAACTCGCTTTTTAAAAACCAAATTTACAAAAGTATGTCTTAGGGCTGGGCATTCGGGTAACCCGTTTGGGTTCGGGTATTACCCGTTCGGGTTCGGGTAAACGGGTTTAGAAAAATAGAACCCATTGGGTATTTTTAGATATATGGGTTCGGTTCGGTTTGGGTACTATCGGGTTCGGGTCGGTTTGGGTTACAAATTTTGGAACCCGATTAGCACCCGAACTACCGGGTACCCGAAAAAAAATCTCTAAGATTAATTAAATTTATTTAAATTTTGACTTATGTAATAATTTATTTTAGATATTTTGATTATTTTTGATATTTAGGTATAAGACTAAATGAAATATTCAAAATTATTATAATTTTGGATAATTGCATTATATTAATGGTAAATATTATAAATATGTTTATAGGTTCGGGTTGATGGTACCCAAACGGGTACCGGGTATTACCCGACCCTAACCCGAACCCACGGGTATTAGAAAATAGAACTCAATAGGGTTTTATAGGCAAACACGTACCCAACCCGAACCCGGTTTTTCGGGTTGGGTTCCGGGTTGGGTATTTGGGTACGGTTTTTATGCCCAGGCCTAGTACTATGTCTTATAATGACATTCAAGTCATGATGTAGAATATACATTATTGAAATAACTTAACATACATAAACTAATACAACATATTAAAATTTTAATTTAAAATATAAAATATACAAAATTTTGTATAAAATAAAATTTAACCAATGTTATAGCACGGGTACTTATCTAGAATCGTAAACAATATAAAACTTATAAAATATGTGTCTTTTTCAACCCATCGTATTTTGCATATGATTTTATTGCATAATATTTTATCCAAAAAAACTTTTAAAAACAATCACATAAATTATATTTTATTGTAAAACACAAGTGTAATTATTCCATCACAAGACACATGGCATTACACTTGTCTATGTAATGTTTGAAGTGTTAACATTTGTCATTACATCTCTCCACGTGTCATTACCAAAACTAATAGGTAGTGACTCATGTGTTTTGTAGTACACTATAAATAAGAGGTTGTGTAAGAAGAGTTAGAAATAATAGAAGTTGTCTTTCATCCAAAAGACTCTCAAAGTCTCTCTCTCTCTCTCTCTCTCTCGGCTGCTCCTCCCTCTCTCTCACTTTGTTATTTCTTGTTCACTTTACAAAGTATTACAAACATAAGTTAAGTGTATTTTGGTTATAATTTACAATACATTATCAGCACGAACGACTCTCGATCCGTTACAAGTTTGAGCATAAGAGATTTGTGATACATCATCAATTTGAGATAAGATTTAAGTTTTCTTAAAGTTGTTTGAATTTAATTATTTTACATGCATATTACTATATGTATTATTTATAGAGTAAAAGACTATACATACTTCTTGATCTAATGGTAGGCTCTGCCTCCTTGATCATTTAGATCTACATTCTTGATCTAATGGTAGGCTCTGCCTCCTTGATCATATGTTCAGATCTATATATTATAAATCATATGGAAGGCTATGCCTCCTAAAATGATTGTTTCAATTTATGAATATATTATGTAGCTTATAATTTTTTTTTTATAGTTTATATTTATTGCTAAAACAAAATTTTACAAAATTATTTCATAAAATTTTATATTTAACAAATTGTTTTATTATTTATATAGTAATCATGTCAAACTTGGCAAAGCTTATTATTTATTAGAGGTAAAATTCTGTCTAAAAGGGAATGGGCTTCTCAAAACCCTTGATCCGTCAGAAACGGGGTTAGAAGAGGAAAAAGCAAGAACCATGATGTTCTTGCGTCATTGAAACGACCGACCTTTTTTTTTTGTTTAATAAGTAATAAATAATAAATAATAATAATAAATAAAACTACAACTAGTGGTCCCATACCCACTAGCCACCTAACCACAATCACAACCAACAGCAGAATAACCAATCAATATCCAATAAATAATCCATTAATAACCAATAATCATAATATCAACAATATCCAATAATCAAATAGCAAAAATCATAGAACCAGCAATCTAGCAATGCAATAATGACTCAACTTTAGCAACCTAGCAAGCCAGACACCATCAAACCGAGTCCCTAGAACATCCTCCTCTTCATTGCCTTGATTCCACGATCACACTTTGCCTTTACCTGCACCACAAACACATATTGCAATGCATGAGTATTTTATAAACACTCAGTAAGGCAATCCTCCCATCTACTGGGCTATACACACAAGCAATAGAGTATCAATAACCAACACACGACAATCAACAAACGACTAATAACAAACCAGGACTCAGCATCGACCGATGCCAAATGGGGAAGCATCGATCGACACAGAAGCTGCATCGACCGATGCAAGTGTAACTTGCATCGACCGATACCCAATCTGCATCGACCGACGCATGCTCGACGTAACACAAAAATCCTAGAGTTTACGCGCCGTCCTCGCACTTGCATCAACCGACGCAAGATATGCATCGATCGACGCAACGTTGAGCACCGTGATTTCCCCGAAGCTTCTCGCCGGATATTCGTTCCTACAACCACAAAACTCGATCTCAAGCCACAAGAAAGCTTCCTAACGTCCATAATCACGATCTAACAAGTCTATCATCACACAACAAACAGATTAAAGAGTCCTCTAGCTTAGATAAGCCATGGTCATGCACTTACCTTTGCCACAGAAGAATCTGAACCTTAAACAAACAAGAACAAGCCTCTAGGAAGCGCCTAGAACGCTCAAGAACAGTTTTTATCTCTTTTCTTTCTCTCAAAATCGGCTATGCACGACTAATGAGACAAAACACGACTTAAGGGTTTTCCCTTCCCTGTTGCCCAAAACGCAGCGTTTGACTTAAGTCAAAACGCAGAGAATTGAACCAGCATTGACCGATGCTCCTACTGCATTGATCGATGCACACCCTAAACCAGGATTCCGGTTCGCGGGTGTTATAATTCTCCCCCACCAAACTGGATTCATCCTCGAATCTCGAACAACTATCAGCCAAGGAGTTCCGTGCAACCGTCCCCCTGGCCCGCACTCCTCCGACTGATCTACAGAAGGTCACCTCTAGGCGATAGACTCACGCTTCAGGCGTCATTTGCTCTCGACTTTTGGACTTTCCTTTACTCATAGGCCTAAACCTTGAGTTTTTATTGGCTCCTCATCAGACCTAAGTCTGCATGCCATAATGTTGGCTCCTCATCGGGCCTAGACCCGCATGCCATAATATATAAGGAAAATCTAACTCGTCTCTCGGGTTGCCACCCTAAGTCGATATACCAACCATACTCCCAAGCCACAAAGTCTCTGGATATGGCAGTACTAGGAGAACCTAAGTCCTCCAAGAGCCGCGAGCAAACAATTCTGAACACGTCTGAGTCCTATCCCTATCCAGGTTTCCTTCCCGTTGCTCGCATAAAACATCTCAATGTCTTACCAACTACATATCCCCTCACTGGAATACCTCATGACCACACAAGGATCATATACATGCCACAAGGGCCGCCACAAAGGCCAAACAAATGTCCTAAAGAGGACCGCCACCAAGGCCAAACAAATGTCCTAAAGAGGACCGCCACCAAGGCCAAACAAATGTCCTACAGAGGACCGTCACAAAGACACTCTAGCTAAAAAGCCCGTCACAAAGACCATCTATCCCGAAGGACCGTCATAAAGACCATCTGTCCTGAAGGACCGTCACAAAGACCATATGTCCCGAAGGACCGTCACAAAGACACTCTGGCTAAACAGCCCACCACAAAGGCCAAACAAATGTCCTAAAGAGGACCGCCACCAAGGCCAAACAAATGTCCTAAAGAGGACCGTCACAAAGACACTCTGGCTAAAAAGCCCGTCACAAAGACCACACAATGTCTAAAAAGACTGCTACACACGGGCACACTGACTCAAAAGTCCGCCACTAAGGCCATACCCAAGCCCCTCCAAGGCTCTCCACCGCTAAAATGGACAAATTCTAACTCCCGTAAAACTTTCCATATTTAGCACTTTCCATTTTTAGAAGCTTTCCACTTTTGGAAACTTCTGTTTCAGGAAACTTTCCTCCAAAACCCCGCCTCACGGAAACTTTGTACCCCGAACACCACCTCATCTTGTTACTGAGTCGCAAAACCACCCCAAGCGACCGAGTAACAAGAGAGATGGGCTGGAATACTCCATTCCCGCTCCAGCCACGGATTACAGATGGGACCCGGCTAAACAAGCTCAAGTCGTGACTTGCTTCTCATACCACTTCTTGAACCTTGCCTTCATCTTTGCCTCAGGCTCCTAAGTCTGCTCCTCAACACCATCACAGTCCCACAGGACTCTCATCAAAGGAATCTTCTTCTTCTGAAGTTCCTTGATCCTCCTCTCGAGAATCCTCATTGGTCTCGCCTCCAAAGTCATGTTAGGCTGAAGATCCTCAGGAATTTTAGCCAACACCTGCTCACCCTCATGGAGACACTTCCGCAACATAGACACATGGAAAACCTTATGTAATGCATGCATCACCTCAGGTAACTCCAATCTATATGCTACTGGTCCAACCCGCTCAATCACTCTGAATGGACCCATATACCTCGGACTCAACTTAGTCTCTGACAATGACCTGTTCAGACCCTGCAACATGGCCATCTTGAGGTACACTCTGTCTCCTACCTGAAACTCAAGATCTCTCCTCCTCCTATCCGCATAACTCCTCTGCCTATCCTGAGCCTCCTTCATGTTCAGCTTGAGAACCCGAATCTTCTCTGAGGTCTCCTGAACAAAACTAGCACCAAACATGCTCCTCTCCCCCACCGGAGCCCAGCATAATGGTGTACGACATGGTCTCCCATACAAAGCCTCATAAGGAGCCATCTTAATACTCGCCTGATAACTGTTGTTGTAAGCAAACTCTATCAGGTTCAGGTGATCTGCCCAATGGCCACCCCTATCCAACACACACATCCTCAGCAAATCCTCCAGCGTCTGGATCATCCTCTAAGACTGTCCATCTGTCTGGGGATGATAAGCTGTACTCATATGCACCTTAGTGCCCATCTCTGCCTGAAATGCCTTCCAGAACACCGAAGTGAACTTAGAATCTCTGTCAGACACAATGCTCGCTGGCACCCCATGCAATCTGACTATCTCCCTCACATATTTCTTAGCCAAGACCGCTGCTCCATCAGTCTTCTTAATGGCCAGAAAATGTGCTGACTTAGTCAACCGGTCCACAATGACCCAAATAGCATCAAAGGTCCGTGACACTGGCAATCCTACCACAAAATCCATGGTGATCATATCCCACTTCCACTCAGGAATGGGTAAACTCTTCAGTAAACCGCCAGGAACCTGATGCTCAGCCTTCACTAGCTGACACACATCACACCTCGAAACCCAACTAGCCACGGCCTTCTTCATCCCGATCCAATGATAGTACCTCTTGAGGTCACAGTACATCTTAGTCGCTCCTGGATGAATGGACAACTTGCTTGCATGAGCCTCTCTCAGAATCTCCTGCCTCAACTCCTCATCCTTGGGCACACAAACCCGACCGTGCACCAAGATAGTACCATTATCTGAGACCTGATACTCTGAATCCACATCCTTAGAGGCATTCACCAGCCCCAAATCCTTCTCCTGAGCCAACCGCACCCTACTCAGAAGATCTGCTCTATCTACTGCTTCTAAATCCAACGGTTTCTGTGAAACAACACATAAGCTCAAAGCACTGATCTCCCCTACCAGAGACTCCATCTCCTGCTCCTGAGCCGAAGCCACCCTCTTCCGACTCAGAGCATCTGCAACCGTGTTAGCCTTACCAGGATGATAGGCTATCTCCAAATCATAATCCGCCACAAGCTCCATCCACCGCCTCTGTCTCAAATTCAACTCAGGCTGAGTGAATATATACTTCAGGCTCTTATGATCTGTGAACACCTGTACCTTTGCACCATAAAGATAAGATCTCTAAATCTTCAGGGCAAAAACTACAGCACCCATCTCAAATCATGAGTAGGATAGTTGCCTTCATGCACCCGCAACTGCCGCGAAACATAGGCAATCACCTTCCATGCTGCATCAGAACACACCCCAAACCAACTCTAGATGCATCTGTATAAACCACATAGGGTTCTCCCTGCTCAGGCAAAGCCAACACTGGCGCAGTAGTCAACATCTCCTTCAGGCTTGCAAAGCCTTCCTCACACTCTTCTGACCAGACAAAATGAACATCCTTCCCTGTCAACTTAGTCATAGGACGTGCTCTGCTTGCAAACCCCTGCACAAATCTCCTGTAGTAACCTGCCAATCCAAGAAAACTCCTGATCTCAGTGGCATTCTACGGTCTAGGCCAATCCCTGATAGCCTGAATCTATTCTGGATCTACTGAAACCCCCTCAGCAGAAACAATGTGACCCAGAAAGCCTATCTCACGCTGCCAAAAACTGTACTTGCTCAACTTAGCAAACAACTTCTGCTCCCGCAGCTTCTCCATAACTGCCCTCAAATACACTGCATGCTCTTCAGGACTCTTAGAATAAACCAGGATATCGTCGATGAAAATGATGACAGACACATCCAGAAACTCCTGAAACACACTGTTCATCAATCTCATAAACGCTGCTGGCGCGTTAGTCAACCCGAAAGGCATCACCACAAACTCATAGTGCCCATACCTCGTCCTGAAAGCAGTCTTCCTCACATCTTCCTCATCTATCGGTATCTGATGATAACCCGACGCCAGATCTACCTTAGAGAACCAAGTCGCACCCCTCAACTGATCCAACAACTCATTGATCCTAGGAAGAGGGTACTTGTTCTTCACAGTGACCCGGTTCAAACCCCGATAATCAATACACAACCTGAAACTCCCATCCTTCTTCTTCACAAACAACACCGGCGCTCCCCACGGTGATACACTAGGACGGATGAATCCCTTACGCAATAAATCCTCTAGCTCCAGTGGTACCGGCATCTCTGCTGGAGCCATCCTGTAAGGAGCCTTGGATAACGGCATCGTCCCTGGTTCCAGTTCAATGGTAAAAGGATCCGACCAAGATGGTGGTAATCCTTGCAAAGACTGAAAAGCATCCTCAAACTCCTCCACTACCGGGATACCGCTCACCGTAGACTTCCCCACTGACTCTGGCATAGATATAGTAACCAAATAAGTCTCACGGCCCTTCTCGATCATCTTCCCAGCCTGAATGGCTGAGATCACGAGACTCCCCGAAGTCGGTCTAATACCCTGAAAAACCAACTTCCCTCCTGAACGCTCAAACTCCACTCTACCCCGATGGCAATCCAAATGCACCCTATGCCGATGTAACCAATCCATCCCGAGAATAACATCATATAGCTCCACTGGACTGATAAGCAAATCCGCTGGCCACGACTCCCCTGCGATCTGAATATCAATTCCTCTAGCCCGTCCAATCACTCTCAGGAACTCACCTCCCGTAACCCTGACAACTCCTGCACGCTCTCCAGGATCCCTGCTGATCCCCGCATACTCTGCACACTCCAGAGTAATGAAGCTATGAGAAGCTCCAGAATCAAACATAACATGGGACTTAAACCCCCCCACCAACAAGGTCCCTACACAAACCTCATGTGTTGAGAACCTAACACTTTATCACAGGAAAACATAAAATCTGACCCTACTAAAATCACAAAGATTAAGTACCAGAAATTATACCTGTGATCGCCCCGGCACTGGTTCCACCAGTCTCTACTGTCGTGTAAACCCGTAGCCCCTGCTCAATCCGTGCCACCTGCTGACCTCCAGGCTGCACCTGCTGCAACGCTGTCACTGCTGTCGGCTGCAACTTGGGACAAAAAGGCCTGATGTGCCCTGTCTCCCTACAATGATAACATACCCGAGGTCCTGTCGTTGGAACACTCCTCTTGGGACAACTAGCAACCTTGTGATCTTTGCTCCCACAATCAAAGCAACCCGCACCACTCGGCTTCTGTGTAGCCTCCCACTTCCTCTTGGTTCCCTGAGCATGCCTACCGCCCCTGCTAGAACCACCCTGCTGCTGAGCCTTACTAGGCTGAACTGCTGGAGCTACTACCACTGACTGTGCCCGGATATCCTCCTCAATCTCTGTTGCAGTCTCAACCAGCTCTGCACGCGTAGCATAACTCCGCCCTCTATAGTGAACTCTCAACTCATCACGTAGAGCCCTAAAAAACCTCCTGATCTGAGCCTCCTCAGACTCCAAAGCCCGACCCCCATAACAAAGAAGTCAACTGAACTCCAAGTCCAGCTCCCGCACTGACCGTGTCCCCCGAGACAACTAAAGGAACTGCACCTCCAACCGATCCAATGCCTCTCTAGGAAAATACTTGCGGTTGAACTCCAAGACGAAGTCAGCCTAAGTCATCTCCCGCTGCACTCTCCTAGCAGCCACTGATCTCCACCACAAATCAGCATCACCACTCAAATAGTAGACCCCTATGTCCACCCAAAACTCCTCAGGACATCTCAGAATATGGAAGTTACGTTCTACACTCGTCCTCCACGCATCCGCAACTTTAGGATCTATACCACCCGAAAACCTCTCAGTGAACAGATCCTTCATCTCCTTGAGCATAGACAAATAACGTCTATGTGCTCCCACATCCGCAACCACTGGCTGCCGCGCTCCGCCACCACTGGTGGCACTACCTGAGCCTGAGCCGGTACCACTGGTGGTAACCGCTCTAACACCTGTGCTAGCATAGCCGCAAAGTCAGTACCAGGGACTCCACCTGCTGGGACTCCCACACCCGGAACCCGAGCATCATCGGCCACTGGAGCATCAACACCGCCCCCTCCTGCCACACTCACGGAATCCCCCGGAACACCCTGCGACTCGCCCACACCCTCAGCTGTCACACTCTGGTCCTCGGTCTCACTAACCACTAGGACTCTGCCCCTACCACGACCACGTCCGCACCCACGATCACGTCCGCGTCCACGACCTCAACCAGCCACAACATCCTCTCTAACCATCTGCACTACCATGAACAGAAGGCTAAGCAAACAATTTCTATTATAATACAGAAACATAAACTCACCGTGGAATCACACAGTCGGCTTGAAGAGGATGTTCTAGAACTCCATGCCACACACAATTGAATAACTCACATAATCAATCAAGACATGCAATCCCAAACATCTACAACAGAAACCTAGTGAACCCAAACCTAGAACCATAAGGGCTCTGAAACCAAAATGAAACGACCGACCTTTTTTTTGTTTGTTTAATAAGTAATAAATAATAAATAATAATAATAAATAAAACTACAACTAGTGGTCCCATACCCACTAGCCACCTAACCACAATCACAACCAACAGCGGAATAACCAATACTAATCAATATCCAATAAATAATCCATTAATAACCAATAATCATAACATCAACAATATCCAATAATCAAATAGCAGAAATCATAGAATCAGCAACCTAGCAATGCTCTAATGACTCAACTCTAGCAACCTAGCAAGCCAGGCAACATCAAACCGAGTCCCTAGAACATCCTCCTCTTCATTGCCTTGATTCCACGATCACACTTTGCCTTTACCTGCACCACAAACACATATTGCAATGCATAAGTATTTTATAAACACTCAGTAAGGCAATCCTCCCATCTACTGGGCTATACACACAAGCAATAGAGTATTAATAACCAACATATAACAATCAACAAACGACTAATAACAAACCAGGACTCAGCATCGAACGACGCCACACATGCATCGACCGATGCCAAATGGGGAAGCATCGATCGACACAGAAGCTGCATCGACCGATGCAAGTGTAACTTGCATCGACCGATGCAAGTGTAACTTGCATCGACCGATACCCAATCTGCATCGACCGACGCATGCTCGACGTAACACGAAAACCCTAGAGTTTACGCGCCGTCCTCGCACTTGCATCGACCGACGCAAGATATGCATCGATCGACGCAACGTCGAGCACCATGATTTCCCCGAAGCTTCTCGCCGGATCTTCGTTCCTACAACCACAAAACTCGATCCCAAGCCACAAGAAAGCTTCCTAACGTCCATAATCACGATCTAACAAGTCTATCAACACACAACAAACAGATTAAAGAGTCCTCTAGCTTAGATAAGCCATGGTCATGCACTTACCTTTGCCACAGAAGAATCTGAACCTTAAACAAACAAGAACAAGCCTCTAGGAAGCTCCTACAACGATCCCAGCTACAGATCTCACCAAGAAACGCCTCAAATCTCTAGAAATCACCAAGAACGCTCAAGAACAGTTTTTATCTCTTTTCTTTCTTTCAAAATCGGCTATGCACGACTAATGAGACAAAACACGACTTAAGGGTTTTCCCTTCCCTTTTGCCCAAAACGCAGCGTTTGACTTAAGTCAAAACGCAGAGAGTTGAACCAGCATCGACTGATGCTCCTACTGTATCGATCGATGCACACCCTAAACCGGGATTCCGGTTCGCGGGTGTTACAGTCATCACCTCCATGATGGTTTAAAAAATGAATACATCACGAGAGAAAATCCTGCAGATCTCTGGATCGCGCTCAAGGATAGGTTTGATCACCAAAAGTATGTGATCTTACCAAAAGCCAAACATAAATGGCTAAACTTGAGATTTTAGGATTACAAAAGCGTAAGTGAGTACAATTCCGCTTTGTCCGGAATCACTTCAAGGATGGCTCTCTACGGAGAAGAAGTTTCCGATTATGATATGATCGAGAAAACATTCCAAACTTTCCATCCTTCAAATGTACTCCTGCATAAACAATATCGAGAAAGAGGGTATACTCGATATTCTGAATTGATGCAAGTTTTGCATGTTGCTGAACAAAATAATGAGCTCGTGATGATAAATCATCAAACCCGTCCAACTGGATCAGCTCCACTTTCAGAAGTGAATGTTGCTACATCCAGCTATAATAATTGGCAAGGACGAGGACGTGGACGCGGACGCGGTCGAGGCCGTGGTCATGGTCGTGGAGGAGGTCGTGGAAGAGGAAGATGATGACTTCAACGCAAGAAAAACCAACAAGCATCTTCAAATCAATAATGTTGGTCGTGTTCTAAAGAAACAAGGTGAAAGTACTTGTTACAGATGCGGCATGAAAGGACATTGGTATCAGACCTGTCGTATTCCAAAACATTTGGCCGATCTGTACCAAGCATCCCAAAAGGCAAAAGAAAGGGATGTTGAGACCAACCTCATCTATGATAAAGCTGGACCTTCTTTCCATGGCCTAAACGATGAACCCCATCTTAATATAGCAGATTTTCTCGTTGATAATGAAAATGGAAAATCATGCGAATAAGGCCGATATGCCATGATATGCTTTGTCATAGTTTGATATGTACTTTCTGTTTATAAAATGTCTTTTTGGATAATAGTTTTATTGTAATATATGATAAGCCTTTTTGTAAGACTTTTTGTTATTGTATTAATCTTTATTTTATAAATATTTTATCTCAGAAAATATCAAATTTTGAGATTGAGGATGGAGATATGTGTCTAGCAGACAGTGCTACAACGCACTTAATACTTAAAGAGAAAAAATATTTCTCCTCTCTCAAAATAAAAGACTCCGCTAGAAGCGTGAGCACTATATGTGGTAATGCAAAGATTATTATAGGCTCTGGAAAAGCCAGTTTTTCAATGTCAAGGGGAACAAAATTTGAAATTGATGCATTATATTGCCCTAAATCTCATAGAAACTTGATTAGTTTCAGAATCCAAAAAATGGATATCATATAGAGACTCTAAATAAGAATGGCATTGAATATCTTTGCATAATGTCTGAGAAGAAACATATATTGGAAGAATTGCCAATGTTATCCTCTGGATTGTATTGCACAAAAATAAATAATTTTGCGTCTTATGTTACAGTAAATTCTAAGTTTACTAGTACATTTAAGATATGGCATGAAAGACTTGGTCATCCATTGAAGAACAAAAAGATTTTTAGATCTGATGAGTTTTCATGTGATGCATGTTCTCAAGGAAAACTCATAATTCGGCCATCGCCAGCCAAAATTGGGAATGAATCACCATTGTTCTTAGAGAGAATACATGGTGATATATGTGGACCTATCCACCCTTCATGCGGGCCATTTCGTTATTTTATGGTAATGATTGACGCATCTAGTAGATGGTCAAATGTGTGTCTATTGACAACAAGAAACACGGCCTTTGCAAAATTCATTGCCCAAATAATCAGGTTGAAAGCTCAATTCCCTGATTATGCCATAAAGAAAGTCAGACTTGATAACGCTTGTGAATTCACTTCACAAGCTTTCAATGACTATTGTATGTCAATAGGAATCGATGTTGAGCATCTGATTCCTCATGTTCATACACAAAATGGCATGGCTGTATCTTTGATTAAACGGCTACAACTCATTGCTAGACCGTTAATATTGAGAACAAAGCTCCCAATTTCTATATGGGATCATGCTATATTGCATGCTGCGGCATTGGTCCAAATACGACCAAGCGCATATAATAAATATTCCCCTTTACAATTGGCATCTGGCCAAGAGCCAAACATATCCTATCTCCGTATTTTTGGATGTGCGGTTTATGTGCCTATAGCCCCACCACAAAGAACAAAAATGGGGCCACAACGGAGATTGGGCATATACGTCGGTTATGCATCCCCGAGTATAATTCAGTATCTTGAACCGCAAACTAGTGATATGTTTACAGCACGGTTTGCTGATTGTCATTTTAATGAAGATGAATTTCCAGCGTTAGGGGGAGGTATCAAACAAGAATCAAAAGATATCATATGGTATACACCATCTTTGATACACATTGATCCCCCTACAAATCAACGTGAACTGGAAGTTCAGAAAATTGTACATTTACAAGGTTTGGCAAATCAATTACCAGATGCGTTCATATATACAAAAAGGGTGACAAAGTCATATATCCCCGCTGCAAATGCAGCATCAAGAGTTGAAATTCCTAGAGATGAACTCGATGGAAACAAAGCTAATAAACCTTAGGTTCAATTGAAAAGGGGGAGGCCAATGGGCTCTAAAGATAAAAATCTCCGAAAGAAAAAGAAAATGGGAGATGAAAAGGTTCAAGAAGAACCAAATAAAGAAAAAAAATCCTCAGGATGATACAGAAAAATATGAGATTTCTATTAACTATGCTCAAGATGGAATGTTATGGGCTAGAGATGAAATCGATGATGATAATGGAATATTCTCTTTTTCTGTATCTAAAGAGATCGATCATGAAAAAGATGATCCAGATCCAAGGTCCGTATCATAATGCCAACATAGGCCTGATTGAGAGAAATGGAAAAAAGCTATCCAACTTGATTGCTCTCCCTCAATAAAAGAAATGTCTTTGGACCTCTTGTCACTGCATCTAAAGATGTAAAACCTATTGGTTGTAAGTGGGTATTTGTGCGAAAAATAAATGAGAAAGATGAAATCACAAGATATAAAGCCCGACTTGTTGCACAAGGTTTTTCTCAAAGACCTGGAGTTGATTATGAAGAAACATATTCTCCAGTCATGGATGCAATTACATTCAGGTACTTAATGAGTCTAACGGCTTCTAAGAATTTAGAAATGTACCTTATGGATGTAGTGACAGCATATTTATATGGATCATTGGATAATGATATATACATGAAAATCCCAGAAGGATTTAAGATTCCTGAGGCATTAGACTCTAAGTCTAATGAAATTTGTGCGATCAAATTACAGCGATCACTTTACGGATTAAAACAATCCGGGCGCATGTGGTATAATCGCTCAAGCGAATACCTATTGAAAAAAGGGTATGTTAATAATGAAATATGCCCATGCGTCTTTATAAAGAAATCTCCATCGGGATTTGTGATCATTGCTGTATATGTTGATGATCTAAATATAATTGGAACTCAAAAGGAGATTGATGATGCAAGAACTCATATGAAGGAAGAGTTTGAAATGAAAGATCTTGGAAAGACTAAATTTTGTCTTGGGCTCCAAATAGAACAATTCCAAGATGGAATATTTGTGCATCAATCAAACTATACGAAAAAGATTTTAAAGCGCTTTAATATGGACAAAGCGACTCCTTTGAGTACTCCAATGGTCAATAGATCTCTGAATGTCGATAGTGATCCATTCAGACCTTGTGAAAACAACGAGAAAATACTTGGTCCCAAAGTACTTTATATGAGTGCTATCGGTGGACTCATGTATCTTGCAAATTGCACTAGACCGGATATTGCATTTGCTACGAATCTACTTGCAAGATACAACTCATCTCCTACTCGCAGGCATTAGAATGGGATAAAACATATTCTTCGTTATCTTCAAGGTACGGTTGACTTGGGATTATTCTATCCTAGAAACTCTTCGGTTGGTCTTGTTGGTTTTGCAGATGCAGGATATTTATCAGATCCACATAAATCTTGATCCCAAACTGGATATGTTTTCACAATTGGAGGAACTGCAATCTCATGGCGCTCACAGAAACAGACTTTGGTCGCCACTTCCTCAAATCATGCAGAAATAATTGCTCTTCATGAAGCATCGAGGGAATGTGTATGGCTCAGATCAATGACTAACCATATACAAGAATCGAGTGGAATAGTCATCAGCAAAGAGCCAACAACGTTATTTGAAGACAATGCTGCTTGTGTCGCCCAAATCAAAGAAGGTTACATCAAGAGCGACAGAATAAGATATACCCCCAAGATTTTTCTCCTACACTCAAGAACTCGAGCAAAAGAAGGAAGTTGATATTCAACATATCCGCTCAAGTGACAATGCAGCAGATCTATTCACAAAGGCGCTTCCGACTACCACATTCAGAAAGCATATTCACAGTATTGGAATGCGTCATCTACGAGATTTATGAAGAAAGATTATACGTATCTTTTCGAGGGGGAGATTACATTACTATACTCTTTTTTCCTTGTCATGGTTTTTATCCCAAATGGGTTTTTCCGTGACAAGGTTTTTAATGAGGTAGTACGTAACTCGTCAATGGTGATGGATAATCAAGGGGGAGTATTGTAAAATACAAGTGTGATTATTCCATCACAAGACACATGGCATTACACTTGTCTATGTAATGTTTGAAGTGTTAACATTTGTCATTACATCTCTCCACTTGTCATTACAAAAACTAATAGGTAGTGACTCATGTGTTTTGTAGTACACTATAAATAAGAGGTTGTGTAAGAAGAGTTAGAAATAATAGAAGTTGTCTTTCATCCAAAAGACTCTCAAAGTCTTTGTCTCTCTCGGCTGCTCCTCCCTCTCTCTCACTTTGTTATTTCTTGTTCACTTTCACTACAAGAAAACCTGCGTTTTGTGACACCAGTAATCGTCACAAATGGGTCGCAAAACACCTGTTTACGACGTTTGAGCGACGACCTCTAGTAGTCACAAATTTCTCGTCGCAAAATGACAAGCGTCGCAAAAGTGTCACAATTTTGCAACGATTTTGTGACTACTAAATTTGGTCGTTTATAAGCGACTCCTTTAAGACTGTAACTTTTAGTCGTAAATTAAAGACCAAAACGTGACTGAATTTGAAAACGCGTATATACGACTACGTTAGGACGAGTTGTGCGTCGGTGAATCATGACGAAAATATGGTCGCAAATAAGTGACAAAGGTCGTCTCAATTTAGTCGCAAGATAGTAGTAAATTAGACGACGTATTTGTGACGCTTTTGTGATTCATGTGTATTTGAGACGAATTAGAGACTCCTGGTTTGGAGAGAAATAAGCGTGTCATTAGTCACTACTATTATTGTTTTACCAATTTAGAAAGCTGAAATCAAATGCTAAAAATCCTGACAATTCAAATTTGAAACCTAAAACACCATATTGACCAAAAAACACAATCCATAACCAAAACATTAACAACATTCATGTTCCAAACAACATTCATGTCCCAGAAGAGATAATTCAAGTTCCAACAAAAGAGATAATTTCAAAAGAGAAAACAAACATAAACAATAAGTTCAGAAGAGTATAAGAAGATTAATTCTGAGAGGTAGAGAGAATGACTAAACCGTTTTCATTGACGGTTTGTTCATTGGCAGGTATGGAGGCTGGTGTAATGCCATCTCCGGTGGCTGGTGTAGTGCCTTCTCAGGTGGCTGGTGCATTGCCTGCATCAGTTGCAGGTGTATTTGCTGGTGGTGGTTGGTGAGCATCCATATAGTCAGCTAATTCTGGATCTTTTTTCTTCATGAATGAGAAAAGGTGCTCCAAGGTTTAGAGTCGAGAAAGGGCTTGTTGGTGTTCTTCATTTTGTTTCATGAGCTTACGACGAGCATCTTCAAGTTTCTGATGCAACTTCAACAGAGATGAGGAAGAAGAGCTTTCACAACTCCCTTTTCTTTTTCCTTTGGCCATGGTTTCAGCAAGTCATCCAAGCCCAAAAGGATTTCCCTTGTCAGAAACACAACACATTATACAAGCTGAAGCTAGAATCAGAGAAATATAAATCAAATGAAATGTAAATCTAAATCAAAAACCGAAAAACTTACAAAAGCTAGAATCAGAATTACAAATCGACATTAGAGAGAATCAAAAGCTAACTCTAACCAGTCAAAGAATCAAAAGATAACTCTATCCAAATGCAAACTTAAACACAAATATCATAAACTCAAACACAAATTCAAAAGCTCAAACAGAAATTACTCCAACAAGAAGCCAAGATTCCTTACCATATGGTCTCAACGCCTTCAATATGGTCCTTAATCAAGACTGGTAGATGATTTCGCCCAGGAAGCTGCAACAAACCGTCAATCAAAGCTTCATAGTCTAGCGGCACCGGTGGTTCTCGAGCTTCCGGTGGACATTCCCATTCGCCATCACTAGAATCTTCATCACTCTCAGGCTGTTCCTCTTCCATATACTCATCCTCATCAAACAGTGGCTGACGAGGTGAGGTGCTTGGTCGTGTTGCGGAAGATTTGCTTCATTCCATGGTCTTTGTCTCGGGGAGCAACAGACTTCCCTCCTCGTCCTTTGGTCGATTTACCAGCCATTAGGAGCAATCAAAGAGAATACAGAGAGATTGGGTTTAGAGTATGAGAGAAATCGATCGAAATAGAGAGATTTGGTTAGAAATTGAAGAGAGAGTTTCGGGTTGAGAGGAAGAGAGCAAAACCCTAGATCTAAAAAGTTATGTCGATATTTACTAAGTGTCGAATGGGTTTTGTTTTAACTTTAGAAATCTTACGTAGTCACAAAAGGGTCACAAAAAGAAAACCCGAAATTTTAATCTGAAAACCCGAAATTTTAATCTGAAAACCCGAAATTATAATCAAATATTAGGAGGGAGGTTTTGCCGCTAAAAGAAAACCCGAAATTTTAATCTGAAAATCATCCGTCACAATTATGTCACAATACAGTCGCAAAGAAGTTTGAAATGGTCGCTAATAAGTCGCAAAGTGTAGCAAAGAGAGACGAATTTGTGACTAACATCTAAAAGTCACAAAATGTTTGTAAAGAATTTCTTACCTTATGATCGAAATAACACCTATCTATTGTGATGTAAGGATGATATTACAATAATTAAAAGTCTAGCAAGTTAAATTATTAAAAACACATGCAATGCTTGTAAGTTATGAAATTGCAAACTCATTACTTAACATTACATATCATGTTACATGTTATGGTTTGATTAATTATAAAAAAGATACAAAACCATAAGTTGACTATAGCATTGCTTATTTTTCCAAGTCTAATGTTGTTGGAGTCATTATAAGACTTATAATATAGACAATTGTCAAAATATGAATAGATAAATGTCCAAGTAAAATACGAGCGTCGCAAAGACGTTACAAAGTCATCCCGAACTCAGGTGTTAGTCGCAAAGTGGTCCCGAACTCAGGAGGTGGTCGCAAAGTCGTCGTCTTTTTATAGCTGATTTACGACCACTTTGTAACTGCTTCAAGAAACAGACGCAAAAACGCTACCTTATTGTGACCAATCTAAAGAGTCACAAAACTTTCTAATGAATTTTAAAGCTTTTGATCGATCTACAGTCCATCTAATTTGTTACAATCAATGAAATTACAACAATAGAGCAAGATTAATCCTTTACATGACAAGAATCATGAAATGCATTTAAGTTATGATCATTACAAAGCATTACTAAACATTACCTAATATATTAAGCAATGTTTAAGATTTTTAAGAAATTCTTACAAATGTTTAGAATTCTATAATATTTGTATGCCACTGATTATATTTTTCCAAGTCTAATGTTGTTGGAGTCATTATAAGACTTATAATATTGATAATTGTAAAAATATGAATAGATAAATGTCCAAGTAAAATACGAGCGTCGCAAAAGCGTTACAAAGTCGTCTCGAACTCAGGTGTTAGTCGCAAAATGGTCCCGAACTCAGGTGGTGGTCGCAAAGTCGTCGTCGTTTTGTAGCTAATTTACGACCGCTTTGTAACTGCATCAAGAAACAGACGCAAAAACGCTACCTTATTGTGACCAATCTAAAGAGTCACAAAACTTTCTAATGAATTTTAAAGCTTTTGATCGATCTACAGTCCATCTAAACTGTTAGAATCAATGAAATTACAACAATAGAGCAAGATTAATCCTTTACATGACTATAATCATGAAATGCATTTAAGTTATGATCATTACAAAGCATTAGTAAACATTACCTAATATATATTAAGCAATGTTTAAGATTTTTAAGAAATTCTTACAAAAGTTTAGAATTCTATAATATTTGTATGCCATTGATTATATTTTCCATGTCTAAGGTTGTTGTAATCAGTAGAAGACATCTAATATTGACAATGGTATAAATTTGAATAGAGAAATGTCCAAAAAAAATATGAGCGTCGCAAAGTCGTTACAAAGTCGTCCCGAACTCAGGTATTAGTCGCAAATAGGTGACCGTAGATTTGTTCCATTTTGATGAAAACACATAAGAAAATGCCCAACAAAACAGAAAAAACACCAAAATTTCATATTGAAACTTGCAGCAAGCACAGGCGGCACTTAGGGTTTGTAGAGAAGAAGATGAATCGTGTGTAAATTATGTTTTTGCCCATCTGTCAGTTTTTTGCGTCTCAAAGTGGTCGCAAACTATGACAGGTGAATATTTGTGACGATTTTGCGACTTCATTTTGGGCGTCTCAAACATTAGGTGAGTTAGATACTAATGTTTCCAACGTTTTCTAAATTTATTTTGCGATTGATTTGTGACGGAACAAAAAAACTTTAAGAGAGTTACAAATAAGTCTTATTTTGTAACGATTTAACGACGGCTTTTTGCAACCATGTTCTTTCCGTCCCAAATTAGTCGCAAACTACGACCTTTTTTGGACCAGTCTTAAAAGCGTAGCAAAAGGGTTCGCGATTTGCGACTACTCGCCGACTTCCCAACATCGTCGTTAATTTGCGACTGATTTGTCTTGGTATTGGTATTGGTCGTTAATTGGTCACAAATACGTTACAAAGTAGTCGCTAATATTTGCGACTACAATTTTGGTCACAACCAATGGTCACATATCGCAGGTTTTCTTGTAGTGTTTGCAAAGTATTACAAACATAAATTAAGTGTATTTTGGTTATAATTCACAACATATTTTATATAAAAATTATAATATAAATAAAATGAATTTTAACCTATGCTTTAGCATGAATCTTTAGTACATTTGTTTTCTGCAATATTGCTTTAGCTAGCTAGCGATCAATATGGATATATAATGCTCACGGAATTAATTAGTATCTATATACAATAAATTTTTTAAAAATCAACTACTGTATCTTCCTCATCTTTTTCTTTTTTTTGTTCCCTCTTTAAAAGCTGCATTTTTCCTAAATGATGATGCCCACCAAGACAAACCTCCGTATTAATTGTTGGACATTTGTCTAATTAAATTCATGATTTCTTTTGTGTGCAACAAAGACCAGAGTGTTAAATGTTTAATTGTTTATATCATTATTCAAAGAAATTCAAAAGCAAATAAATAAACAAGTTTTTATTAATTGTAAAACGCAAGAAAAACGACTTTTCTAGAGTTTTGAAGAAACGAGAAAAGGCTATTCTATTGTGCACTTTTAATTTCTTTGAGATATGGCGTTGTTGTGCATGCACTTGTAAGTTAATGTACAAACGACTAGACAAGAGTTATAAAATTATAAAAGGTTAACGTAACATTGTTATCAAAGACAATTCCATTGTTCAAAACTTTGATGATATCTTTTGTCACGGACAATCATCCATCTCTTATATTGCATTTGAGATGCTTCAAAGACGTGATCTTTTTATAGGATACTGCTGTTCTTCGTGTCGTCGTATCATACGATCCACTTCTTGTATAAGCATCACGTGGTCCCTCTTGGCGATTTCCAACTCGCGCTTAAGCTCTTCAGGGGAACACCAACTCAAGAAGCCCCTGACTGGGTCACGTAGATGGGTTTCTGCCAAGAAACAGATCCGGTCCACGTAATATTGCCTCCCACGCTCATTAGGGATACACATGAGAAATCTAGCAGCACCCCTCATATCATAATCCATCTTAGACAACCAAGCGCGTATATCTCTGATTTGTTCGCCGGCATGTAGGGCGCAAACACACACTCTTTTTTGCATTTACACGGACAAGATTCCATCTGCTAATACAATCAATTGTTAGAAAGGAAACAAATAAATGCATCCAAGAAAAAAAAATCATCTGAAAAAATTCTGTTTTTCAAAATCTCATATATAAAAGTTTGATATCACTTACGGGGACGAAAATAAATTCTTTATTAGCAATCAATCAATAGAAGCAAAGAAAACCTAGAAATCCTAAATCTAATGATCGATCAAACTAAAAAAAAAACAAACAATGGTTAAAATATATTGTGTGAGAATAAGAAATTAACTAACCAGGGAAAAGATGAAGAAAACAAAGCACAGCCAGTTTATGATGACACAAATTAAAGAAGATGATGAATACTATATATAGTTGAAGAGAAGATGGCGACGTAGGTATATAATATACACACAAATATGGAAATTCTCGAAGCCTGTCCGATCCATCGCGTATCATCGCAGACCTTTTTCTTTCTTTAATGGATGCGCGACGTTTCGACGTATTTATTATATGAGTGAATATTTCCTACTATATGTATAGGGAAAGTCGAAAACGGTTACAAGAGATCACTCGAATATCTTTGGTAAAAGTACTATTCTTATTAAAAAAAAAACTTGTTTAAGAATTATTCAAATATTAAACAACATTGTTTAATTTGTAAAATTTAGAACGAAGTACATAAAAGAAAAAAGGAAAAATAACTAAAAGAAATCGACTTAAGATCCTCGTTAAAGCAATCGAATTAAGGAAGACTGTATATTCCTAAGGTGATGACATAAAAATAAAAAAAAGTTTAGCTGTTGGCTGTTGCACGAGCGAGTGAGACGGGAGAAAACATATAAGGTGATGCCAGTAGATTTATATAAGGCCTTTCGATTTTAGTAATTTTATTCAAAATAAAAAGTATATAAGGTGATGCCAGGAGAAAACAAAAGAAAGGAGTCATATTCAAGGTTAACTTTTTTTATTTTATTTGATAACTCTTATCTTATTTGTATGATACAAGATACATTAATTTCGGTAACTGTAAATGAAAAGGCAATTGTTTGATCTGAATTGACTTTGGCTTTTCAGACCTGTAACAATATTCCTGGTCTAAATAGTCTTTTTGTTATCCTCTTCACAAATCCGATGTTGTCCAGCGGTTAGGATATCTGGCTTTCACCCAGGAGACCCGGGTTCGATTCCCGGCATCGGAGTTTTTTTTTTTTTTTAGGAGTTGTCAATATAGAGAATAGTATAATTAATAACCAACATTTAATTTACAGGACATACATGAAATATTTTTATTTTGATGGTATCTATAATATCTATAATATACCATTAATTACAAAAAAATATTACATAAATATAAACAATGATTATTAATACCTGTAGTTAGTGGTTACTATGATATCGTAACTGAAGTATTCTTTTCTTTTAATATGATAATAAATAATTCTAAAAATTTAGTTAGAAAAACAAAAATTATACTTGTATTTATATATCGCTATATTCCTCAGTAGTACTCATTTTCTTCTTCCTGTTACAGTTTCTACATCTTTTCGTCTTTCCTACCAAATCTGAACTGAGAAAGTTCTGTATAGTATATACATACAGACACATTCTATTCTGGTTAGTTAATTATGCTTCTTGTTACACCATATTTTTAATTGGTTTATAGTTTAAGAGTTTCTATAATTTCTAGGGGTTTCAAGGTTTAGGGTTAATTAATAGAGTTTTTTTCTTCTTAGTATTCCTAATGTTATGATTTGCTTCTCCTATATACAGACCAAAATTTTGTATTCACTTCTAATGTTGACACGAAGTTTTATTGGATACAGATAGAACTATATATTTCATTTTTTTGTTTTATTAACTAATTTGGGGGTACACTTTTAAATAAATAAAATTTTAATAACTTACTGATATATCATGGTTTTTACGGTTTTTAACCATGATGTAAGTGTGCTTTTTTAGTCTTTTGATTTGTTTCTAGGTTATTTTTGAGTCTTAACAGGTTATTTAGGAATTTGGCACGGATGGAGCAATTTGGAACATTTTGGAGCACTTTACCGAAGGAAATCAAGTTGGAGTCGGATCAGAAACCAAGCATCGATCGACACCACTTAAGGAGTATCGATCGACACTCGTGTTTACCCGACGAGAGAACAACAAATTTGGAAGTTTTACAAATTTGCCCAAAATCTTCTATAATTGCAACATAAGCCCCTGGACGTATTTTAGGATGTATATATATGGTTTTTGGGTTTTAGAAACCCTTAAGTTATTTTCTAGCACTCCGCGGTGATGATCCTGAGCAGTTGCGTTTTCGCCCTTCACCAGATGACTATGTTGTTTATGCTCCTTCCCGTCACTATCGCACTTCGCGGACTACTACTGATGCTGCAGCTGCTACTAACCCTGCTGGGGGTTTTGAGACTGGTTCTTCTTCTGGGACTGCGGCATTTGAGTTTCCAGAGCCATCAGAGGATCCCGCTACTATGGACCAGGGAGCTCATCAGACTTATGTGGTTTCTGCTTTGCGTGCCATCTGGAATGGCATGGCTCGACTCTCCCAGTGTGGCTGCATTCGTCCTACCAGGCGTACTAGGCGCAGGTCCCCTTCGCCATCTTCACCATCTGCTGAGGATGCTGAGGATGTTGCGAATGCTGACGATACTGATGGTGATGATGGTGCTGATGATGTTTCTGTTTCATTTTAGCTTCTGATCACGGTTTCTTTTTATTTTTTTCCTTTTTTAGGATTGAGTCATTTTTATTTTTGCTTTGAGTTAGTTTGTGTTTGAAAGTTGTTTGGATTTATGAACTATCTATCTATCATGTTGCTTTTAACCTGTGTTTGTGTTTGAGTGCTTCTTAACAGAATTAACATCAAAGGACTGATCAAACAACACGCACAACTAACTGCAACTAACAAGGAGATTCGGCCAGAATTCACCATTCGCCGAAGGTGTCGATCGATGCTGCCTTGCATGGTATCGATCGACACCACTGGGTAACCCGAGAATCTGTTCACTTTTTCATTCAATTTTTCAACACAATTTTTGTTTCTTGCCTTTTCCCTTCTTTGATAACACTGGGGACAGTGTTGTTTAAGTCTGGGGGAGGTTAGTACTAACTATTTACTTGGTTTTTGTGTCTTGTGTCAAAACTGTATTTTTGTTTTTATTGAGTCAAATTTTTCAAAAATTTCTGTTGAATTATGATCTCTAACTGATGGTTGTTGTTCTTTGGCTAACACTCTAATGATTCTTGACTAAGCTTGACCTCAGAACTGAAGTGTGGAAAGACTATGAGCTGTATCAACAATCCTGAAAGCCCTTATTCAAAGGATATCTAGTTCAACTAATGCTGTCTCAACTTTTATCAGGATTTTAACCGGACTTAATCTCTTACTTTGGAGTTGGAAATCAGTGACTAGACTTCTTCTTCGGGCCATACAAGACAGTGCAATTTTTCAAAGTATGTCTCCCCTCTCTCTTCCCTTCAGAATTAAAAAAAAAGAGAAAAATCAGAAAAAAAGAGAGAGAAAAAAGATGAGATGATTTTGATCAGTTTAGAGAGGTAGGTAAATTACCAGTGACCTCATTATTCTACTCTTGAGTCAAATGATCACACAAAGCTTGGAAGCGAGGGGTAGGTAAATTACCAATGACCCCGGTATTCGCTTACACCTTTGCTAAAAAAAAAAGAATAAGAAAAGAAAGAAAAAAAAGGAAGTGAGAAAAGGGAGAGGAAAGGAGATGTAAGAAGAATGTCTTGGCCTGAAGAGAGTCCATATGCCACTGTTTGAATACCACAAGGTAAGAACTCACCTGTACTTACTTTAATTTATGTAATGAGATAGCAATGGTGAGACTAGAGATTCCAGAGGATTGTGGGATTTGAGTAAGGAATGTTGATGCTTTTCAATTGACAAAGTATATGAAGTAAGTTCTTGAGAGTCAAGGCGATAAAGAGTGCGAAGATCAGTTACCAGCAGTTGAGTGAATTCTATGTTTTCAAGCCTCTTTCACAGGTTTAAGTTTCTGTTTTGCTTGAGGGCAAGCAAAGGCTAAGTCTGGGGGAGTTGATATATCATGGTTTTTACGGTTTTTAACCATGATGTAAGTGTGCTTTTTGAGTCTTTTGATTTGTTTCTAGGTTATTTTTGAGTCTTAACAGGTTATTTAGGAATTTGGCACGGATGGAGCAATTTGGAACATTTTGGAGCACTTTACCGAAGGAAATCAAGTTGGAGTCGGATCAGAAACCAAGCATCGATCGACACCACTTAAGGAGTATCGATCGACACTCGTGTTTACCCGACGAGAGAACAACAAATTTGGAAGTTTTACAAATTTGCCCAAAATCTTCTATAATTGCAACATAAGCCCCTGGACGTATTTTAGGATGTATATATATGGTTTTTGGGTTTTAGAAACCCTTAAGTTATTTTCTAGCAGTTTTTGAGAGAAGGATATTGAGAGCTTTTGGGAGAGAGAGATCTGCTTTGTAGAGAAGAATTCTTGAACTCCCTCTTCTACTTTTTAATATCTATTGCATGTTATTCAGAATTATGATCTGTTCTTCATTAAACATGTCTGAGTAATTTGCTTGTTAGGTTTAGGGTTTTTCATAGGGTTTTTATGATTTATTAGATCTGAGATTTTTAGGGTTCTTAATCTTTTATGATCTTCATCCTTGGTTGTTCTTCACAATAATTCTTGATTGATCACCTAGAATTGTTATCTTAGGGAAATAAATTGATATGAGAATATAATTGTTTTCCTGATTAAACCATTGATGAGCAGAATTGTTTATTACAAAGAGATTTGAATTAATAATTCTGTGAACTTATCTAAACCTGTTCTTAAAGCTGATTTATTACTTGGAATTTTACAAAGAGATTTGGATTTTCTGGTTTTAAATTTAGATTATAATTGCAGTGAGAACTGATTATTTTACCAAAAGTTTAGAGTTCTAGATCTGATTTTTATTGCTTGAACCTTAGTTAATTTATCTGATTTAATATTTCATAATTTCTTGAGAAATTCCCTAGGCTTAGCTCTTTCGATTTTCTGAATTCACAACACTTTTATTTAAATATTTGCATTGCTTTATTTTAATTCAATTCAACTTGTTTAGCGTAATTTACAAAACTTTACAATCTATTGTGTTTGATCTTGAGTCTCTGTGGATTCGACCCCTAAGTACTGTAGTGATCTCTTGTTTGAGAGAGTAGCTCTAGGGATTAATTTGAGCCTATCAAATTTTGGCGCCGTTGCCGGGGACTCTCTGATCTACCATTATATTTAAGTTTTTAATTTCGTCTAAACTTTTCTTTTTATTTTCTACTTACACGTTTTTGTTTTTTTTTCTTCTCTTTGGTGTTTCAGGTGCATGCCTCCTAAACCTCACACAAGGAACAACAAGTCTGGTCCTACTGTGAATCTTTCAAACAAAGAGTTGGGAAAACTTGAACGTGAGAACAGAAAGGCAGCTAAATCTCTGAAGATGGTTAATACAATCATTCTGATGCGTGATGAAGCTGGTGTTTTGAGGGATCAAGAGGGCCACTTGCGCAATGAGCAGGGCCAAAAGCTTGATGCAAAAGGGAACGTGATCCCTGAACCTGTTGTCAACGAGCAGGCTGTTGTGAACCAGCAAGCTGGTGTCGTTGATAATCCGGATCTGGGTGTCGATCGACACCAACCTGCAGACGTGCGTGGAGCTGCCAACCACGTACAGAACCCAGTTCGACGACAGGAGAACAACCCGGATCTGATCAGGACCATTGCTGACTACAATCGGGCTGATCTGGTGTATGAGAACCGGTCTGCTATTGTTCCTCCCCCTTTTCAGAGGAATGATTTTGAGTTGAAACCTGCATACTTTCAACTAGTTGGGCAGAGACCTTTCTCTGCTTTGCCCAATGAGAAGCCCTTGGATCACATTGAGCATTTTGAGGATTTGGTGACTAGTATCAAGGCTAATGGGGTAACTGAGGACTACATCTTCTGCAAACTTTTCCCTTACTCACTTGCAGGAGAGGCATCTCAATGGTTGAAACAGCTGCCTGCTGGATCATTAACAAGCTGGCGTGATGTCAAGGTGGCCTTCCTCAACCACTTCTATGATGATGCAATGTCAGATGAGTTGAGAATCAAGCTGTCTTCCTTCAAGCGGAGACCAGATGAAGCTTTCAAAGCAAAGGAGTTATGATGATATCAGCCCAAGTCAGTGCCATTATTCAGAACAAGATCCCAGAAAAACTTCCTGATCCAGGGAGCTTTGTTCTTGATTGCACTATCTTCACTGATAGATTTGCTAGATCTTTGTGTGATCTTGGTTCTAGTGTCAACCTTATGCCAAGATCAGTAGCACTCAGCCTGGGAATGACAGACTTCCAGCCTACTAAGCTCACTCTCATCCTTGCTGACCGGTCTGTTCGCATTCCAGATGGTGTTCTTGAAGATGTTCCAATTAAGATTGGTGAGTGCTTGATACCTACTGATTTTGTGGTGTTAAAGTATGAGGAGGAACCCAAGGACCCTCTTATCCTGGGAAGATCATTCTTAGCTACTGCTGGAGCTATAATTGATGTCAAGAAGGGTCAGATTGGTCTCAACATTGGTGATTTACAAATGCGCTTTGACATGGAGAAGCTGGTTAAGAGGCCTACCATTGATGGCCAGACATTCTATGTAGACACATTGTCTAATCTGGCTGAGGAGATATTCCAGGAGCTGCATCCTGAGGATCCTTTAGAGAGAGCATTGGTTGCTTCTGCTGAAGAAGCTGAGCATCTAGATGACATTGCTGCTGGGTATGTCAAACTGCTTGATGCTAATGAACAAGTCAAGAAGCTGGTTGCACAAGAGGAATTGGTTTGTACTTCTCCACCAGCTGCAAAGGTTTCTAATTGGAGTCTTGAAAAAGCTCCAAAAGTTGATCTCAAGCCACTTCCTGCAGGTTTAAGGTATGCATATCTAGGTGAGAACTCTTCTTATCCTGTTATTGTTAGTGCTTCCTTAAACAATGCAGAGCTCACTTTACTGCTAAGCAAGCTGCGCAAGTTTCGCAAGGCTCTTGGCTATTCTCTTGATGATATTGCAGGAATCTCTCCAGACTTGTGTATGCATAGGATTCATCTTGAGGAAGGAGCTAAGACATCCATTGAGCATCAGAGGAGGCTGAATCCGAATCTGCAAGATGTTGTAAAGAAGGAGATCATGAAGCTGCTGAATGCTGGGATCATCTATCCAATATCTGACAGCAATTGGGTTAGTCTGGTACATGTTGTTCCTAAGAAAGGTGGAGTTACAGTGGTGAAGAATGACAAGAATGAGCTGATCCCTACAAGGACAATTACTGGTCATAGGATGTGCATCGATTACAGGAAGCTGAATGCTGCAACAAGGAAAGATCACTTCCCACTTCCTTTCATTGACCAGATGTTGGAGAGGTTAGCTAATCATCCATACTACTGCTTTTTGGATGGTTACTCAGGCTTTTTCCAGATTCCTATTCATCCTGATGACCAAGAGAAGACCACTTTCACTTGTCCCTATGGTACCTTCGCTTACCGCAGAATGCCTTTTGGTCTCTGTAATGCTCCTGCAACATTTCAGAGATGCATGATGTCAATCTTCACTGATATGATTGAGGATTATATGGAGGTTTTCATGGATGATTTCTCAGTTTATGGGTCTTCATTCAAAAGCTGTTTGGATAATCTCTGTAAGGTGCTAGCAAGGTGTGAAGAGAAGCATTTGGTACTTAACTGGGAAAAGTGTCATTTTATGGTTAGAGATGGCATAGTGCTTGGCCACAGGGTTTCAGAAGCTGGAATAGAAGTTGACCGCGCTAAGATAGAGGTGATGACAAGTCTTCAACTACCAGAGAATGTGAAGGCAGTGAGGAGCTTTCTTGGACATGCAGGGTTCTATAGGCGATTTATCAAAGATTTCAGCAAGATAGCAAGACCACTTTCTGCTTTGTTGTGCAAAGATGTCAAGTTTGAATTCACGGATGAATGTCGCATAGCCTTTGAGAGGATTAAGTAGGAGCTTGTGAGTGCACCTATTGTTCAGCCACCAGATTGGGATCTTCCTTTTGAAGTAATGTGTGATGCTAGTGACTTTGCAGTGGGAGCAGTGCTGGGACAAAGAAAAGATAAGAAACTTCATGCAATCTACTATGCAAGCAGGACACTTGATGAGGCACAAAGGAATTATGCAACAACAGAAAAGGAGTTTTTGGCTGTGGTGTTTGCTTTTGAGAAGTTTAGATCTTATCTGGTTGGTTCAAAGGTCATTGTTCATACTGATCATGCTGCATTGAGGTACTTGATGCAGAAGAAGGATGCTAAGCCTAGACTTTTGAGATGGATCCTTCTTCTACAAGAGTTTGACATTGAAGTGAGGGATAAGAAGGGGATAGAGAATGGTGTTGCTGATCACTTGTCCAGGATTAGGATTGATGATGATGTCCCAATTCGTGATTGTCTACCTGAGGAGCATGTGTACCTTGTTGAAACTGGGTTTCGGACTGATGATTTCAAGAGTTTGTCTTCGGATGCATGTGGTGTCGATCGACACCATACTAGCATCGATCGACACCCTTTGTTTCCCGAATCAGATTGGTCGAATGATGGAGATTTAGCTGCTGTGGCTAGCTCCAATCAACCTTGGTATGCTGATATTGCCAATTATCTTGCTGCAGAGGTAGAACCTGATCAATTCACAGGCTATCATAAGAAGAGGTTCTTAAGAGAGCTAAGGAGATATTATTGAGATGAGCCTTATCTGTATAAGCATTGCAGTGATGGTGTTTACAGAAGATGTCTAGCTGAGACAGAAGTTCCTGATGTTCTTTTTCACTGTCATGGATCAGATTATGCTGGACACTTTGCTACTTTCAAGACAGTGTCTAAAGTTCTACAAGCTGGGTTTTGGTGGCCCACAATGTTCAAGGATGCTAATGAGTTTGTTTCCAGATGTGATGCTTGTCAGCGGAAAGGTCAGATTAGTAAGAGGCATGAGATGCCACAAAACTTTATCCTTGAGGTTGAAGTTTTTGATTGCTGGGGCATTGACTTTATGGGACCATTCCCTTCCTCTTACAAGAATGAATACATCTTAGTGGTTGTTGACTATGTCTCCAAGTGGGTTGAAGCTATTGCAAGTCCAACCAATGATTCTGCTGTGGTTCTTAAGCTGTTTAAGACCATTATCTTTCCAAGGTTTGGAGTTCCTAGAATTGTCATCAGTGATGGAGGTAAGCACTTTATCAATAAAGTGTTTGAGAAGCTGCTGAAAAAGTATGGTGTTCAACATAGAGTAGCTAGCCCATATCATCCTCAGACCAGTGGACAAGTTGAAGTTTCCAACAGGCAGATTAAGGAGATTCTAGAGAAAACAGTGGGTGTTACAAGAAAAGATTGGGCTATGAAGCTTGATGATGCACTTTGGGCATATAGGACTGCTTATAAAACACCACTTGGCACTACTCCTTTCCATCTGCTTTATGGGAAAGCCTGTCATCTTCCAGTGGAGTTAGAGCACAAAGCAGCCTGGGCAGTTAAGTTGATGAATTTTGATGCCAAGACAGCTTCAGAGAGAAGGTTAGTGCAGTTGAATGAGTTAGATGAGCTGAGATTTCATGCATTTGAGAATTCCAAGCTGTACAAGGAGAGGACCAAGGCTTATCATGATAAGAAGATCATCTCCAGACACTTTGAGCCAAATGACCAAGTACTCCTTTACAATTCCCGCTTGAAGCTGTTTCCTGGAAAGCTGCGTTCCCGCTGGTCTGGTCCTTTTACTGTTCAAGAAGTCAGACCATATGGAGCTATTGTGCTGTTGAACTCAAAAGGGGAGGAATTTACTGTTAATGGCCAAAGGGTGAAACATTATTGGGCAAAAGCTGAGATACCAGACGGACACATTGTGCGTTTGGAGGATGCACCCTCTGCCTAATCCGCTGCCAAGTCAAGCTAATGACTTAAAACAAGCGCTGAGTGGGAGGCAACCCACTGGTAAGAATTAATTATTTTGAATTTTTGCTTTTTAGGATCACTAACATATTAATTTTTGGTTTTGAGTTTTATTATTTCAGAAAAAAAAAAGAAAAAAAAATAAAAAAATTACGGATACCATTGATCAGAGCGAGCATCGACCGATACCATGTAATGAGCATCGGTCGACACTCTTATGGACAGAGGCGAGAAAACGGGCCATCGGGTTTGATTTTTGCTGGGTTTCAGTTGAATGGGCTTGGGATCGAAACTGGGCCGGGTCCAACAGAAGGAGCATCGATCGATGCTACCTTATATCGGCGTCGATCGATACCACTTAAACCCGAGGAAGACCGATTAAAATCGCGAGACTTCGTCTTCTTCCTCATTTCATCCCCAAATCGACTAAACCCTAAATTGCTCATAACTCTCTCATTTCAACTTCGTTTTGAGTGATTCCAAGCTCTAATCCACTCGATTTTCTCTCCTCTACCTGGATCTAGTGTCAATTTCGTGTTTGGGAGTGATGACAGCCAACAAGAGGACTCGAAAGAACGACGGCGAAGCTTCTTCTTCAGCTCAGCCACCTCGCCAATCCGACCGCCGTCCGCCTCCGCGAGCTCCGGCGAACCTTCCCCAGCCTCCACGACGTTCGACGACGGCCTCCGCAACCTTACCTGACCTCTCTCTTCCATCTCCCATTCAATCAAGGTTCCCATGGCCAAAAGAAGAAGGTCAACCAATTCCATCAGAGAGAGAATGGCCTCAACACAAGTTTCCTGAGTTTAATAAGCCTGAATTCATCAACAGGCCAGTGGGTGTTTGGGGAGAGTATGAAACAATGCTCTACAATGCATGGTTGGGAGTTGAGATTGAGCCTACAAGGTTTGTTGATCCTGTCATTCTTCGTAGGTTGGGAATTCATGATGAGGTCTTGGATTTGATTGATAGGATGGGATTAGGAACTGTTTGTACTAGGCAGTATGATTTGTACCCGGATTTAGTGCGACAGTTCATGGCATCTGTTAGGGTCACTTATGGGAATGAGCAGGCACCAACTACGAGAGACGGTCGATTGCATTTCTTCATTAACGGAATGCCTTATGATATTGATTTTTCTCATTTGTGTGATGTGTTTCGTTGGACTCGTTATTATCAGAAGGTTGCTTTGCCTAAGCATTATGAGGATCTCTCTCCTTTGTGGTCCTACATAGGACATGGTCCGTATAATTCTAAGAAGATGCTTCAATCAGAGGTCCGCCATCCTGTACTCCGATATGTTCTTAGAGCTGTTGCTACCACTTTTCAGTGCAAGATGGAGCCTAACAAGATGAGAGCTGCAGAGCTATACTTTTTGAGTTGTGGTGTTGGCAACATGATTCCTTCCATGTCCATTGGTGAGCGTCGTGACCCTATGCTCCTTAACTTTGGAGCTGTTTTTGCACACCATTTGGTTGAGCTGCAGACCAAGCCATTCTCGGGTACTGGAGTTAAGAGAGAGGCTGTGGGGAGCCTTATTACTGCTATCCTTCAGTTCAAGAAGATTCCTATTGCTGGTTATAGTGTTATCACTAGGAGACAGCTTATGGATGAGCCATATTTGAGGAGTGCACACTGGCTGAAACCAGGTTTGTTGTGGAGGTTTGTTCATGCGACAGGAGAGCACTTTGTCCGCCTTCCACGACCTGATCTTACCACCATCGCACTCCGCGGTGATGATCCTGAGCAGTTGCGTTTTCGCCCTTCACCAGATGACTATGTTGTTTATGCTCCTTCCCGTCACTATCGCACTTCGCGGACTACTACTGATGCTGCAGCTGCTACTAACCCTGCTGGGGGTTTTGAGACTGGTTCTTCTTCTGGGACTGCGGCATTTGAGTTTCCAGAGCCATCAGAGGATCCCGCTACTATGGACCAGGGAGCTCATCAGACTTATGTGGTTTCTGCTTTGCGTGCCATCTGGAATGGCATGGCTCGACTCTCCCAGTGTGGCTGCATTCGTCCTACCAGGCGTACTAGGCGCAGGTCCCCTTCGCCATCTTCACCATCTGCTGAGGATGCTGAGGATGTTGCGAATGCTGACGATACTGATGGTGATGATGGTGCTGATGATGTTTCTGTTTCATTTTAGCTTCTGATCACGGTTTCTTTTTATTTTTTTCCTTTTTTAGGATTGAGTCATTTTTATTTTTGCTTTGAGTTAGTTTGTGTTTGAAAGTTGTTTGGATTTATGAACTATCTATCTATCATGTTGCTTTTAACCTGTGTTTGTGTTTGAGTGCTTCTTAACATAATTAACATCAAAGGACTGATCAAACAACACGCACAACTAACTGCAACTAACAAGGAGATTCGGCCAGAATTCACCATTCGCCGAAGGTGTCGATCGATGCTGCCTTGCATGGTATCGATCGACACCACTGGGTAACCCGAGAATCTGTTCACTTTTTCATTCAATTTTTCAACACAATTTTTGTTTCTTGCCTTTTCCCTTCTTTGATAACACTGGGGACAGTGTTGTTTAAGTCTGGGGGAGGTTAGTACTAACTATTTACTTGGTTTTTGTGTCTTGTGTCAAAACTGTATTTTTGTTTTTATTGAGTCAAATTTTTCAAAAATTTCTGTTGAATTATGATCTCTAACTGATGGTTGTTGTTCTTTGGCTAACACTCTAATGATTCTTGACTAAGCTTGACCTCAGAACTGAAGTGTGGAAAGACTATGAGCTGTATCAACAATCCTGAAAGCCCTTATTCAAAGGATATCTAGTTCAACTAATGCTGTCTCAACTTTTATCAGGATTTTAACCGGACTTAATCTCTTACTTTGGAGTTGGAAATCAGTGACTAGACTTCTTCTTCGGGCCATACAAGACAGTGCAATTTTTCAAAGTATGTCTCCCCTCTCTCTTCCCTTCAGAATTAAAAAAAAAGAGAAAAATCAGAAAAAAAGAGAGAGAAAAAAGATGAGATGATTTTGATCAGTTTAGAGAGGTAGGTAAATTACCAGTGACCTCATTATTCTACTCTTGAGTCAAATGATCACACAAAGCTTGGAAGCGAGGGGTAGGTAAATTACCAATGACCCCGGTATTCGCTTACACCTTTGCTAAAAAAAAAAGAATAAGAAAAGAAAGAAAAAAAAGGAAGTGAGAAAAGGGAGAGGAAAGGAGATGTAAGAAGAATGTCTTGGCCTGAAGAGAGTCCATATGCCACTGTTTGAATACCACAAGGTAAGAACTCACCTGTACTTACTTTAATTTATGTAATGAGATAGCAATGGTGAGACTAGAGATTCCAGAGGATTGTGGGATTTGAGTAAGGAATGTTGATGCTTTTCAATTGACAAAGTATATGAAGTAAGTTCTTGAGAGTCAAGGCGATAAAGAGTGCGAAGATCAGTTACCAGCAGTTGAGTGAATTCTATGTTTTCAAGCCTCTTTCACAGGTTTAAGTTTCTGTTTTGCTTGAGGGCAAGCAAAGGCTAAGTCTGGGGGAGTTGATATATCATGGTTTTTACGGTTTTTAACCATGATGTAAGTGTGCTTTTTGAGTCTTTTGATTTGTTTCTAGGTTATTTTTGAGTCTTAACAGGTTATTTAGGAATTTGGCACGGATGGAGCAATTTGGAACATTTTGGAGCACTTTACCGAAGGAAATCAAGTTGGAGTCGGATCAGAAACCAAGCATCGATCGACACCACTTAAGGAGTATCGATCGACACTCGTGTTTACCCGACGAGAGAACAACAAATTTGGAAGTTTTACAAATTTGCCCAAAATCTTCTATAATTGCAACATAAGCCCCTGGACGTATTTTAGGATGTATATATATGGTTTTTGGGTTTTAGAAACCCTTAAGTTATTTTCTAGCAGTTTTTGAGAGAAGGATATTGAGAGCTTTTGGGAGAGAGAGATCTGCTTTGTAGAGAAGAATTCTTGAACTCCCTCTTCTACTTTTTAATATCTATTGCATGTTATTCAGAATTATGATCTGTTCTTCATTAAACATGTCTGAGTAATTTGCTTGTTAGGTTTAGGGTTTTTCATAGGGTTTTTATGATTTATTAGATCTGAGATTTTTAGGGTTCTTAATCTTTTATGATCTTCATCCTTGGTTGTTCTTCACAATAATTCTTGATTGATCACCTAGAATTGTTATCTTAGGGAAATAAATTGATATGAGAATATAATTGTTTTCCTGATTAAACCATTGATGAGCAGAATTGTTTATTACAAAGAGATTTGAATTAATAATTCTGTGAACTTATCTAAACCTGTTCTTAAAGCTGATTTATTACTTGGAATTTTACAAAGAGATTTGGATTTTCTGGTTTTAAATTTAGATTATAATTGCAGTGAGAACTGATTATTTTACCAAAAGTTTAGAGTTCTAGATCTGATTTTCATTGCTTGAACCTTAGTTAATTTATCTGATTTAATATTTCATAATTTCCTGAGAAATTCCCTAGGCTTAGCTCTTTCGATTTTCTGAATTCACAATACTTTTATTTAAATATTTGCATTGCTTTATTTTAATTCAATTCAACTTGTTTAGCGTAATTTACAAAACTTTACAATCTATTGTGTTTGATCTTGAGTCTCTGTGGATTCGACCCCTAAGTACTGCAGTGATCTCTTGTTTGAGAGAGTAGCTCTAGGGATTAATTTGAGCCTATCACTTACTGTATCAGCAGATGGAACTCTGTGCGTGTAAAGATGTGAGGCATAAAAGCATAGAAGAGTGTGTGTTTGCGCCTTACTTGCCAGCGAACAAACCGGAGAAGTACGCTACATTGTGTAAGGAGTTTGACACTAGCAAGCTGGCTAAACATCTCATGGATATTGAGCCTAGCCTGAGGCAAACATGCGTTGACTCGCTTTATTTCCATGCAGAAGCCCGTCTCCGTGACCCGGTCATGGGCATCACTGGTTTGATTCTCCACCTCCAGCGTCACGTTCAAGACCTTACGGCTGAACTGAAAATCGCAAAGAGAGACTATATGATGATTTTACAAGAGAACCACCGCCATCAGCATTTAATTATAAGATCACCTCTTTGAGACATCTATAACTAATCTTCTTGTTCTTATTTTATTTGCATTTGGATTTTAAATGTTGAACTTATGTTACTCTAAATGGGTTCACCGTTCACAATAGAATATAAAGCCCTAAATGGGTTCACCGTTCACAATAAAATATACGCTTGATAAAGTACAAAGATGTACATGAATGATAAAGAACCATAAATAAAAGGATTCAGCAATGAGGAAGATAGTTGGGGTTTTTTTTTTCGTAGGTGAGGTTCGTGCAACAATAACAATTTCTCATTTGATCGCTATTTCAGAAAACAAATGTTTGTAGTAGTGTATATTAACAATAAAGTACTTTGAAGTTTGCTAAAATGGACTTTATCCTCAAGAGAATACATATTCATTTGAACGTGCAAGGAGAACATTATATTCCCACAATATCCTCAATTTCGTAAAGCTATATATTATTTTAGTTTAATGAGGAACTACTAACATAATTAATATTAATTAACCAAACTATAAACTATTACATATTATATTGTTAACGCTTCTTTATATTACGTGTTGAGTTCTTTATTATCTTTTGCAATTTTCAGTTAAATATTTACCGCACCAAAAATAACATATTAGAAAGGAAAAATCGTGAAAAATATTATTGACATTAAAAAATTTATTTGTTATATATTTTATGATTCTTAAATAAATTAGAATTTAAATTCATAACTAATTATACAAAAATATGCGCTAGCCCTTAATAACAAAATGTTACAGTAACCCTTTTCTAAGTTTATAAATTCTTGTCTAGTTGTACAATACAAGTGAACATTACTTCGCATGTGTACATGTAATGGATTTTCTACGCTATTTTCTTCTCTATTTTGTTTTATTTTAAAAAATCTCTGTAACTATATTTGTTGGCTATACTTTTTTCAAACAATGATGTTTAATAATTTAATAATATACATTTTGTCAAAGAAATATATATATTCTGTCAATAAAATAGAAAAAAATAGCTAGCTTTAAAATAATATTTTTATCTTATTTCTTCTTTTCTTTCTTTTTAAAATTTATTATTAAGATTTTTTCTCACTTAAAACTTTATATGCGTTATTTACGTATATTATATGTACTTATCTTTTTGAAGAATTATTCGAATAAATGTTAATTTTAAAATTATCTTTTCATGACTTCCAAAAGTTTTCAATCATAATACAAAAAATGCTATACACTAGATATTCACCCGCGGTAGACCGCAGAGCTATTTTTTAATAAAAATAAAATGTTATTTGTTTTGTAGATTAACTATATTAATAACTTATATTTAATTTGTATTTTTTAAAATGTACAACCTTACAAATACAGATATATATTAGTTAGTGTAGAAATTATTTTGTTTGAAGTTTATTGTTTTATATTATAGAAACTATAACATACAATTAAATACTTTGTGTTTATAGAATTAATTCATATTGTTTTGTAAAATTAAAAATTTAATATTAATAAAATTAATTATAAATTAATACTTAATGTTAACGAGAGTGGTTCCTAACTTCCTATTGTTTTGGAAATTTTATTATGATGGGAAATCTTGTTTTTCAAAATCAAAACTTAATATTAATTACTTAAATGATAAACGAATTAATAATTAATGTCAATGGCATACTTGTAAATAGGTTCCAACTTCATGATTTATTTGTTAAATATCTACAGAAATGTATATATAGATATATGGAAAAGGAATATTAATGGTTTAGAGATTTCCGTATTTGTGTTAGACAAATATATATATATATATATATATATATTACTAATATTCATCTCCTTCGTGTTATATTTTTTTCATCTTCTTTTCGCCTTCCCCAACGAATTTAAAATCGAGAAAGTTTTGTATATCAAATACAATCTATACTAGATTTGAACCCGGTACATCAATGTTATTCTATATTTTTAAAAGTAATAGATATCAATATATTTTGTTTTTAATATATTATGGGTTTGTCGTATTTTCAATCGTATTTTCAATCGTTAGTTAGTTAGTGTAAGATTGTATTATTTTTTATACATCGAATTTATTGTTTGTGAGTTTAAGTTTTACTATTTATCAAAGTGAATTAGCAGGTTTGTGTTTTTTTCGTGGTGTTTTTTTTAAAGAACAAAGTAAGTAGAACTTATATGTATAAGAAGCTAATAATTGGATGATATATATATTTATAGTTTGTGCTTCTTCTTCGAAACAATACTAATTCACGATTTCTAAATTTGTATTATCGTATCCTTTTCTAATTTATAAAGTATATACTAATCTGAATACTAAATTATTTAACATATTTATATAATTTTAGTAATAAATAATAATAAACCTGCAAATTTTATTAAAACCTTATGATTTATAAAACCTTGCTAAATCTATTTTCTTTAGATTAAAATATTTATACCATTTAATCACACCTTATATAAGCAAAAGGTTAGTTCAGAAGGTTAGTTCATATATCAGTATATCACCACCAGTAGAATCCCAATAAAATATACAAAGTATTATTCAATAAAAACTTTAATAAATCCATTAGTTAAACACATGTGATTAAGATTTAGATCTAGTAAGAAACATACAAAAATATTTTGACCTAGTGAAACCAACAATCTACATTGGCTCTTCATCTAGTAGTTTGAATCTACTACCTTTTCATAAAACTTATCTTCATTTCTAGATGTGAATCCACGACTGAGTACAAAGACCACCGAACATGCATAATAGTTATTCATCATTCTTAGATCTAAAATTAAGTAAAAGAAAGTTTATGGTGTTACATAACTTGGAGTTATCATTGGTTTGATGAGAAGTTGGCTTGAATTGACCACTGGCGATACTCAAACCAAAGTGCGATACTCAAACCAAAGTTCTCTACAGAACTCCATTCACTGGGGGTAACTCTGATTTCAAAACAACTAATGTACTCCTTCTTCATTGAAGGATGAATATTGGTTCCCTGTTAAAAAGAACAGTTTAGTTAAGTTGAGAGAATTAAAAAGGACTATAATATGACTTAACTGAATTTATTTCATTTTTATGTATACTTACTTGTACATGGTTTTGTATGACTTCCATGGAAAAGACTCACTACGATGTCTTGTAGCCTTGACTTGATATCTAGGAGGAATGCATAGGAGGCAGCCATCACTATGATTAGGTGAGTTTATATATATCATAGGAGAGTGTTCAAATGTTTGATGAAAAAAATAAAAAATCAGTGTTTACAATAATATAAATTAGGTACCGTATGTATAGTTAGTTAAGTATCAGGTTTACAAAAATAGAAATTAAATTTATTTGCTTAAAATTTGGTATCAGGTTAAAGTAAATTTCATTAAAGCCAAAATCTTCATATGATTAACTAAGATTTCAGACTTGATACAATTAAAGCTTACCATTGGATCAGGTTTACAAAAACAAAGGCCCATATTTAAAAAAAAAAAAAAAAGATTACTGGGCTTACAAAGCCTCAAACGGACCAAAAATATCCACTGTATCGGTCGGGTTAAAGGTAAAAGTCGCGGATCCTATCTCTTTCGGGTCGGGTAATCAATTTCCTCCTAGATTTTGACCAAATTATCTCTTCCAATTTTAATAAACTCTCTCCTTTATGTTTAACTAGATAAGGGTCCACACAATGTGCGGGTTTAAAAATTGTTTGAAAAAATAAATCCTAAATCTAAAAAAAAGTTTGAAAATAGATAAAGAATTTTTTTTTCTAAAGTAAATATATAAATAATTTAAGTTAGAGAATATTTGTAGTTACTTTCATACATTTATTTATATTTCTATATTTTTAATATATTATAACAATTATTATAATAATTTAAAGCTAAACTACATCCCATTAAAACTTTTACCAAATATTCATCATTACAAATATTATTATTGTCAAATTTCAAAAACGTTTCACAACTTATTCACAAAATATTTTACATGCAACAAATTCAAGCAACATCTAATAATTAACCACATACAATTCTACTCTTATGTTTTACCATTACAAATATATTCTTACACCCAAAATTATTTTATTGTTAAAGTATGCTCTTTATCACCACCTATAAAATGTCTTCTAAACAAATTAAACAAATTTTATGTTGCTTTACTTTCATTTTGGCATAATTATAGTTCTTCTAATTACTAAAATTTTTTTGTTACATAATTTCTTTAACCATGAAGTTTTTTTTACTTCAAATATATTGGATGAACAACTGGTGAAAATTATCTACTCAATTACAATGATTTTATGACTAACCCAATAAAAATTGAGAAATTGAAAGAAATTTAATATAAATATAATAAAAATAAAAAATTGAAAATTATAATCATGATGGTATATATAAGTATTAGATAATTCAGATATACAATATAGAAACTTTATATACAATCCAAAACATGACATATGTCATAATCATGTTAAGGATCAACAACCTATTTACTCTTTAGAAGTATCCAATTGTACCAAAACAACTTAAAGTTATGACCTCGTCTCAAATATTCTCTAATCATAAATTCTCAACTTATTTTTACCCGAATCAAAAGTAGGGCGACGATATCGTGGAGAGGGGATAATTTATTAATTATTCTCAACTTGTTCTCAACTTATTCTTTTGACATAATTTATTAATAATAATATATTAGTGAATTATTTTTTTGTTTATACATGTCAAAATCTTATTGAGAAAACATGTATAACATAAGTAGCTGATGAATTACTAACTTTGATATATGATCGTTAAAACTGACACGTGTCATAATCTGGTGAGTATTTAACTTTGATATCTGATCGTTAAAATTAACACGTGTCACGATCTGGTGAGTTAATAACTTTTTAAAATTGACATGTGTCACGATCTGATGAGTTACTAACTTTGATCTCTGATCGTTAAAATTGATACGTGTCATGATCTGGTGAGTTTTTAATTTTGATCTCTGATCGTTAAAATTAACACATGTCACGATCTGGTGAGTTACTAACTTTGAGAACCAAGGTTTATATAATAAGATTGAAGGACATTCTCGAAAATTTTGTGCAATTTTCGAATTTGTACTTATATATATATATATATATATATATATATATATATATAGATAGAGATGGTAGGTTAATTAATTATTTTCACGCCATATTTATATAGATTTATCAACTATAGTTAGATTTAGAAATTTTAGGGTTTTCAAGAGTTTGAGGTTAATAGAGATCTTCCTCTTTGTATTCGAAATCACACGAACTGTTGGTGGTAAAGTTTTTTTTTTTTTTAATTCTCTTGCATATCCAAGTTTTTTTTATCTGCTTTTAATGGTTACACGAAGTTTTATTGCTTATCAATAGAACTATTTCAGAATTTTTTTTTCTTGTATATATACTTTTTTGATCTTTTTCAGATGGAACCCTGTGCGTGTAAAGATGCGAGTCATACATGCATAGAAGAGTGTGTGTTTGCACCCTACTTGCCAGCGAACAAACCGGAGAAGTACGCTAACTTGTCTAAGGTGTTTGACATGAGCAGCATAGCTGAAATTGTCATGGGTCTTGAGCCTAGCATGAAGCAAGCATGTGTCGACTCACTCTGTTTCGAGGCAGAAGCCCGTATCCGCGACCCAGTCATGGGCTGCGTTGGTTTGATTATCCAACTCAGGCGTCAACTTGAAAACCTTAAACATGAGTTGAGAATAAAACAGAGGGAGCTCGCGGGAGTTTTACAAGAGATACACCACCGCAATCGTATGGCACAACGACACGACCGTCATCATCCATATTTAATAAGATCACGTCTTTGAGGCACCTAACTAGTCTTTTGATTATTATTTGGATTAGGATTTGAATTGCTGAAGGTGGTGTTACCCTGTTTAATTGCTTATTTCCTCTTTTATGTTTTTTTTTTTCTTGACTTAGATCTCGAGATCAGAGTTTTGGATTAGGATTTGAATTGCTTATTTCCTCTTTGTGTTTTCTTTCTTGACTTAGATCTCGAGATCAGAGTTTTGGATTAAGATGAAATAACTAATAAGCAACAGTAATTTCTACTTTCTTATACTATGTCAATGTCAATGATTTCTTCTCTTTCTTTAGTTTTGTTGTGTTAAAAACAAGCCTTGTAGGGGTTTTCTTAATAAAGTAAAGGCTTAATTACAAACTGACGTTGAGACATGAATGATAAAGAACCATAACCACATTGGACCTTAAATGATTCGGAGATACATAGGTCTATCGTGGTGTTAGATGAATTCATCGTGAATTTGTTCTCTGTTTATTTGGTGTTAAACTGTTAATGTTAGTTATAATAACTGAAATCATACAAATGTGTACAGAGGAATAGTGTTTGGGCTGTAGCAGCTTAGATATTTTTTTTTAACATCAAGCAGCTTATTAGAACTTCTATGGAGAAAAGGAGAATATTAATTAGAATGGTTTCTTGTAACAGAAGTTAGTGATGATATAAAGAATCCGATATATACATATTCACTGTTCTTCATATTCTCCCTTTGGTTTACATGACTTATAAATAGAAAAACACAATAAGAGATTTGTATCTATCTAGAATAAGGAATAATACCCGAAAATATATTTTTTAAAAAAGTGTTTGAGAATATCCTACTTGTAAGCAAAAACCAAAAGCATCACACCAACGCCGAAGCCAAAACAGTGATGCTATACGAATGGGCTGTTTGTGATCTTCGAGCCCATCATCATATTGATGATATAAAAGGATCCGTGTTCACAACAACTGTGTCTATCAGCTACCAAGTAAGTGTGGTTTCTTTCAGTATAGAGTCAAAACGCTCATATTGACTTATTGTAGATAGAAGCTTGATTTCTTCTCATCAGCTGCTATAATCTGATCACAATTCATTCTCTCTCTCTCTCTCTCTCTATTTTGTTCCCTCACTTTTAAAGTAGAACAAATGTCTACCGGTTGTGCTGTTTGTAGACACATAAGGCATAGATGTCCAGCGAATCGAACTTTGATTCAAGTAAATGTCTTATGATTTATGACATAGTTTAATACTTAAAGGTAGAACAATTATCTGGTGATTATATCAAGTAAATTTCTTATGACATAGTTTAATACTACCGAATCAAAATTCCTTTGTGTAAGAGATTCAATGCTCAACGAATGCTAAGCAAAAAAACAAATCAAATGGTAACAACACATTAGCAAAAATGCAATCTTTTGCTCAGTAGAAAGGTAAGGTATACAAGATGATGTAGTACATTGATGTTAATTTTACATAGTATTAAATTACTCAAATGTTACTCATTTTAGGTAATATTACCAGAATCTACAAAAAACTTTTTTATTACTAGAATGTTTCGGGTATTTTCAAAATACCCAGCGTGCCCCTGTTTTATGTTATCGGAAAAAACGTTATTACAAAAATGTTATTGCCACGTCAGACGCCACGTCAGAAATCGCTGACGTGTACCATAACTCAACCGTAACGCGATACAGAGTATGTTGCGGCTGAATTATAGGTATGTTGCGGCTGAGTTACTCAAAAAAACATTTGAGTAAGAGCGGACGGCTGACTTATGAAAATCTGGCTGAGTTACGCCCATAAGTCAGCCAAGCGTTATGGCTGACTTATTAAATTTGGCTGAGTTATGCGCATAAGTCAGCCAAGCGTTATGGCTGACTTATTAAATTTGGCTGAGTTATGCGCATAACTCAGCTGTAGTGATGGCTGAGTTTTCACCTGATGGTTGAGTTGTCAAGATTTTGGCTGAGTTATCGCTACGACACGGTTGAGTTGTCAAAATTTTGACTGAGTTATCACAACGACACGGCTGAGTTGCCATTTTCCGACTGGCTGAGTTATGAAAAATGGCTGACTTATGAGATGTAGTTACGGCTGAGTTATGGTAAAAAAACTATAACTCAGCCGTCATAGGCTGACTTATCGACAAGTCAGCCGTTTGACGGCTGACTTATTGGCAAAAGATTAATTACTAGAATGTTTTTCAGTTACGGCTGATTTATCAAACGATACGGCTGAGTTACATATTTTCAGTTCATGAAGCGGCTGAGTTTGGCAGCAATTTTTTTTGCTTTTTAATTACTGTAATGTTTTTCGTGTTGTGGCTGAGTTACATTGTTAACTAAACTTCTTTATTACATTGCAAATTAAAAAATTAACTACATGCATGCCATAATATTTAAAATCTTATCATATTTAGGTCTATGTCTATTTTCATTTCAAATGATAATAAAAAATAATAATTTAGGAGAAATAAAATAACTAATTAAAAAAGTTTTTCAGTTACGGCTGACTTATCAAACGATACGGCTGAGTTACATATTTTCAGTTCATGAAGCGGCTGAGTTTGGCAGCAATTTTTTTTGCTTTTTAATTACTGTAATGTTTTTCGTGTTGTGGCTGAGTTACATTGTTAACTAAACTTCTTTATTACATTGCAAATTAAAAAATTAACTACATGCATGCCATAATATTTAAAATCTTATCATATTTAGGTCTATGTCTATTTTCATTTCAAATGATAATAAAAAATAATAATTTAGGAGAAATAAAATAACTAATTAAAAAAGTTATTAAATAAAAGAAAAACAGTAAAAATTATATTTCTTGATATATGAATTAAATAAAAACGAAAAAAAATAATTTTTTGTATTATATAACTGAATTTTTGTTTTTTTAAATAAAAAAAATAAATAACTCAACTTACCACATCTTTAACTCATGAAAATTTCCATGATGTTGAATAATCTCTTGAGTTAACAATTTTACAAAGGATATACCTCAAACTTGTACATCAACCATAACACATGATTATTCAAACTCAACTTCAAAAAAAGTAGTTTTGTTAGTGATTGGTAACATTTTTGAATAAAATTTAGGTCTATGTTTATTTTCATTTCAAATGATAATAAAAAATAATAATTTAGTAGAAATAAAATAACTAATTAAAAATTATTAAATAAAAGAAAAACAGAAAATTATTTTTCGTGATATATGAATTAAATAAAAACGAAATTTTTTTTTTTGTATTATATAAATGAATTTTCATTTTTTTAATTAAAAAAAATAGATAACTCAACTTACCACATCTTTAACTCATGAAAATTTCCATGATGTTGAATAATCTTTTGAGTTACCAATTTTACAAAGGATATACCTCAAACTTGTACATCAACCATAACACATGATTATTCAAACTCAACTTCAAAAAAATTAGTTTTGTTAGTGGTTGGTAACATTTTTGAATAAAAGTTAGGTCTATGTCTATTTTCATTTCAAATAATAATAAAAAATAATAATTTAGGAGAAACAAAATAACTAATTAAAAAAGTTATTAAATAAAAGAAAAACAGTAAAAATTATTTTTTTTGATATATGAATTAAATAAAAACGAAAAAAATAATTTTATTTATATTATATAACTGAATTTTCGGTTTTTTTTTTAATTAAAAAAAATAGATAACTCAACTTACCACATCTTTAACCCATGAAAATTTCCATGATGTTGAATAATCTTTTGAGTTAACAATTTTAAAAAGGATATACCTCAAACTTGTACATCAATCATAATACATGATTATTCAAACTCAACTTCAAAAATATTAGTTTTGTTAGTGATTAGTAACATTTTTGAATAAAATTTAGGTCTATGTCTATTTTCATTTCAAAAGATAATAAAAAATAATAATTTAGGAGAAATAAAATAACTAATTACAAAAGTTATTAAATAAAAGAAAAACAGTAAACATTATTTTTCTTGATATATGAATTAAATAAAAAACGAAAAATAATTTTTTTTATTATATAACTGAATTTTCTTTTTTTAATTAAAAAATAGATAACTCAACTTACCACATCTTTAACTCATGAAAATTTCCATGATGTTGAATATGTCTATTTTCATTTCAAATGATAATAAAAAATTATAATCTAGGAGAAATAAAATAACTAATTAAAAAAGTTAGTTTTGTTAGTGATTAGTAACATTTTTGAATAAAATTTGAGTTAAGTCCATAACTCAACTTAAGTCAATAGTAACACATGTTACCAGTCATAGCCTATATCATCTATTTACTTTCAGATTTTTCTTGTGATAACTCAGCCATAACTCACAATAATTCAGCCGTCACATGACCTTTCGTTTTCCCGTAAATATTATAACTCAGCCGTAAAGTCATATCTATCATCCGTTTACTTTCAGATTGTTTCTTGTGATAACTCAGCCATAACTCACTATAACTCAGCCGTCACATGACCTTTCGTTTTCCCGTAATGATTATAACTCAGCCGTAAAGTGATATTTTGGCGTGAAACCATCAGTTTACCTAATAATAGACATATTTCCATTCTAAATTTAAATTTTGAGTTATAATAATTTTAATATTCAATTGTTGGAGAAATACTTTTAGAAAAATAAAATTCTAAATTCGAATAATAATTATTTAATTATTTGCAATAATATCTTCTAATTAAAAAAGTTATTAAATAAAAGAAAAACAGTAAAAATTATTTTTCTTGATATATGAATTAAATAAAAACGAAAAAAAATAAATTTTTTGTATTATATAACTGAATTTTCGTTTTTTTAATTAAAAAAATAGATAACTCAACTTACCACATCTTTAACTCATGAAAATTTCCATGATGTTGAATAATCTTTTGAGTTAACAATTTTACAAAGGAAACTTGTACATCAACCATAACACATGATTATTCAAACTCAACTTCAAAAAAATTAGTTTTGTTAGTAGTTGGTAACATTTTTGAATAAAATTTAGGTCTATGTCTATTTTCATTTCAAATAATAATAAAAAATAATAATTTAGGAGAAATAAAATAACTAATTTAAAAAGTTAGTTTTGTTAGTGATTGGTAACATTTTTGAATAAAATTTGAGTTAAGTCCATAACTCAACTTAAGTCAATAGTAACACATGTTACCAGTCATAGCCTATATCATCTATTTACTTTCAGATTTTTCTTGTGATAACTCAGCCATAACTCACAATAATTCAGCCGTCACATGACCTTTCGTTTTCCCGTAAATATTATAACTCAGCCGTAAAGTCATATATATCATCCATTTACTTTCAGATTGTTTTTTCTGATAACTCAGCCATAACTCACTATAACTCAGCCGTCACATGACCTTTCGTTTTCCCGTAATGATTATAACTCAGCCGTAAAGCGATATTTTGGCGGGAAACCATCAGTTAACCTAATAATAGACATATTTCAATTCTAAATTTAAATTTTGAGTTATAATAATTTTAATATTCAATTGTTGGAGAAATACTTTTAGAAAAATAAAATTCTAAATTCGAATAATAATTATTTAATTATTTGCAATAATATCTTGTAATTAAAAAAGTTATTAAATAAAAGAAAAACAGTAAAATTATTTTTCTTGATATATGAATTAAATAAAAACGAAAAAATATTTTTTTTTATTATATAACTGAATTTTCGTTTTTTTAATTAAAAAAAAAATAGATAACTCAACTTACCACATCTTTAACTCATGAAAATTTCCATGATGTTGAATAATCTTTTGAGTTAACAATTTTACAAAGGAAACTTCTACATCAACCATAACACATGATTATTTAAACTCAACTTCAAAAAAATTAGTTTTGTTAGTGATTGGTAACATTTTTGAATAAAATTTAGGTCTATGTCTATTTTCATTTCAAATAATAATAAAAAATATTAATTTAGGAGAAATAAAATAACTAATTAAAAAAATTATTAAATAAAAGAAAAACAATAAAAAAAATATTTTTCTTGATATATGAATTAAATTAAAACGAAAAAAATAATTTTTGTATTATATAACTGAATTTTCGTTTTTTTTAATTAAAAAAATAGATAACTTAACTTATCACATCTTTAACTCATGAAAATTTCCATGATGTTGACTAATCTTTTGAGTTAACAATTTTACAAAGGATAATAATTAGTTAATTATTTGCAATAATATCTTGTGATAAAAAGCTCACTTTATGAATTTATTATGCATGTGGATTTGAGCAGGCACAAAATTAGTGATTTTTCGCGCTTCCCTAACTATACTTTTTGTGACATCGAGTAACGTTTCAATAATTATTAGGAAACTTACAGAACAAAAGACCCAGATATTATTTGCAATAATATCTTGTGATTAAAATCTCACTTTATGAATTTATTATGCGTGTGGATTTGAGTAGGCACAGAAGTAGTGATTTTTTGCGCTTCCCTAACAACACTTTTTGTAATATCGAGAAATGTTTTAATACTTATTAGGAATCTGACAGAACAAAAAAGCCAGGAAAGAATAATACGTTTTCATATTATTGAGAAGACCCTAAACGATAACTCAGCCATAACTTTACCATAATTCAGCCAACCCTCAAATTAAAATGACTAAATAACCGACCAAACCAAACCGAACCGGAAACTATTTTTTCCATTATTTTCGGTTAGTTACGGTTATATTCGGCTTGCTATCAGCTATATTAAGTTAATCGACCTAATTTGGATAACATGTGGATTATTTATGGTTATATATTCATCTAACCGACCCATAACCGGAAATAACCAAAAAGTAATTTCAAAAAAAATTAAATTTTCAAATGGTTATCATATTAGTATATCCAAATTACCACCTTAAACCAAATACAATATAACCAAAACCAAACTGTTATATTAAAACTCATAATGTTGGAAATATGAACTCCAAACCTCAAACCCTAACCCTAACCCTAACCCTAACCCCTAAATGTCATATTTTTGAATGTTATACACATTTTGATCAAACTGTGTAAAAATCAATTTTTTCTATAATTATTACTTTTTATAGCTTATAATGATTGTAATATTCATTTTTTCATTCTATATTTTAATTTTTGAGTTATAATAATTCTAATTTACAAATATTTCATAAGTCAGCCGTTTATGTCGATAACTCAGCCATATCAGTCAATTGTTTGAGAAATACTTTTATTAAAAAAAAATTAAATTCAAATTCAAATTCAAATTTTGATTTTTTTTTTAAATAAAAGAATCGCTAAAATCTCATTTATTACGCATGTGGTTCTTAACAATAAACATAATTATTGTTTGCGTCTCCCCAACAACACTTTTTGTATTCTCGAGAAGGTATATAATAAATTAATATATCTGTTGCATAACTCAGCCATAACGTTACCATAACTCAGCCAACTTTCAAATTAAAATGACTAAATAACCGACCAAACCGAAACGAACCAGAAACTATTTTTTCTATTATTTTCGGTTAATTACGGTTATATTCGGCTTGCTATCGGTTATACTAAGTTAATCCACCTAATTTGGATAACATTTGAATTATTTATGGTTATATATTCATCTAACCAACCCATAACCGGAAATAACCGAAAAGTAATTTCAAAAATTTTCAAATTTTCAAATGGTTATCATATTAGTATATTCAAATTACCACCTTAAACCAAACACAACATAACCAAAACCAAACTGTTATATTAAAACTCATAATGTTGGAAATATGAACCTTACACCTCAAACCCAAACCCTAACCCTAAACCTAACCCCTAAATGTCATGCTTTGAATGTTTTACACATTTTGATCAGACTGTGTAAAAATCAATATTTGTCTATAATTATTATTTTTTATTGCTTATTATGATTGTAATATTAATTTTTTCATTCTATATTTTAATTTTGAGTTATAATAATTCTAGTTTACAAATATTTCATAAGTCAGCCGTTTATGTCGATAACTCAGTCATATCAATCAATTGTTTGAAAAATACTTTTATTAAAAAAAAAAATTTAAAATTCAAATTCAAATTTTTAATTCTTTTTAAATTAAAAATCGCTAAAATCTCATTTATTACGCGTGTGATTTTTAACAATAAACATAATTATTGTTTGGGTCTCCCCAACAACACTTTTTGTATAACTCAGCCATTACTAAAAAATAACTCAGCCATTACTAAACAATAACTCAGCCACTATTAAACAATCACTCAACCAAATATAAACTAAAGTTATAATATCTGTCTTCCTTCTACACACAATAAATTGGTTTCAATGCACCATAACAGAAAGATATAATAACAATTGTTGATATTTTTGCCTGGATATCATGGCAATGAGCAACTACCTGAACTTCTATATGCCTAGGTCGAGTGATGTATTTCTCAAGAAGAATAGTGTTAACGCCAAAAGAAGCAGCAGCTTCACGTTGAGCCCCTAAAAACGAGTCAGCAAAATCCTTCTCACTTTGCACTATACTGCAGGGTGAGATGGACCTTGAACGAGAGCGACCAGGTCTACGAATTGGGGATCGGCTACGCCTGCGGATAGGGGATCTTCTGAGAGGACTGCGTACTCTCCTTGCAGGTGACCTGAATCATGCCCAATACAAAATATATATTAAAACTCCACATTTCTCAAGATGCAATTCCTATCATCCAATTACTACAGCCGTAATTAGGGTACCACATAGAATTACCTTCTCCTTAGAGGAAGAGGAGACCGTCTTCGAAGACGGAGACCATCTTTCTCAATTTCAGCACCGGCATTATCAGATTTAGATGCATCTCTCTTTGGTGCACTTGAGAGAGGTTTAGGGGGTGGAGATACTTTCCGACGAGGTGGTAGTGTAAAACTTACTTTAACAACATTTCCATCAATTTGGCCCTGCGTTAAGTAAACAAAAAAAAAGTTTGCATAAATCTTCTCAGCAAATATGTTAAGTACAGACATATAGCAGTTTGTATCTGGCAAGAGACGTACACCATCCATGAACAGCTGCGGTTTCTCAGCATCAGCTCTTGCCTTGAATTCAACGTAGGCATGTCCTCTTGGAAGGTTAACCTATTAAAATGGAAAAGAATTATGAGCAACTTTCTTAACAAGTGATACTAGTAAACAAAAGAGAGTAAGAAATAGTAACTTACAGCTCGATCTATCGCAAGTTCCACATGTATAACTTCACCAAAGTTGCCTGAAAATTCAAAAAAAACAAGCCATTAATAACGTGACGAGTTAAGACTTAACATCTTCACCAAGCAAACTAGTCATCCCAAATAAAATAATCACAATACCAGTAATAGGTAATGACCTATACACTACGGATCAAAGTTGAGGCCTACAGCACTTGTCTACTCGGTTATGGTGTAATAGAATAAGAACAAGCAGAGGAACACACAAAAGACCAATCAACATACCAAAAATTTCTTTCAGATGGCCTTCGTTCACATTCCTACTAAGAGAACCAATATGGAGAACAAGAGATTCTTGAGTAGGAGCAGCTTTCCTGAAAGCATAATTAGATTGTAAAGTCAGCAAAACTAAGCATCTGACGAAAACATGAATTATGTGCACGAGACAGGAGTTTCGAAATTACTTAGAAGGTGAAGAGGCTCCTTTAGATTGTGGAGGAGGAGAGCAACCTCGCCTAGCAGGTCCAGCAGGACTGCAAGAAATAAAAGATTTATCAGAACATCAAGGTCACGATTAGATATATCTAAACCCAGAAAAATAGGTTAAATTGCAAAAGCCTCCGTTCTTACAAACTTCTTCTTCCCACAACAAGGATGAAAGCCTAATTACAGGAATCAAATTGGAAATTGGAAATTGGAAAAAGTGAGGAAGAAACCCTAACCTTTTTCCACGGCGTGGAGGACTGCGACTCCCAGAACTGACGCTCCGGGAAGGAGATGAAGATGAAGAGAGCGATCTAGAACGGGAGCGGGAGCGCGAAAGAGACCCTAGAGGGACTCGAACCAGAGCGGGAACGGGATCTGAAGCTGGAACGAGAAGAAGAGCCAGACAAAGAAGGGGAACGACGGTCACGACTTGGTTTCGTCATGGGCGATATTACTCGAGTAACTTTCCGGCGAAAATTACGCCGAAGTGCCCACACCGTCACCATCGACAATGATCTCGAGTAAATATGTTTTTTTTCGGGTTTATGAAGTCGAAACTATTTGTTTTCCTTCTTTAACATAAACAAGAAAAAACAAGAGTAGATTCTGAAATAAAACTGATTAGTGACCTCGAAAATCGAAAATGATGTATATTTTAATTTGCTGATGTGTATTTTTTTTTTTAATTTTTTACTCAAAATCGAAAAACAAAAACCAAGGAGTATATTGTAATTACACCTAGACCACTAAACATTTGAGTAATTTTCAAAAAATTTATAGATATAAGTAATAAACCAACTTTTGGATAACATTTCAATAATTCTTTCTACTTATGTTATCCTTTTTTCAGTTTCTCGATTTCGTAAACACATATCAGTTTTTATTTCTTGTATTTTTTTTAGAATTAATTTAGAAATTTAGTTATTGAAATTATAGTATTATTATACGTACTAGGTTGATACCCGATTGTTTTTGGATGATTTTTTCATTTTATATTTGTTTTATCTGTGCAATCATAATTAAATTAAAATTGTTTAAATCTTTTAGATACATTAGCAAATTTATATTATTGCCTGAAGATGTTTTGATTTCTCTTTAACTGTTGTTTGCTAATGTTTGCATATCTTGAACTGTAGAATTAGAAGAATTAATGAAAATGATGAATACTTTTGAGCGTGAGATAATATCGATTTTATGGTATGCTCTCAAGTGAGATTTAAGTTGGGACGTATTTGTTAAAGAGAATTCAATGACGTATGCAATGAATGCTTCATATAAATATACATATATCGTTTCATTAACTATATGCACTATGTTTAATTTTGTTTTTGCTTAGACACATATTTACATTTTTAAAACCATATTGAGTACACACAAATTTTTCAAACCACACTAATCGAAGTTTCTATCTTTAACTTGTTTGGTCGGCCAACATTATTTGAAAAAATAGATACCAACTCACAAGTATATCGTGTATATGGTATAGAAGCAACCGGCTGCTCGGCTGCTCCACTAAACGCTCATATCACAAGCTAAATGGTTATTTGGTCTTTAGAAAAAAGTTGGCTCGTATTGGGTTTTATTGTAGTCCATTGTAGTTACATTCAGTTTGTTCCCTCACACAAAATTGTAATTTTGAACAAATTGTTCATCATCGTTGTACTCCTCTGCGACTTGTTTCAGTAGCTTCTCCTGCAACTCATAAGCATCATCCCCTCGAAGAACATCACACGTCCATGTCATCGAAACCTGTTCATTGTGGAGACGGATATAAGAACATAAGCACTCAGCCCAAAAATATTCTTCTACACTTGGTAATTGAGGAGTAAGAGAAGTTTCTTTTAAGTTTCTAGGGAGACTGTTTTGATGAGAAGTTTAAAAAACGCAATTTATGTAACAAGAAAATGGGAATAAAAAGGAGACTGACCATTTCCAAAGCTCCTCTAATGACTCCACTTAAGACATTGCAGTAGTAAAGACCTTGGCAAGTATTGGGAAGTCCTCCAAGATTATACTGCAGCAAGCCTCATCTGCGTCCCAGCTTGTCACTGATGCAGTGACCCCTAAGAACATCTTGAACCCCACCTGTGTAATAAGGCAAAGCATGTTACTGCTTCTCAATACCATTAAACCAAAGGAGATATCTACTAGACATTAAACACTATGCTCTAGACTAAACTCAGATTAAACACTTACGGTTTGGTTAACTAAACACTTATGGTTTGGTTTGTGACTTGTATTGCGGCTTCATAGTGAAAGCGTTAACCAAAGACTATAGAGTTACCAAAGTCATAGACACGTTTATCATCCATCTCTCAATTCTCAAGTCGGAGAAATGGTAGTAGAGATGACAATTTCGTTCCTTTGTCGAGAAAGCTAAATGGAGATTTAAAAATTAATGCTTACATAGTGGCAAGACAGCAACCACAGCATCAACTGCAACACATGCAAGAATTTACTAAAAGATGGATCTTTTAATCTCCACATTTAAAATAATTTCAATTCTCCTAAAAACAAACTCCATTGATGTTATGAGTTGGAAATTACCTCAGGATGATCAGAGAAAGAAGCAGAAGGTAAGAGACCAAGCGACATAATAGATTTAACAGAGCCGAGGAATTTTTCACCAACCTTAGACAAATCCATCCCATCACTACCCTGAGATAATAAGAAAGGGAGAAAGAAGAAAACCCTAGAGCTGTCGAATTCAGCACCATAACCAAGTTCGTTTAGATCTCTGCCATTGAAGAGAAATGGATTACCCAAAACTGAATGGAAAAAGATTAGGCTGCATCTCTCAATCTCATCTAAATGGCGACGAAGAAGAAGAAATCAAGCGTCGATTGAATAAACGTATCGTTTTACTTTTTGCTTTGTCCACATAAGACTAAAACCAGCTGATATGTATTAATATTATAATTTGATTGGTTATAGGTTTTTACTGAGGTGTCAACACCAGCTTCAATGTTGAGGCTGATGTGTCACACCAGGAATGCAACGCATTCTTCTTCTTTTATTGTATTGATTATGATTGGATTAATGATTGGAATGTGTCTCACTGACCTCCCTATCACCGTATCACGCGAACACACAATAAATGGAGAATTTAGTAGCTTAGGATGAACTTACTATCCAAAATAATATCTAGCAACAGAGTAAAGAAGTTCTCTGAAGTCAAGTTTATAAGCATGAATGCAGGATGAATAACGTACCAGCAACTTATGACCTACGCTAGATGTATCTTGACTTGTAAGAGCCACTTGACTTGGCACCAACGGAGATGTTCCTTGTTCAAGCTCGATGGTTCTCTGGAGGATCAAATGTATAGATTCATCATGAGACATCTCATGCAGGATGGACTATAATTTATATGCTTAAGCTTAACTAACCTTGAGAAACTTAATGGGAATTAGTGGTAAATGTTATATATTAAAAAAATAGGGAATATAAAAAAAAAAATCACTACAAGAAAATTGGGTTTTAATAGCACAGTAGTACAGCGTTTTTGGCAATAATGCTATCGTTAGTAGACCTTTAATTTTTAGATAGCGTTTATGTATATGTAAACGCTATGTTATATTATATTAAAAAATGAATAAATTTTTTGCCTATTTCGGGGCTATGTTTAATAGCAATACCAATTAGTAAACGCTATGATAGTGTTAGGCGGTAAACTAAAAATTAGATCCCGCGACACTTAGAAACATTTGGAGGCTATCTTTTCACTTCTCGACAAAAATCCCCAATTACCCACGAACCCTAAAATTTCATTTCTTCCCTCTCTCTTTTTTTTGCTCGATTTTCACTGTCTATTTCCGAAATCCGACTTGTGTCCGACACAATTTTTACTCTCCCAACACAGATCTCCGACAATTTCACTCTCCGACACAGATCTTACTCAAAGTCTTTGCCAAATCGGATTGTCTCCCGAGTCTTTCCAGCTTCCCCTCGGTCGATTGTGGTTTTATTTTTCTGGTAAATCTCACTCTTTTGTACGAAATCTCAGTTTTGTTCATTCTTTCGATCTAGAGTTTTATTGTTCTGATTCTTCTGATATGTTTCTAATTTGTTAATTTTGTTTTTTTGTCGGTCGATTTCAAGGAAAAGTGAAGACAATCTAGAAGGTATTTCACTCCAACTTGGTCGATTTCGTTTTTTTGTTTTTTTTTTTGTTGGTCGATTTCGTTCTTTTTTGTTGTGACTTAACGTGAGTGTATCTGATTACTTGTGTGCACATTTGGTCGGAGCTGTTGTAACATGGATAAAACTTGGGTCTGGTTACCAAGGTATTAACTTGAATGTTCTTCATCCATATCATTTCAGATTCGGGTTTCTTAGATTTTGTTTCTCTGATTACTTTTGTACGTTTCTTTATTACTTACAGGAATAGTCTTGAGTATGAGCTAGGAGCAACTAAATTTGTGTTTGATTCAGCAAGATGTTTGGGTAATCTATCAGATATGTTTTGTCCTTGCGTTGACTGTCGCAATGTGGTTCATCAGTCAAATGAGACAGTGTTGGAGCATCTGGTTATTAGAGGGATGGATCTAAAGTACAAGAGAAGTAAATGTTGGAGTAAACATGGGGAGATAAGGAATGAAAAGACAGCGGATGCTGATACATCTGAGTACGAGGCTTTTGAGTTGATTAGGACAGCTTTTAAGTCGAGTGAAGGCAAGAAATTGTCTGAGAATCACAGTGTAGAAGAGTTGGAGGGTATTGACAGTAAAGAGGAAATCGAGTTTAGAAAGAAGTTAGAGGATGCAGAAACTCCCTTATACTCGACGTGTGCTAACTACACAAAGGTTTCTGCAATCATGGCACTTTACCGGATAAAGGTCAAGAGTGGGATGTCAGAGAACTTTTTTGAATGCTACCTGGAGAGAATGTGCTGCCTACGTCTACGGATGAGATGAAGAGATTTTTGAAGGTTTTTGGTTTTGGTTATGATTCCATTCATGCCTGCATAAATGATTGTATCCTTTATCGGAAGCAATATGCGGAGTCAACAAGCTGTCCAAGATGTGCTGAATCAAGATGGGAAACAGATAATATAACCGGTGAGGAGAGGAAAGGGATTCCAGCAAAGGTGCTATGGTACTTTCCAATAAAAGATAGATTTAGGAGGATGTTTAGATCAAAACGGTTGGCTAAGGATTTGCGTTGGCACTTTACTAATGCTAGTGAAGATGGTACAATGCGGCATCCAGTGGACTCCTTGACTTGGATCCAGGTAAACGATAAATGGCCAGAGTTTGCTGGGGATGCTAGAAACCTTAGACTAGGAATTTCTACTGATGGGATGAATCCGTTCGCTATCCAAAACACCAAATACAGCACATGGCCGGTGTTCTTAGTCAATTACAATATGGCTCCAACGGAGTGTATGAAAGAAGAAAACATCATGTTGTCAATGTTGATACCTGGACCAACCGCACCAAGCAACAATATTGATGTATATCTACAGCCGCTGATAGATGACCTAAAAGAGTTATGGAATGATGGTATGGAGGTTTATGACTCGTTTAAGCAGGAGAGTTTCACTCTAAGAGCTATATTGTTGTGGAGTATCACTGACTATCCAGCATTAGGTACATTATCTGGATGTAAAGTGAAAGGGAAGCAAGCGTGTATTGTCTGTGGGAAGGATACACCTCATAGGTGGTTAAAGTTCAGCCGCAAACATGTATATATGGGTAACAGGAAGCGTTTGAGACCTGGACATCCTTACAGACGTAAGAAATGGTGGTTTGACAATACGGTGGAGGTTGGTACTGCAAATAGAATTCAGAGTGGAGCAGAAATACTTGAGAGCCTTAAAGATTTTAGGAATGAATTTGGTAGACCTTTAGATAAGAAAGGCAAGAGAAAAAGAGTTGAGGCAGATGTTGATGATGCAAGTTCAGCTGATGAATATGAAGAAGGCGATGATCAATGGCGGTGGAAAAAAAGATCAATCTTCTTTGACTTACCTTATTGGAAGGTTAGTAGAAATTAATAAATGAAATTTCAATTTGGTTCTTAAATTTAACTACTATAGTGTGTTTCTGATTTTCACTTGTTGAATGGATATTGCAGTATCTGCCTGTGAGGCATAATATTGATGTCATGCACGTGGAAAAGAATGTGTCTGATGCACTATTATCTATTCTAATGCATAGTGGAAAATCCAAGGATGGGTTGAAAGCAAGGAAAGATTTAGAAGACATTGGTATTCGAAGCAACTTACATGCGGAGATACGTGGGAAGAGAACCTACTTACCTCCAGCTGCGTATTGGCTTTCTAAGGAGGAGAAACGTAAATTGTGCAGAAGGTTATCCAAATTCAGAGGTCCTGATGGATATTGTGCCAACATCTCCAATTGTGTGTCAGTATATCCTCCCAGCATTGGTGGTCTCAAGTCACATGACCATCATGTCATAATGCAGAACCTGTTTCCGGTGGTTTTGAGAGGTTTACTGCCTAAAGGACCTCGTATAGCAGTGAATCGAGTATGCAATTACTTCAACAGGCTGTGCCAACGTGTAATTGATCCAGAGAAGCTAATTACACTAGAATCAGAGTTCGTGGAAACAATGTGTCAGTTGGAGAGATACTTTCCACCATCTCTTTTTGACATTATGTTTCACCTGCCAATACACCTAGCAAGAGAAGCACGCTTGGGTGGCCCTGTACACTTCAGATGGATGTACCCTTTTGAGAGGTAATTTCTATGTTCTATATATTTAAGATGTTAAATAATCTTGTATGGCCATAATTATAATGAGTTTTCTTATGTACATGTAGATACATGAAGACACTAAAGGCATATGTGAAGAATTTTGCAAGGCCAGAAGCTTGTATGGCTGAAGGCTACTTGGCGGGTGAATGCCTTGCGTTTTGTTTAGAGTTTCTTCAGAAGTCTGTTCCAGTTGAAGAAACACTTGCTCGCAATGAAGATGTTGAGGTAGATGAACATGTCCTTGAAGGTCGACCACTGCAGAAAGCCACAGAAAAGATTCTCACAGATAAAGAGCGAGACATAGCTCATCGGTATATTCTCATGAATACAGCAGTCATGGAACCATATATTGAGTAAGGGTAAATTTTATTGAGTTTTATATTTACAATCTTGGACTTTTATGAAATATGAGTCTAACTATGTGTAAAACAGGTTGCATTTGGAAGAACTGCAAGCTATAGATGCAAGATGCGCAAAGAATTCAACTCTATTATGGAAATATCATAACGAAAGGTTCCCACAGTGGATTAAAAAAAAGGTTAGAAGAATGTCAAATATCAATTTGTTAGTTATAAATTTGATTGTGGTTGTGTTCATGACAAATAATTGTTTTTTGTTAACTGCTAGATACCAAGTAACTCGAAGGACCATTCTAGTAGGCTGAGATGGCTTGCTTTTGGACCAAGACATATCGCTCAAACTTATAAGGGTTTTGTAGTAAACGGCCATCGCTTTCAAACAGATGATGTCAAGAGGAAGACTCAGAATAGTGGAGTAACTTATGAAGCATTCTCTATGTGTAGAGCTAGTTCTAAAGATACGAGACAAATGGCAGACATAGTAGCATTCTATGGAGTGATAAAGGAGATCGTATTGATGGACAACCACATGTTCCATGTTCCATTATTTAGGTGTAGTTGGGCTAACAAAGGGAATGGAGTGAAAGAGGAAGAGGGGTTCACACTTGTCAATCTCCATATGAATCAGACATCATTCTTAAATGATCCTTTCATTCTGGCATCGCAAGCTAAACAAGTTTTTTACTCCAGAGATGATGAGAACTCACCTTGGTATGTTGTTATGCGGGCACCACCAAGAGGGTACAACATGATGGACATAGTAGATGAGTTAGTTCCTGCACAATCATCAGTCCAGCCAATTGAAGATTTAGGAGATCATGAGACTGATGATGACAGTTTTTGTGTTAGGGATGATTGTGAAGGTGTTCTAGTATAAGATTTAATTAAAAACTTGATTGTGTTTCAGGTAACCAAAGACGATGAAACCTGTAGCTGATAAAGTAGTTCGTCGCAGTAAGCGCCAGGCGGGAGTTGATGTGAGTCCTGTATTATCCTTGAGGAAGAAGAAAAACAAGAAGGCTCATGTAACTGAAGGAGATAATAATGCAGAGGAACTAGATCAGAGTGTTGAGATAATGCAAAATGTAACTGAAGGAGATAAGAACGCAGAGGAACCAGATGTTGGAGAAAGAGATGAGACTGAAGCAGAAGAAGACTCACCCCGTGTACAAGAATCTAACGCCTCTGAAACACAAACACAACAATCAGATAACATAAAGAAGAAGTCAAGAGGTCCAACGAGAATGCGCAAAGTGGCAAAGCATGATGACGATAAGGTGGATGTGGAGTTTAATGCTATGGGTGAGCATGTTGGCAGTGGATCAGTGACACTCTCCTCTTTCCTTGGTCCTCTTGTGAGAGAGCATGTGCCAGTACTGCTAGATGACTGGAGACATCTCGATGAAAGGACAAAAGACGTGATGTGGGAAGAAATTCAGGTAAGCTTGACTAAGTGTATATCTATCTATTAATAATCTGTAAATGATTTTAATGTTTTAAGTTGGCAATGTCTGACAGGTAAGGTTCAATTTGAAAGAAGATTGGCAAAAAGAAGCACTCTTAAGGCAAATGGGTGGGTTGTGGAGGGCTTCTAAATCTACGCTTTCTAGAAAAGTTCGAGCTACTAAAAGCAAGGTCAAATTACAGGAACTAAAGCCTAGCAACATCCAATGTGCATCAGCTTGGAACAGTTGGGTGAATAAATTGAATAGCACAGCTTCTAAGGTTATTAAAAAACTTCCCATTGATTATTTAACTTTTTTTGTGTATATTACTTATGGCCATTTCTTTGTGTCAATAGGAGAAAAGTGAAAAATTCAGACGTATGAGGAAGGGTCAAATTCCTCACACCACCAGCCGCAAAGGAATGGTTCGCTTAGCTCATGAGATGGTATGTGTGCTTCTATATTGAATTGGTTGGTTGTATGACTACTTGAGATATTATAGAATTGGTTGGTTGTACTTGTAGAAAAGAAAGAGTTCTGATCCTAGGAAAGTTACTAGAAGTAAGGTGTGGATAGCAGGACATACACATTCTGATGGAAGACCTGTGAGGGAAGAATTTGCAGAAACGATTGTAAGAATCACCAATCATAATGTTTGTTCTTTAAGTTATTTGAAAGTAGTTTATATATGTTGTGTATCAATTTTTATTTCAGGAAAAGATCAAGACAATTGATAGTGAAATGGACTCCACAACCACGGATAATGTTAGAGACGATGCTGTGAGTCAGGTACTTGGAAAAGACAAACCAGGAAGACTTAGAGGCATGGGCAGAGGCGCTACTATTACCAAGATGGCATTCTTACAGACTAGAGACTCCCATGTCCAGAAGCTTGAAGCTACTCAAGCAGAATTACTTACCAAGATTGCAGATTTGGAGAATGTGGTCAGTAACTTAGCTGGTAAAAAGGTAACTATTTTAAACTGGTTCTGTCATGATGTGAAATTTTAAGATGTAATTTTGATTTAGATACCAACTTATATGGATGTTTTGGTTATCATGTCCTTGCAGAGTCATGATCCGGTTTCGCAGTCTGACTTAAGCGATGCTACCAAAGGAGGAATTAGGTGCCAGCTACTGGATTGGTGTTCGGCTAATGATGTGGTTGTTGGTGAAGGAGAATACTGTTCCAGTGAACCTACATATAAGATTGGTCGCATTCCATTGGGTCCTAATGCAGCAGCTGTAATTGTGAAGTATGCATCAATCCCAGAAGCATATATCTGGAGACCTACTCCAACCATTGTCTCCCTTAGTCAAGCTGTAGGAGGTAAAATCGCATGGCCCACTGACAAGATAATATTAGACGATCCCCTATCCCAACCTCCTACCACTGTTAGTGAAGAGGTAAATTACGACTGCTGTATTTCTCTCTAGAATAATGTGAATTAGATTATAATTTGACTGTATATTTTTTGCGACTCGTTAGCAAACGGATGCATCACTAGGAAGAGTTCACATCTTTGATTATTGGAATGGAAATGGGGATTTGATTGCTGAGGGTCTGTTGTTGTCAACTGATGCTAAACATTTGGTGAACGATATTGCACTGGGACCAAATGCTGCAGTTGTTAAGGTCCAGCTAGTGGTAAACCCGGATGCTTATTTATGGAGACCAATGCCTGAATTCTCAATCATGGGTGATGCACTAAATGAGACCATAGCATGGCCTATTGATAAGATAAACCTAATCCAAACACTTCCAACCGATGAATCAACCAGGAAATCAAGTCAGGTAAGTTTTTGCAACTAGTTTTTTTGCATGTCTGAATGGTTGAAACTTTGATTGCAATTGTTGATCTGATGATGTGTTATAATTTTTGGTTATAGAGTGCTAGTCCCAGCACTTGTAGTAGCAGCAAATGTGCCAAACAGAAGTGTATTCTGTTGGATATTGATAACTCTGGGCAGAGAGTTGCCACCGGTCGTGTATCCTCAACTGATCCAGCAGAGAAGGTTCATTTCGTCCCTTTAGGTCCCAATGCTAGCAAGGTATGGGTAGAGGTTTCAAAGGTTGATGGTGCTAGAGTATGGAGAGCAAACTCTGAGGTTGAATTCATAGCTGATGCAGTCGGAACCACTGTGGCTTGGCCTAATGACAAGATTATATTCATTTGAGGCTGACACATTTGAATTTTATGTAGTACTATGAACTTGTATCTTTAGAATGTCTGTGGCTTTGTAACATTCAATCTTATTGGATATTTTAAATTTCTATTAAACAAATCAAAATTTCTATCAATTAAAAAAAATAATATAATAAAAAATAAATAATTAAAATAAATAATAAAAAAATAAATGTAAACAATTACATTTATATAAATGCTATATTAATATTTAAAACAATAATTTGAAAACGCTGTTATAGAATATTTAATTGCAGACGCACAAATGCTATGGTAGCCGCGAATACAATAGCAGAACAAAAAAATACTATATAAAGTGTCTGATCTATAATGACGGGCGCAGATATAGCGTTTGTTAAAACGCTATAATATTGATAGATAGCTTTATTCGGATGCTATTAAAACCCAATTTTCTTGTAGTGAATTATGGATAAACAAAAAAATCTTTTACAAGACAAAGATGGAGTGAAGCCAAAAACAACTTAAAAGATCAACAAAACGCGGCGGCTTTTGTCGTATCAATAACAGATTAAAAATATCAAACAAAACAAAAACGGCGTCGTTTCAAAGCACTCTCTCTCTCTCTTTGTCCTCTTATCTAACTTGGAGAGCGACCAATAATTGGCTTTTGTCTTTCTCATTTGTTGATCCAATCTTTTTCCCCCAACCCCCAAATTTATCCAAATCCCTTCTTTGAGATATTTTTGCTTGGAAGCTTCTTCTTCTTCTTCCTTCCTCTTCCTCTTCTAGATTCTCAGCTACTACTGAGAGATCTGATGTGATTTGAGAAATAGTAGACTAAGAGAGAGAGAAACAAAAAAAATGGATCCGGGGAGTAATACACCGATCATGCCGATTGATTTACCGATTATGCACGACAGTGATCGTTACGACTTCGTCAAAGACATCGGGTCTGGTAACTTCGGCGTAGCTCGTCTTATGACCGATAGGGTTACCAAGGAGCTTGTTGCTGTTAAGTACATCGAGAGAGGTGAAAAGGTTTGCTTTTTATCATAACCCTTTTACTTAAATATTTCAATACGGATTAAAATATTTGATATTTATAGGCTTTTAGTGATGCTGATGATGATGATGATGATGATGATCCCCAAAGTTTCGGTTTTTTTGTTAGTTTCTAGATTTAGTACCTTCCCTTTTTATCTGATCCAGTTTGCTTTTTTAATTCTGTTTTCTGTTACTATGATTAAATGCTTCCAAAGTTTTCTCCTTTCTTTAATTCGTTTCAGTTTAATGCTTTTTATTTTGTATTTGAATTTGTTGTGATAATACTTTTTGTGTTTAACAGATTGATGAGAATGTTCAGAGGGAGATTATCAATCATAGATCACTGAGGCATCCTAATATTGTCAGGTTTAAAGAGGTATAATACACCTTTGATGTTTCTTCCTTTGTGTGTTTTGTATGTGGTAAGGCAGAGGGGTTTGAGTTTGTTTTGTGTTTTGTTATGGTTTTAGGTGATTTTGACGCCTACCCATTTAGCTATTGTTATGGAGTATGCTGCTGGTGGAGAACTTTATGAGCGGATTTGTAATGCTGGGAGGTTTAGTGAAGATGAGGTTTTGATTCTGATTATCTTACTTCTCTTACTTCTGTGTTGCGGTATCGATGTCCTAGTACTGATCTTTGAGTGTTTTTTTTTTTTTGTTTTAATGTATAGGCTCGGTTCTTCTTTCAGCAGCTTATATCTGGTGTTAGCTATTGTCATGCAATGGTGTGCAGAGCAATGTTCTTTTAGTTTGAATTTTTTCTCTTTCTCTTTTGTTTCTTTCTGAGAGTTTAATGATTCACTCTGGTAATATTATGTTTTGATTTCCCTATGAAGCAAATATGCCATCGGGATCTGAAACTGGAGAATACATTGTTGGATGGAAGCCCTGCCCCTCGTTTGAAAATATGTGATTTTGGATATTCCAAGGTACTATTTCTCTCAAGGTTTGTTCTCTGAATTCCAAGTTTGTATATGCTTCGACATGGCCCTGCGCAAATCAGTGGGGAACATCTTGAGACTCCTCGTTGTGCTTCTTATTTTCTCATGTTCTTTTGCCTATCATGTCTTTCCTACTACTGATTTATCATTGAAGCCCTAACCGATGCATTTCTTTTCTTCAGTCTTCTGTTCTTCATTCCCAACCAAAGTCAACTGTTGGTACACCTGCATACATTGCACCAGAGATTCTTCTTCGACAGGAATATGATGGCAAGGTAAGCCCCTGAGACCAATTCCTCTGTCTACATTTATACCACAATATTTTCTTTGAGTTGTCACTGAATTTTGTGGTGTTACAATACCCAGCTTGCAGATGTATGGTCATGTGGCGTAACCTTATATATAATGTTGGTTGGAGCATATCCATTTGAGGATCCACAAGAGCCAAGAGATTATCGAAAGACAATACAAGTAAAGCTTTTTTTCTAAGTTCTTTATCCACCACCTTCTTATACTCATTATCCTTCAAACTTGATTGTATTGAGTTTGCTTCTTCGTTGACCCTAAAACGCAGAGAATCCTTAGTGTCACATACTCAATCCCAGAGGACTTACACCTTTCACCAGAATGTCGACATCTAATATCGAGGATTTTCGTTGCTGATCCTGCAACAGTAAGTCCTACTCTTTGGAAAAAAAACTCTGTTCTTGAAAGCATTTTTGAGTTCTGAATAAACAAATTGAGAGATCCAATGTGGTGCAGAGAATCACAATTCCAGAGATCAAATCCGATAAATGGTTCTTGAAGAATCTTCCAGGTGACTTGATGGATGAGAACAGAATGGGAAGTCAGTTTCAAGAACCAGAGCAGCCGATGCAGAGCCTTGACACAATCATGCAGATAATATCAGAGGCTACGATTCCAACTGTTCGTAACCGTTGCCTTGATGATTTCATGGCTGATAATCTTGATCTAGACGATGACATGGATGACTTTGATTCTGAATCTGAGATTGATGTTGACAGTAGTGGAGAGATAGTTTATGCTCTCTGAGATTCTGAGGACAAAAGTCTGTTTTGTCCGTACTGTTGAGACACACCAGTGGAGTTTTGTCTTAGCTCCACCTCCATCCTTCATTTTGGGACCGTTTTGTTGGTTTTTTTAACTCTACAAACTTTGGATTCACATACATATATGTAATGTACTGTAATGTGTAATATATTTATGTATTTCTCTTTGTTTAATCACTATTGGCACATTTTATACAAATTATATATGGCATTAGAAATTTGAGGAAAATTATTCCTAAGTTGAATCTACATACATTTTATGTTATTCATATCACTACATTAGAGAGATTTGACATGATTGGGTCATCGAGAAATCATTACTTCCAAACAAATCGGATTTCGTGGTTTTTGTTCCGTGTTCTTGAACTCCACCCGATGTGGATATCAATCTTCGGTTTAGATCCATCATTTGAACATTCACCACTTTTCTCGGAAGATGGGTCTGTTTCTCCGACAATATCTTGACTAGTACTTTGCGATGTGCTATGATTGCTCTTAAAACAAGTACAATCCGATGGTTGACGCATGATTTCGTCAAGTTTAGTGTTCATTTCAGAAATCTTGGCCTTGAGTTCTTTGATATCTGCCCATTGATTTGACTTGAACATCCACTTCTACCATTCATCTTAATGTAGCTTCTAACTCTATGAATTTCTTCCAGTACCTAAAGATAAACAACAAAATTATTATTCACATGCTATTGTATAGAACATGATATAGGTTTTGTTAGATTTAGTGTTGGGCATTATGGAAATGGCATAGAAACCATTAATTAGCACAAACCACTAGGTTATGTATCATTGTCCGCTAACGATCTTCTAAATAAACAAAAAAAATTATGATCCAAACTATCATTTGGATACAGCAAATCAAGCTGAAAAAAACAACAGACTTAAACTTCAAAAAATTCTAGGTCTTAAATTGAAACCGAGTTAACCATTTATAATCTAAGAGATCTTATTTGAACATCATGAAACTAAGTCTATGTGACTATGTATGTCACGATATCAAGTTGTCAGTCTATGCATGTCATGGTATCAAATTATCAATCTAAGTTTTTAATGGTGTTAACTTAGAAATCGGTTTGACAAAAAAAAAACAAACAAACAAACAAACAAACAAAAATTGCCACAAAGAAGAAGTTTTTTTTTTTTTTTTTTTTTTTTTTCAAAACCATTAAACTAAATAAATTAGGCGACATCACATATATAAACCAAAAGAAATTTATGGATTTCAAGTAATATATACAAACCTGTACTTCTTGCATATGTTTATGCGTCTGACTTCCGCATAACCCTCAACAAGAGAAACAGCTTTTCCTAGGTGAAGCTTAAGACTTTCGTTGACTTCCCTTAATGATGAATCTTCCACTTTACTGCGCTTATCGATTTGAGCCACCAACGGAGTGATACTAGTGATTGTATCCTTGAGACGGTTTAAGATAAATCTTGTGGTTAGAGATCTATCTTTTGCTCTTTTGATGGCGTTTTGAAGGACTTGGAGACCAACTCCTAAAGAAGCCCCTATAATAGCCTCACTAATCGGCATTTTCTTGAGATTAGTTCTTTAGCTCTCGAGGTGTATGTATATATATGGAGGAGGAATCTATGTACATGGAACCATTGAAGAGTCTTTTGTTTAACCCAACTAAAGACACTAATTTATACCGATCGATCATCTCTCTTTCTTCTATGTGAAAGGAATAGACGGATCTATATCAACTTGCATTGCGGTATTAAAGCACGTCAAAATTCATTAAATTACGAAGAAGATGTGAAAATCGTTCTCAATGATTGATGACTTTGCAGACGTACGTCATACATATGTAGATTTGCTCATCATGTGTGTAATGTATATGATCAATGCAATGTTCGTAAATACAAACAATTTCGGTAAATAAATACCTACCATTAACACTAACACTCAAATCTATGACTTTTTAACATATGATCAGTCAAATTTTTACATTTGATTATTTCAGTTCTTTTTTTTGGCCTATGACACATATGCCACATGAAAATTTTAAGGCAAAACAAAACGCGTTTTGTGATGTTCGCAATTTGGTTTCTCCATCTTCAGATTTAGGATTGCCATTTGAGCAGCCATCTTTGACTCCAACTATGTTCTGATTAGTAATATCCTCATCAGATCTAATACAATATCTCGGTTGACGCATGATTCATCTATCATCTATAACTGTCCTAACTCTTTTGATTCTTCTCTTGTACCAAAAGAACATTGAACATTTGTATGTTATTACATGAAAAAATGAAATTTGGTATAGTGGTGGTGATATGAAATTAAGCCAGTAACTGAAACATTTTATTGTAATTAAAATGTAAGGAGGTATATGTTATTTATCCAAAAAAAAAATAAATAAATAAAAATTGAAACCTTTTTTTTTTGTGGCTGAGCGTGTCATTCACGTTTACCCCATCTGACTTTTCACATAGTGTGATGGTTTTTTCTTTTATTTTCGATGTTATAGTGCTATTTTCCTTACTATGTTTTCTAAGTTGGCTAGTGGGCAAAATCGCCCTTTAAGTGAACGATGCATGCAACAAGAAATTGTGGTTGAAAAGATTTCCTACCATATACTTTTGATTTTTTCGAGAGACGATTGTCGTAGGAAATTGGAAGCAGCATGTGAATAGAGAAAATAAGATTTGTATTATTATTGTTGTTCTGGTATTGAATAGAATGATAAAACTTATATATAAAAACAAACCATAACCAAAGAATATAATTAAAGGGATTACATAGAATAATATATAGTTAATATATATTAGAGTAATAGATGAGATTTGAGTAATTATTGGTGATACTGATATGGATGGTAATACTTTTTCTTTAGCTCCCTTAATCTAAAAGGGGATGATGAAGTATACATAGACACCAGAAGCAACGTCTTAAGATTAATTTCTTGGGAATTTGGTAGGAAAGTATTCTACGAATACAATGTTGTATGAATTTCATAAGAAATGCGTAGAAAAGTTTCCTACCAATTTATTATGAACAGTATTTCATAGGTTAATTTATGGTAGGAAAAACATAGGTCTTATTTAACATGTGACATTTTATTAACTTCTACACAAGTAGAAGTATAAAAGAAGGTAAACATGTGGTGGTGTAAACTTAGGAACGGTGAACAATTTCTTAGGAAATTTGTAGAAGTTGTAAGAAAAAAAACTATATATATAAGAAAAAAAATTGTTCATGTCTTGTGTGGTCTATTTTTCAGCTTGATTATAACTTTATCCCTATTATAGTTTTGGTTATTTTTCTACCATGGGTGTGATTTACTGGTTTAGATTATCATTAAAAATGAGTTTTAAATCTGATTGTTACTAACAGATAATAATAATAAATAATTAAATTATTGAGTAATACAATGTATGTTTTTATGATTCCATAAGTAACATGCAAAGTTATTATGGTTACTCGATAAAACATAAAATATATATATTTGATTTTTAAAAACCTAAAAAGACATTTTCATAAATGGTAACATTTTATCAATATTATACCATGCTAAAACTTTTTCTACATTCAAATATTTCATGGGTGAAACGTATTCTTATACAAAATAAATGTAATAAATTTTAAAAAAAATTAGTTACATATTTTGTTTGTCAAATACGGATTTTGGATCCGGATAATAGTTTTATTCATAGCAAATTTATTTGAATTGATTTATTTCGCACATAGTGCAAGTTGTTACCTAGTTGTATATTTTTCAAAAGCATTCATATACCACAAAGTAGTGACCAAGATATAGTGGAAGAAACATATTGATCAAAAGAAAATATTTAATCTAAATCGAAGATTAATATATATCCACATTCGCTGGAGTTCAAGTAATTTGTAATCCACTTCGTTCAAGTAATCTGTAATCCACTTCGTCTTGAAGTAATAATTCTTGATGTACGATGAAACAACCCAACCCGTTTCTTTTTAAAAAATAATTTATAGTAACAATACAATTAAATACCTCAAAATATTTAATTACAACTCAAACAATTAACCAACAACAAATTAATATAAAACAAACATCAACATGCACAGTGTAAAAATATAAATCAAACTAGCACCTTAACCAAGATTTCAACAACAAAATAATATAACCAATAATAAAACCGAGACCCTAGATCATTCTCCTTCTCATCGCCATGATTCCACGTCACATACCTGCACACCAAAAACAACAATTGAGATACGTGAGTATTACTAGAAATACCCAATGAGGCGATCCTCTCATTTCCAAGTTATACACACAAGCAAATCAAGAGTACAACCACAAACAAAACATAACAAATCATCCATTAAATAGAACAGTCAATAACACATTCACCACACCTACACATCATCACACAAAACAAGTCATACAGCCTAATCGCTCAGATAAGCTCATGGTCAAGCACTCACCTTAGCAAGCTGATTTTAACAACATATACAATCAGGAGAGACTCTCCTTGCTTCTGCAACAGTCCAGAAACATCCTACGACAAGTCACACAACCAAAAGCAACCTTGAAGCAAACTGGACAGAAACATCAGAAAGAACAGTCTCAAAGACGAAACCCTAAAATAAAAACCAATCGTTAACTATCAAATCCCTCCAGTAATAAGCTAGCCCTAGACATCACGAAGCTTCCCACAAAATTTCGTGCTGATTTGAAGCTAGACGAGACTACGATCTCAGTTACAATCATGGATGGTCCCAACTCGCGTCTGAGAAAACGTGTTTCAGAAAACTGCCAATAACTCACGGAGTTTAAACCCAAATTCACTTCAGTAAAAAGGAGAATGACGATGAAAGGCTCAGGAATAACTCTACCAACTTTCATAATCTTTGACAACGATTTGGTATGTCGAAACCGTTTCTTCCCAAACCATAACAATTCTGCTCCTTCTCTTTCTCTTTAACACAAAGCTTTGTTGATCTCTTTCTCATTCTCACCAAATAACAAGAGTTCTCTATCATTATCTCCCTCTCTCTGATCATAACCATTTCGACAACCACACACAAAAGAGAGGAGAAGAGGCATCACTTGATAAAAGAAATTTGGGTGTTGGTTTAATTAGACCGAAATTAATTAAAATCCACTCATTTGGTTTGTTCACCACAACCCAAAATATAATCCCAGAACACGGATGTTAAATATGATATGTTCAAATTGTAATACCCTAATGGTACTAATAGCCTTGCAATTGTAATACTATAGGGGTCAAAGAGACTCAATATCACACAATAGACTTATTAATTTTTTTATTATGCTAAATCAAAATTGTAATTAAAAAGCAATGCAAAGACAGAATAAAAAAGTGTTGTAAATTCAAGGATTAAAAACGCTACGCATAGGGAATAATCTCAGGAAATTATGGAATGGCTGATAATCTTGATCTAGACGATGACATGGATGACTTTGATTCTGAATCTGAGATTGATGTTGACAGTAGTGGAGAGATAGTTTATGCTCTCTGAGATTCTGAGGACAAAAGTCTGTTTTGTCCGTACTGTTGAGACACACCAGTGGAGTTTTGTCTTAGCTCCACCTCCATCGTTCATTTTTGGACCGTTTTGTTGGTTTTTTAACTCTACAAACTTTGGATTCACATATATATATATATATGTAATGTAATGTGTAATATATTTATGTATTCTCTTTGTTTGATCACAATCGGCACAATTTATAAAAAAAAAGTATATGACATTAGATATGACATTATAAAAAAAAGTCTAAGAGTGATTTGACACAATTGGTACGTCAAGAAATCATCACTTCATAACGAATCGGATTTCGTGGTCTTTGTTCTGTTTTCTTGAGCTCCAGCGAATTTGGATATCAATCTTCGGTTTAGATCCATCACTCGAGCATTCAGCGGTTTCTTCTGAAGGTTGGTCTGTTTCTTCTACAATATCTTGATTATTACTTTGTGATATGCTATTACTGCTCTTGAAACACATAAAGTTTGTTGGTTGACGCGTGTTTTCCTCAAGTTTAGTGTTCCTTTCAGACATTTTGGCCAAGAGTTCTTTGATATCTACCCACTGGTTGACTTGAACATCCACATCTACCATCCATCTTAATGAAGCTTCTAACTCTTTGATTCTTCTCTTATACCTAAAGTTGAAAACCACAAAAATGATGCGTACACATGTTATTTCATAAAACACAACTACATATTATTTCATTAAAAAAAAAAAAAAAAAAAAAGAACAATTCTTCTCTTATACCTTAAGAGGTTTTTCAAGAGTACTAAACTAAGAAATAAGTGAGGCGCCTTCATATATACCGAAAGAAATTTATGTAACTAAGAAATTTATGTAACTATATTGTATACAAAACCTGAACTTCTTAAGTAAGTTTCTGCGTCTGAGTTCTGCATAAGCCTCGACAAGAGAAACAGCCTTTTCAAGGAGATGCTTAAGATCTTCAATAACTTTCCTCTGTGGATCTTCCACTTCTTCGCTAAGCTTATCAACTTGAGCCACCAACGGAGTGAGCCTAAAGATTGTTGCATCGAGACGGTCAAAGATGTATGCTGAGGTTAAAGATCTATCTATAGCTTTTTTGACGGCATAATGAAGGGCTTGGAGAACAAATCCAAGAGCAGGCCTTACCACAATCTCAACAACTGACATTATTCTTGGAAATTAGAATAATCGCGATTATGATCAGGAAGATGGGCTTCAGCTTTCGAGATTAATGTATGGAGGAGTGACAGGGGCGGATCTAAATGTAAAGTAGGTAGGGCACGCACGTGCCATCTCCCAAAGCTTAATTTACAAATTAGTTGTAACCAATCTTCTTCTTCTTTCGTATTTATACAAAGCATACGTTATACATATGTAGTTTTGGCTACTTAATGTTTATAATCCACTTATTATATCATCAACATCGTGTAAGAATAAGGCTACTAAATAAAAAAAATTTGGGCTTTTAAAGTTATTAAATGGGCCTTAGGTTGTGTTATGCAACCAAAGTAAGTTAGGATTGAGCTAATCTTGATACATTTTGGTTGTTGTTGTCAATCACAGATGTGTTATATAGTTTATATTAAGTGAAAACGTGAAACAACTATCATTGGTTCAGGAACAAAATTCAAATGGTCTTACTGGGAACAATGGTACATCAAATCTTAAAGTGACACAGGCTGCAAAATCACAAATTGGGAAAGTCCCACTATTCTAAAGTAGATGTTAGACCCGTGAGGTAAACATGTGTTATTCATTGGGGAAAGTGATATTTATCTTGTTCTCATCTTCTCTACCAATTACAGTAAAAGTATTTATATCAGGAAAGTAGCTTTGGTAGGACCTTGCTCATCCAATCCTATCACGAAGGTCATCATAATAATTCATAAACGAGAAAAATGTTCAGGTTCTTCCCATCAAACGATGGTGTCACAGTCATCTTTGTCCTCTAAAAGTCACTTTCCCCAGCTAGATTTACCAGTCTGCACTTATGCAATGCATGGTGCCCATCTTAAGATGCCTCAAACCGTTCATGATGAGGGGTTAACTCATCTTGTTGTCCACATTAGTTGCATTTACTGTTGAAAATGCCTTTTGATCGATCTGAACAGTCTTCTTCTGTGGTCATTCGTCATTTGATAGATCTATTGTCGATCTTTCTATATGTAGGACATGTTTACTATTTGTCTCGTCTCTTTCAACTCTTTGTTTTTCCCTCTCTCTTGCCCTTTAGTGTTTTCAAGCTTTTACACTATTTCTAAAATTGGATTGTCATTTCTACTTTTCCGCAATGAATTATTTGTTCTTTTTCTTATTTTTTCTCCTTGCGGTATATTGTCTTTTGAGAGTTTCTTTTGGCATTGGATTGTACTTGCGTAGTTGTATTTCCTTACAAGTTCTAAATTTATTAATTCTTAAGAAAAATAACCCCCCAAAATGATCTTTTAGTAGTATCACTATTAGGATATTGTAGAAAATAAATTGTATAAATATTGGATGAAGAAGCATAAAGACTTGTGCTATACTCTCAATCTATCTATCTTCAGAGATATTGTTTTAAATTTAGTATAAAAATAAGAAAAATAGACTGACTAGAATTATTAATAAGACTTGAGAGTTTGTAAAAAATGAAGAGCACTCTTTTTTTTTCATGGTCGGCAAGATGGCAATGAAGAGTCACTATATATTCGTAGGTTCATACCTTAACTTATACGTACTTTTGATGTACATTTATTGCTAAATCTATAAGTGTATACGCATATTAATTTATGTACGTATACTTAGATACACAAACTTAAAAATAGAAAATATGTTTGAGGATTCTTGAGTCATTTACTTATCTTTAACAAAAAAAATGTATAATATATATAGTAGTACAATCTAAGATTTCTTTCATATTTAAATTTAAAAATATATATCTCTCAAACAGAAAACTTAAAATTAAACATATAAATAAATGGATCACACCTAGTTCTTACTATTTTATCATTGTTCTCATACGTTATATTTCTCTGCTGTCAATTTTGCTTCTTCTCGTAACGTTTGGAAAACCAAATTTGACTCGAAAAAGTTCCAATGGCCTAAAATTGCCGAGTAGTGAATCATTTATTAACTAATCTGACAAGAATTAAAGAGAGAACAGTCTCACATTTGTCGATATGGATTTTCACAATGTTTTTCCCACGTGCTCAACTTTAACCGTCCAAGACTTTTTCTTTCGGTTTTTCTATCTTTTTTTGCGTAAAACCCTAAGTTAACCCACTAATGTTTATTCTTTTTTGTGTCTCGTTCTCTACTTTATACTATATCAGTTAGTCCACTAATTAAGAATAATCAACTACGTTATATTTATAACATTAACCACGTTTCACCCAAAAAAAACTAATATGTGACAAAATTATTATAGACATGTCAATGAATCGATAAGGATATATGTGAATCTATAGATAAACTTAATTTATGAAAGACAAACCTTGAACAAGAGGGTAAACATATTCTTAGATGAAAGTATGATTGCCGACAAAAAATAAAAATAAAAATGAAAAATAAAATATATAAGTATGATTGAGTTCATATTACACAAAAGAAAAATCAGAAATATGGTCCACTTCATATATTGTAGTAAACTAGTACTTCGACAATATATATATATATATATATATATATAATATATATAGCTGAAAATTATTATAAAATAAATAATAAATATGCATAGTCGCCAACCTGAAATTTTACATTTAAAGTGGTAAGGTATATCAACAAAAACTCTAAACCATACATTTTAAACCGTGAATACTAAATCTTGACGACAGTATAACCTAATCTTTTAAGACATTGTACCTGAATAAAATTGTCTATCTTTTAAATATCAAAATAGATTCACCCTATTTTTATAAAGATTTTCAAAGATTTTTTTCTTAATATCTTATAGTTATTCTTTGGATAAAAAATTCAACACGTGTCCTCAATTAAACCAATGTGTGCCCTGATGTTGATGGGTATGGCTGCCTATATAACAACACGAATTGGACGAAGATAACATGACTTACCAAACAATACCAAATGCAAACACAACACATGCAGCAACAACAACTCCATCACTTCGTCTTTGTCCACGGCTCATGTCATGGAGCATGGTGCTGGTTCAAACTAGCTGCAAAGCTCAAGGGTGATGGTCAACGTGTGACAGCTATCGAGCTTGGTGGGTCCGGGATCGACACGAGGCGGCTCGATGAGGTTCGTTTGGTGTCGGAGCATCTTGAGCCTTTGATGAGTTTCATGGAGTCTCTTCCTGCGAATGAGAAGGTGGTTCTCGTTGGTCATAGCTATGGTGGCATTGGAACTTCTCTCGCTATGGAAAGATTTCCGACCAAAGTCTCTGTTGGAATCTTCCTCTCTGCTTATATGCCGCACCATGATTCTCCTCCGGCGGTTTTGATTCAAGAGGTTCCGGAAATAAAATTATCTTTCTCTTATCTTGTTTGAGACCATATCCTTATGAACTTATCTGCTAATCGCATGTCACACATTTTGTTTGTATATATGCAGTACTTTAAGAGACTACCAGAGGGTTTCGCCATGGATAGTGAGTTTACATTCGAGGAAGGACCAGAACACCCTCCGAGTTCAGTTATGTTCGGTACTATTTTCATGAAGGAGAAGGCATATAGTAATTGCCAATTAGAGGTGAGTCTAAAGTTATGATTATAGCATAACGTAGTAGTTTCTATGTGAGTTAAGATAATCTTTGTCTGAGATCTGGTGGTCACTGTTGGTAATATGATTGCAGGATCTAGAATTAGCCATGGCGTTGGTGAAACCGAGCTGGTTATACGCTAAGGAATTGGGAGGTGAAGATTTGATATCCAAGGAGAGGTATGGATCTGGAAAGAGAGTGTTTATTGTCTGTGAAGGCGACAATGTGCTTCCAGAGGAGATTCAGAAGTGGATGATTAGTAACTACGAGCCTAACGAAGTGAGGAGGATTGAAGAAGCTGGTCACATGGCTATGCTCACTAAGCCACAACAGCTTTCTCAACTGCTACAAGAAATAGCAGCGAAATATAACTAAATGTAAAATGATAACAACCATGTATGATTTGAGCTCAATTACATCTATGATATGAATAAGAGAGTTTCAATATATGTGATTTTGGTTATTTCTACACTGTAACTTCGACATTTCACTGCTTACTGTATTTGGCTGGGGCAGTTTCACATTAGCTTGACAAGAGTATCTTATACCTTTCAGATATGGATTATGGAGGCAAGAACATAATGCTCTCTGTTTCACAGCAGGTGCAGCAACAACGAATTTAGGATCTCTCTGCAGAAACACAACTCATGTCAGCTACACTTATATCACAACCCCAAGAAATTCTATTCATGAGATTCTCTTTAACTTACATACAATTCAATTTTTTTTTTTTTGACGATACATACAATTCAATTTATGAGCCAATTAGTTTGCAATTTGATCTGGAAAGGAGTCTTCTTTGTGTTGGCATCTGATCCTTCTCTCTCAGAGAATCTCAGCTGAGAAGCTAAACTGAGAGGTTCAAAGACTTCTATCACCACATTTTTCTTGTCAATAATTGGAAACATCTTGGGAAATTTCTATAGACTCCGAAGATTTCGAATATAAAGAAGAACAATTAAGCATATGACAATTTCCATATAACATCGAGTATGCAACTGAAATTACCTTTGGTCCAGATAAATTACTCGTGGTATACACAGAGCTCTTGAAACCTTGACAAACTGCCTCAAAATAGACAAAAGGTTGTATTAGGTGACTATATACATAAGGTGAGTTTATTGTAGCGGTGATAGACTAACCGTCGTAGAAGAGCTTCTGGGTTGTATGGAAATATTTTCTTCTGATGTAGCTTAACAACTGAGTTTTGTAACGAAAGCAGACAATCTTTGGCATCTTCAAAAGCCTGAGGATGTAGTTTACAGTTCTTTTCAACCCCAGAAGTCTCAAGCAAAAGTTTTCTTCTCTTTAAAGATGAAGCATTTGTACTTTCTTCAAATGGGAATTCCACAAATAGGGTCCATGAATCACAGACTGCTCGCAAACATCTACCAGGAAAATACACTGGATGTTAAACAGGTATCAACAGAAACGCATTAGGTTATTTTGTAGCTAGAGAAATCATTCAAAGACTACAGTCCGAGCTAACATGGCTGGTCTCACACAAACATAATAGCAGATCAAATCCAATCTGATATGCAAATAACTTAAGTGAAAAAGGATTAACCTCAGCAGGTACTCTGCACAGCTAGCCCCGATGTCTTTAGATATAAGGTAATCAAGAAGGACTTGATGATCATAATGCAACTGACAATGGAAAAACAGACGTGTCGCGTTAGGAAAACTCATCAGTGATTGAACAAATTACCAAAGCCTACATGGAACATAGTACAAGAGATATGTGAATGCTTTACAAAAGTTACCTCTGAAAGAAATATACAGAATAGGACTACAGGATTGAACAAGGTTGATAAACGGAAGAGAATAGTTTGTTCCTCATCCTGACGCGAATGCCCTTCCACGTTAAGCCTTATAAGTAAAAAAAAACGCCCATAAGAGCTCACAGAAATCTGGGTAGCTGTTTGTAGAAAGGCAGCGAATTACCCTACTTACAGTTCTTCTCTATGCAATGGTACAGACAGGAATTGCAGGAGGACTTTAAATAGTAGATCATCCTACAAGTAAATATAGAGAAGATATAATAATGATCTACTGTACGGTTTTATACTAAAGCCCTAAATACGAATGAACAGATACAGAAGGATAAACTAAAACCTCATGCATGAACAACCGGACGAAGGATGCAGAAAAGACAACTCTCTTCTTGGTATAAATTCTGTGATCTGAAAATGTATCACCTGGAATCAGTCGTTCAATCCATTTAAACATTTCTTCCATTCCTTTCTTTCTACAATCAGACTGACAGTGCTTGTCGGTATGTCTACTCGAATAAAGCAAAGTGAAGGAGCACCGTAGGAACAGAAACACAGAAAGTCTTTGCAGATGATTAGAATGCGTCTCACTGACCTCCCTATCAGACAAACTCACAAAAAATGGCGAACCTTCCAAACAATTATCTTGGACGGGTTTAAAGCTCGTTAGGGTGTGTTGAAGAAGGCCTTGAGATTGGCGTTGTAAATATTGCAGCCATGAAAGAAGAATGGTACATTCTATATTGGACTGATACGTGAGCCTGGCCATTAGGACCTACAAAAAGGGGGAAACATTAGCGTAGGATGAACTTACTATCCTGAGAAATCTATAAACAAAGCAAAGATGATATCTGAACTTGTGGAAAAACGAACCAGCAACTTGTGACCTAGGTATCTTGACATGGAAGAGCCATTTTGACTTTCTAACTTTGGTTGGCACCAACGAAGGAGATCCGGAACAAGCTCGATGGTTTTTTGGATGATCAAACGTGCAGGTTCAAAACCATCAGAATCTTCGGCAAAGGGAACCTGCTGTACCACCGAACAGAGAAACTGAACAAAGCTCCCAAGAAATACTGTTCCTTCCTCACAATTTTCAGAGCTTCCAAAAGTTCCACTACCATGCTGATGAGAGAAAATAGTGTTTACTCGGCACCAAGGAATTTTTGCAAGTGTAGAGTTGACAGATTCCAAGTATACATCAAGAAGATCCTCATTTTCTTCTAGGCTCAAACGCTTCAATATATTACGAAGAATTCGAAAAATATCAGACACCATGTACCAGTTAGCCTTTTCCAGCTTACATTTAAGAACATCAGAACCCAATAAATGTAGATCCGGACTTCCAAATCCAGTTGATGAAGAAACAGCAGGGATTGGTGGGCAACTGTAGATAACTGCTAAGCGCAAACATTCACAAAGCAAACGAATGAAATCATCCCATTGGCTTCCCTAGGAAAACAAATGAGTAGGTATAAGTTCAAAAAGATACAACATATCTAAAATTTCAAATGAGGCAGAGGCAAGCAACATACAGATTCAACAAGACACTCGGATACTTGCACAAGAATGTTGCCAGCCAAATGTTTAACATGCACATTCTTCATACCCAACAAACCAACCTGCCAGAAAACCCCAGAGAAACCAAATCAAGCTAAAGGATAACTCCAAATCATAGACAACCCCTAAACGGCTAAACCATCAAAGGTACAATTTTTCTCTACTTGGGAACTCCCTTAAAGACTGGGATAAACTATAAGCTGCTGTGAACTAAGAATGAGGAACTTACAAGATCAGCCACAACTCTTTCCAAGCATAAAGCAGTATCAGATCCATCCTCATGATCAGTAGTCTCTTCTTCCTCTTCCTGTTGAATTTAACTAATCAACCAACCTTGAAATCAAACATATACACAGAATAATTCTCAAAGAAACGAACTCACAGGAGTCACTTACAGTTTCGCTAATCCAAGATTGTATCTCTCTCAATACCTTGAAAATCAAAACAATCTTCGTCCGTTACCACACAATTCCAGGAAAACTGCATTAACAATGATGTACCTGAGATAAAGAAAGAAGCAATTCTTTCTCCGTTTCCTTCGCCGGCGAACTCATCTCTTCTCTTTCCTACATGACCATTGCGTTTATACAAAAACCACATAAACAAATTATAAGTTAAACTAACTCACAACGCAACAGAGAACAAACAAAGAGATAGAAAATTACTACTTACGGCGTATCCGCAAACACAACGATCGATCAAGAGATGAAGACGAGTTGCTATCTTCCCGGGAACCATATTCTCCGGCGACTGTTCTCTCTCTCTCTCTCGCCGCCGGCAATAAACCTCTCTTTTTTTTAAGGAGAGGTCAGATGAAACGCTACGTTTTGAAATTAACAGAGATTTTATTAAAACGCTGCGTTTTAGATTCCTCTGCGTCCCAAACTTGAAGCCTTCTTTATGCCATTGAACGAAGTAGCTTCCTCCGTAGTAGAACTTACACGGAAATGCGTATCGTTTACGGCACTAAAACGGGCGCGTCAGCTCCACGCTCTCGTCCTCACCGTCGGCGCCGGCGCATATTCCGAGTCTCCGTTCGCTAACAACAACCTCATTTCGATGTACGTCAGATGTGGTTGTCTGGAACAAGCCCGGAAACTGTTCGACAAAATGCCTCAGAGAAACGTGGTTTCTTACAATGCACTCTACTCAGCGTATTCCCGTAACCCAGATTATGCAAGTTATGCGTTTAGTTTGATAACCCATATGGCATCTGATTCCTTGAAGCCTAATAGTTCGACTTTTACTAGCTTAGTGCAAGTATGTTCTGTGCTTCAAGATGTTTTAATGGGATCATCACTACATTCACAGATTATAAAGCTTGGATATTTAGATAATGTGGTTGTCCAGACATCGGTTTTAGGTATGTACTCTAGTTGCGGGGACTTAGCATCTGCTAGGAGAATGTTTGAGTGTGTAAATGATGGAGATGCTGTGGCTTGGAACACAATCATAGTTGGGAGTTTGAGAAATGATAAGATAGAAGATGGGCTTATGCTCTTTAGAAACATGTTGATGTCTGGTGTTGATCCAACGCAGTTCACGTTTTCCATGGTGCTGAATGCTTGTAGTAAACTGGGAAGCTATTCACTGGGGAAGCTAATCCATGCCCGGATAATAATAGTCTCCGATCATTTAGCTGATTTACCTGTTGAAAATGCTCTTCTTGACATGTACTGCAGTTGTGGAGACATAAAAGAAGCTTTCTATGTCTTTGAGAGGATTCGTAAACCAAATTTGGTTTCATGGAACTCGATTATTTCGGGGTGCTCAGAGAACGGCTTTGGAGAGCAAGCGATTATAATGTATAGAAGGTTACAGAGGATGTCCATGCCTCGGCCGGATGAATATACTTTCTCTGCTGCTATATCTGCGACAGCGGAACCTGAATGGTCTATTCATGGGAAGCTTCTCCATGGACAAGTAACGAAATTAGGATATGAAAGGAGTGTTTTTGTTGGAACAGCACTCTTGTCCATGTACTTCAAAAACGGTGAAGCTGAATCTGCACAGAAGGTGTTTGGTGTGATCACAGAAAGGGATGTTGTTCTCTGGACTGAGATGATCGTAGGGCATTCTAGAGTAGGAAATGGTGAATACGCGGTCCAACTCTTCATTGAAATGTACAGAGAAAAAAATACAACTGATGGTTTTTCACTGAGCAGTGTCTTAGGAGCATGTTCAGACATGGCAATGTTAAGACAAGGTGAGGTGTTTCAATCTCTTGCCATAAAGACAGGACTAGATAGTGTTATGTCAGTATGTGGAGCCCTAGTAGACATGTATGGGAAAATTGGCAAATACGAAACTGCAGAATCAATATTCTCTCTTGTTTCAAATCCAGATTTGAAATGTTGGAACTCAATGCTGGGAGCTTATAGTCAGCATGGAATGGTAGAAAAGGCTCTGAGTTTCTTCGAGCAAATACTTGAAAACGGTTTCAGGCCGGATGCTATAACATACTTGTCTTTACTAGCAGCCTGCAGCCACAGGGGATCAACGCAGGAAGGTAAGTTCCTGTGGAACCAAATGAAGGAAAGTGGCATCAAAGCAGGGTTGAAGCATTATTCTTGCATGGTGAGTTTGGTATCAAAAGCTGGGTTATTAGATGAAGCACTTGAACTGATAGAACAATCTCCTCCAGAGAACAACCAGGCAGAGCTCTGGAGAACTCTGCTGAGCGCCTGTGTTAACACAAAAAACTTGCAGATGGGACTATATGCAGCTGAGCAAATACTAAAACTTGATCCAGAAGACACTGCAACACACATTCTACTATCGAATTTATACGCGGTGAATGGGAGATGGGAAGATGTAGCAGAGATGAGAAGGAAGATTAGAGGATTAGCTTCTGCTAAAGATCCAGGATTGAGCTGGATTGAAGTGAACAACATCACACAAGTTTTCTCCTCCGGAGACCAGTCTAACACAGAAGTAAGTCAAGCTCAAGATGAATTACATAGGTTAAAGAGTAGTATGTTGTACAGAGATCACCATCCGATGAACAAGAATCATTCCTTATAACACTTGTTTGTTCAGATTTAAAGCTGTTATAACGAAGTATTGTCATTTCAATTCGAAATCACTTGTGAAACAGAGGAGAAAGTTACATCACAGAGCCAAAAAAACACAAACTTTCTCTGTTTTCTAGTTTCCGAACACAAGTACTAAAATGACACTTAAAGAACACAAACCCCAATAGAGAGACTAAAAAAAAAAAAGCAAAGAAACTGAAACCCTCTAGCGAAGACAAAAGCCAGAGACAAACCCACCGCCGACGTTGCTCTCTAAACCCTCTGTTCGTCTAGGTGCCTTTTTTGTAGGAGACTGTTGTTTTCCTGCGATCTTGTCATCACTAGCAGTGGCTGATCTAGAACAATTTTTAGCCTGGGGCACTATATAACGATTTTTTAAAATTAAAAATAAATTAAACAGACATAAAAATAAGTTTTATAATAAATTTAAAACTATAGAATTTTAATATGTTTTCTATATTCAATAACATTTTTATCACTATTTTATTTGTCATTTTTATCAAAAATCAGTATAGAAAATAAAATTGCATGATTTACAAATTAATAATTCACATGTATCCTTTATACACACACAAAAAAAAAAAAAATTTGTTGGATGTATTTGTTTGTGAAAATAAAATTTTAGGTGAGTCTTTTAATTTTTTATTTTTGAGCTGAAATATTTGTTTTGTCTTTAATTATACTGGTTTAGGATTAAGGCACAGTTTTTGTTTTTAGTTAGGGTGTGGCACTAATTGAACCAAACATAAAATGTATACAGCAAAAAAAAAACAGTGTGGGACACGTGTCCCACCCTCCTTTGCCTTGCATCCGCCCCTGATCACTAGAATGTTTCTCATAAGTCTGGTCTGGCAGAGTGATGTAACATGTCTCATTACTACCGATTACAGGTGGAATGCATCGAAGTTCAAACAATCTTCTGCGTTCCAATCATTCTCTGTGTGGTTGTTGCCTGGCAGAGTGAGTAACCGCTTTTGTTGCTATCAGTTACAGGTGGATATGCATCAAAGTTCAACCAATCTTCTGCGTTCCAATCATTCTCTGTGTAGGGTCGAGGGTTGGATGGCCAGAGCTATTGTCAAGTTGTAGTGGCAGGCTTTGAGAAGAACCAGATGTGGATGCACCGCTATGCTTTAGCCGTATGAGTTCACAGATATGTGCTTCATTTTCGGCAGTCATTTTCGTCATCTCCGCATGTGTTAGGGGGTGTATTGAAAGTAGAATTTTGAAGGATTCTGTGAGATTTATAATATTTTGGATTTTAGGAGATTTAAAGTGAGTTTTTAAGGTATTTGGTGGATTTGGTTTTATTTTTCATTTTTAATAAAAAAAAATAGTTTGTGATTTCATGAGATTTGGTGAGATTGTAAAAATAATTTTGGGGTGATTTTATGGAGAATACAAAAGTCATGTTAGTGGTCTTTGGTTTTGTTTATGCCGTGGCCCCAATTGTATTGCTGAGTATAACTATGCGTAGCACAATCACCATAGATCATTCGACATCACCATGACTTAAATCAATCTAACCCAAATCGATCTACAGGTGCTCATGTGAATCATAACAAAATTTTGTTAGATGATTTCAAAAGTAACATAGAAAATCTCACATAGTCTCTCTCGATAAGTGAATCATATATGAGATATAAACCTCTTTGATATATGAATCAAATTCAGAATCACAACGTAGTCTGATGAGTCTTTTAATTACTAAATTGAATGTGAAATTGAATCTGGGAATTTTCGACAAAAGAATTCAGAATTCAAAGATGATTCCTTGTATCAATGATAAGTCTTCCGACAAAAGAGAAGAGGGAGGTTCGAGACACAGTCTTCTAAAGAGAGAGATGAACAAGACAAGATAATGGTAAATGACTTTTCTTCTTCGTTTATGTGAATTGTTTCTTTTTTTTTAAACCAATCCTTCCAAATCACACTTCTAAAGGTGTGATTTTTCAAACAGGATTTCTCTTACAAAAATGTATACAAAGTCTACCAAAATCACAGTTATGATTTTATCAAAAAAAAAAAGCTATGATTTGAATAACAGAGGATTTGATATAATTTTTTCAAGTTTTTGATTGAATAACAGAGATTGTAAGTGATTTTGAATGACTTTTTACAAATTCCATATTCAATAACACTGGATTTGAGAAGTGATTTAAAAATCCCTAATTGAATAACAGGTGATTTTTAAAAAAATCAAAAATCCTTCAAAATTCCACTTTCAATACACCCCCCTTAGTATCGATTGGTCATTCATAGCAGATTCTCTCGATTCTACTTGATCATGCTGACCAAGGATGTCTCTCAAAAATGACTGCCCCAAACCCGAACCGTAGAATAGATCTAGCCTCCATTTATCTTTTTTTCTGACGAAAAGTGCGGCTTGAATATGCAATCAGTGGATAATTTTTTTTATGGGCGAAATTTGGACGGACTGTAATGGAAAATGATCCAAAACAAATGTGTGTCCAATAAAGAAAATGTCCAAATGGTCTTTGCTCATGGACAGCCCATATTTTTTTTTTCTCTTTTAAATGAGATTTAAAATTTCATGTGTTGTAATATGGAAAATATTTAAAAATAACAATTTCTATTTGTATAATTTAAGAAAATTAGTTTGATGAATATAATATTATTATGTAAATTCAAAATTCAAATTATACAAATAGAAATTGATTTGAATCATATATTAATGAGTTCAGACTAAAGTTTATCATGATTGAAGCAAAACTAATGAGACTTTAACCAAATTTAGTAGCAAAGTCAACAATACAAAGCCAAATTTAGTAGCAAAGTCAACAAACCAACAATACAAAGTCAACAACCCAAAACAATTAAAATCCAAAAGAACAATACATACCAAATTTAGTAGCAAAGTCAAACAATATAAAGTCAAACTTAGACAATAGTTCCTTCCTCCTCCACAAACTTGAACTCATCACCTACAATATTCAAATCAAACTCAAAACGTATCACCTATAAATTCATCAACTACAAATATCATATGCAAAAATGGTAGAATTCTTACCAACTTCTTGAAATCCCCTAAACCAATTTCTTGCACATATCAAAGTTTGGACATTTGTTGGTAAGAGACAACTCCTATACTTGTTGAGAACACAGCTACCAATGCTAAAGGATGATTCCAATGCAACCGTTGTGATTGGAGTACTTAAGACATCACAAGCCATTGATGCTAACTCTTTAAACCAACTTGCATTGTATTTCCAATAAGCAATCAGATTCATACTCCTAAATGAAACCATATCTAACACCGGTTCATTCAAATATGTGTATAAAGATGATTTTCTACTACCACCACTCTTTTGAGAAATGTAAGAATAATACCCCTGAGACAATACACATAAACACTAGTTAAGTCACAACGTTGCCACTTTAATATCCAACAAACAAGTAAAAGAGACTTAAAGGAATCAGATGAGACATGATTAAAAAAGACTATACTTAAACAAGAATGTAAACAATAGTCATGGAGAAAAGCAAAGATAAAGTAGAGAATATACTTACATCATATCCAAAAGGAACCCTCTTTTGTGAAACTTGTGAAGTGGTTGCAGTAATGTTGCTTGTGTTTTTCTTTTAAGCTTAAAAAAACTTAGCCATTTTTGCTGCAAACATGAGCCAAGTTTGACTTGATGGTTGAAGGATCTAAAGTATTGTAACAATATTCCAGAAATGGAAATTTCAATCTTTGATCAAGAATTGCAGCAATTGCAAGTATGTCACTGGATTCTTCCCAATATTTGTCAAATTTCTCCTTCATATCTTCCACCATTTGCAAAATAATTTGATCACTAGAATCTTTGTGATCTCTCAGCCAACAATTAATCGCTCATACTTGCATAAAATACAAGTTTGATGTTGGGTAAGATGAACCAGAAATCATCTTTGTATGCTCAGCAAATGATTGCAAAAGCTCACATATCAATTCTGCTCTCTCCCATTCCAAATCAGATGACAAATTAACACTTGTAACTCCTATCAACCTCTGCAAGGTTGTATAAGGCATCCTTAACATGTATTGTCCTAGAGAGCATCAAATGAGTGAAATTCCAGCGGGTAGAGACATATGTTTGAAGATCGCAATTCTTACCAGAGTTTTTGCAAAGGAGCTGATCACCTGAATTGAAGATCACGGAGGAGCTGATCATCTGAATAAAAGATCACGGCGGAGCTGATCACCTAAATTGAAGATCACGGCGAAGCAATCACCTGAAGATCATGATGGAATCACGAAATCTCTCCGGCTCTCAATTTCAATTTGTAAGTGAAAAAAGATTTCAAATTAATCAAACATTGGGGAAGGAAGCGAGAACTCGCGAAACATAACAACATTTTTATGGGCCCCACTTTAGTAGTTCATTGCAACTTTAAAAAAAAAAAGATTTTTTGGCCATTGCTGTTACGAGTAATTTTGGTTTTTTTTTTTAAAAAAAATCTTTAATACAACAAAATACAATAGAACCTCTATAAATTAATACTCTTTATATTAATATTCGCTATAAATCAATAAAAAATTTCGGTCCCGAGTTGGACCGGTGTAAAAAATGACACATTTCGATAAAATAATAAGATAATAACTATTTTGGAAATCCTATATAAAAATATGGTCTATCAATATCATAAATTAATAATCAAATAAACTATATATATATATATAAATATATATATATATATTTAAGAAAATCTAGTGAAATTTGATTCTATTGTTTTTGTTTATTCTTAAATTTGCATTATTGTTGGAGCTCATATCTAATTTTTTTCATTGTTGTCTTCTCAAATCGCATCAAAAAATTGTGGAAATACCTAGATGCGATAATTGTTTTTTTACATGTAATTGGTTTTAAAGGTACCGCAATATATTCTTCGACTTCATCGTTACCATGAAGGCATGAAGGATAGTAGTAGCAATTTCTTCTAAACTCTAAACTTTTAACATTTATCATTGTTATCTAGATAATCTATTACATTCATCCTATTACGATAGTCAATATTATAAATTAAAAAAATTCTTTTAAAATGTACTTGATAACAACAATATCTTATTTTATAATAGAAAATTTTAAAAATTTTAAAAATTAAAAAATCTCTCTATAAATTAATAAAATATTAATTTATCGATAAATTAAAACCTCTATAAATTAATAAAATTTCATGATCCCAACCTTATTAATTTATAGAGTTTCTACTTATACAGTGTTTCTTCTTTTTAATCTTATAGTATTATTCTCTATTCTTAATACAACAAAATCAAATAATCAGCTTAACAAAACTATAAGATATAATTGTATCTATTTTCAGCATTATACAACTTTATACATATTGTTGTCAATATGAATAGGAATTGTATAAATATAAAATTAAATCTTTCTATCATAATTTACAAAAAAAATTACATATATTTAAAAGTTAGAGTAATCTTACAAGTTTTTTAATTACATGTTTAAAAGAATCAAAATAAAAGAATGCTACATATAAAAAAAAAATACACTGGTTCCATCACCTGATCGAACCATCTATATTGCAGTTTATTTTCTAGTTGTGCTGGTTCTGTATCATCGTCTTCACCCCCAACGGAGAGACGCCACGTGGAATTTCCCACGCAAAAATCTCAATCCAAGCTCCAACAACAAATCATAAATAAACCCTTAACCGAAACAAATCCGTGTACAAAAACCCAATTCACAAAATCTCATCAAATACCAAATTGATCTAACAAAATCGAATTAAACCCAAAACAGAATCAATCCATACAAACCTGTGCAACGACATTGATCGCACAGTAAGGCTCCGACAAACGAGCCACATCCTCTTCAACAGTGTAGAGAGGAACCACCATGAACACCAAACAGGCATACCAAGAACGCTATACTTCGCACCCCCCCCCCCCAAAATCCCGTAAAAATACCCTAATCTGAACGCGAAAATCCCCGCTCCGGTTAATCGGAACCCCATCTTCGCAGAACCGTTGCGAGCTATAAACTTTGGGCTTCCTCTTCCTCTTACGGCACACGTTTCTATGATTGGCACTAGCATGATATCGTTCGATTTTGATTCTGTGATTTTAGGGTTTTTATGGGATTTTAGGATTCGATCGATGGAGACGAAGGAAGGAAGAAGATGAGCTCTGTTAGGAGTACTAAAATGAAGGTAAGTTCTCTATGGAACCAAATGAAGGAAAGTGGAGTACAGCAGCAATACACAAGTTTTCTCCTCGGGAGACCAGTCTAACACATAAGTAAGTCAAGCTCAAGATGAATTACATAGGTTAAAGAGTAGTATGTTGTATAGAGATCACCATCCGATGAACAAGATTCATTCCTTATAACACTTGTTTGTTCAGACTAAAAAGTTGTTCTAAAGAAGTATTGTCATTTCAATTCGAAATCACTTGCGAAACAGAGGAGAAAGTTACAAAAGTAAGCCAAAAAAAAAAAAACACAAACTTTGATAAAGTAGTATACTTTGTTAATCTGGATGATTTACTTTCATGAGCTAAAACATGACTTTTTAAGCAAAACAGAAGAAACAAAGACTAATTTGGTTCACGAACGAAATAGAGAAACTAGAAAGAGGATCTTCAAGTGACTCTGTTCTTCAAGGTGCCTTGTTTGATATTTGTACTTGTGTTTTACAAATATAGGGATTTCAAATCCAATCAATAATATTATTAATAGGTTGTCAATTGCTTTGTAGCCCAAATATAATATAGAGTAAAAGAACAACAACTCAATTCGAAAAGGGATAACAGAAATTCAGCAATTCAAATCCAAATAATAATAATCAAAAGACTAGTACTGATTAGATTGGCTTCAAAGACGTGATCTTAGTGTTGGATGTTGGATGCATGGTCAGGTGTCCTTGCAGCATATTTAAGATCCAGTTCACGTGTCCTTGCAGCATATATATATAAGATCGATTTTTTTCATAAGCTCCACGTGTTCCCTCTTGATAATTTCCATATCAAGTTCATCAGGGGGAATCTCAGGTTCATCAGGGCTTCTGTAGCTAGGATTTTTTGCCCTGTTACATAACCAGTCCACGTAATCTTGCCCCTGGCGATGGCTACCAGCACACACGAGAACTCTAGCAACAGCCGTCAGATCACCTCCCCCCTCAGACAACAATGCATATAGCTCCTCCGGTTTGTTCCCCCGCAAGTAGGGCGCAAACGCACACTCTCTTCTGCATTTACACGGACAAGATTCCATCTGGCTAATACAAACTAATGTTAGACGAAGAAAACAAAAAGAAAGTGTGTATCCAAGATAAGAAATTAACTAACCAACCAGGAGACCGGAGACGTACGGTTGGTGTGTGGGTGCAGAACTTTTGATAGGGAAAAGATGAAGAAAACAAAGCACAGCAAGTTTATGAGGAGGACACCAATTAAAAAGAAGATGATGAATACTATATATATATAATTGAAGAGAAGATGGCGACGTAGATATATATACACACACACAAATATGGAAATTTTCAAAACCCTCGATCTCCGTCGCATCGCATCGCAAAGGTTTTTTTTTTTTTTTTTTTGGATGCGCGATATCTCGCTCTATGTATTTATTATGAGTGAATTAACTAAAAGAAATCGACTAAAGATCCTCTTAAAAGCAAAACCAATTAAGGAAGACTCCTATATAAACTACTAGTGGGATGGAGTGAATGCTTGGATTGGATGTCAAGGAGAAAAAATTATACACTTCACTTTCTTTTTTTGCATCGGTTGTGGATGAGAATGGCTCAGCATTCAACAGGTGACATTGACACCCCAATGGCACACCAACTGTCTGTTTGCTCCTGTGCCTCTCAATCCTCAGGGCTGGAAACTTGAAACTTACTTACAAGCATATAAAAAGGGGAACGATTCAACTCAAGATTTGAGAAGGGAATCATGAACATTCAGTGTAAAAAAGAGGATGTTGCAGAATTTCAGTAACATGCAACACCTTTCTCTTGTGGACAAACAAGTGATGCAACAGTTTTAAGCAGAGAAAATCTCGGTTTTTTAAATATAAACAGTGGCAAGTGATAACGAGAGTGTCACAGTGGACCAATTTCTGGACAGAGACACTCACGTTATGCATCCTACTCTATTTGAAGGTTACACTTTTGGAGAAACTACGAACGTGGGGATGGAGGTTCTTTGTGTGCTTGGCTTGGGTGCTATACGTCTCTGTTCTGCAGACGTCTGGAAGAGAAAGTTTTGCAAGGATTGGATGTTTAAGTTCAAGCTCAGAAATTTTCTGGAAGAATGGAGCTACATGGGTTTTTTCATAGTCCAATGCCTTCATCCAGTAGTTAAATACCTATATTATGTGTATTTGTTTGGGAAAGGCATTAGGTTATTTTGTAGCTAGAGAAATCATTCAAAGACTAGAGTCTGAGCTAACATGGCTGGTTTCTCACACAAACATAATAGCAGATCATATCCAATCTTGATACGCAGGGATGGAGAAGTTGATATGCAAATAACATAAGAGAAAAAGGATTAACCTCAGCAGGTACTCTGCACAGCTAGCCCCAATGTCTTTAGATATAAGGTAATCAAGAAGGACTTGATGATCATAATGCAACTGACAAGGAAAAACAGACGTGTCGCGTTAAGAAATCTCATCAGTGATTGAATAAATTACTAAAGCCTACATGGAACATAGCACAAGAGATTCCCTTATGTGAATGCTTTATGAAAATTACCTCTGAAAGAAATATACAGAATAGGACTACGGGATTGAACAAGGTTGATAAACGGAAGAGAATAGTCTGTTCCTCATCTTGACGCGAATGTCCTTCCACGTTAAGCCTTAAGTTAAAAAAAAGGCCCATAAGATCTCACAGAAATATGGGTGTAGATGTTTGTAGAAAGGCAGTGTTTTTGTTGGAACAACACTCTTGTCCATGTACTTCAAAAACAGGGAAGCTGAATCTGCACAGAAGGTGTTTGGTGTGATCACAGAAAGGGATGTTGTTCTATGGACTGAGATGATCGTAGGGCATTCTAGACTTGGAAATGGTGAATACGCGGTCCAACTCCTCATTGAAATGTACAGAGACAAAAATACAACTGGTGGTTTTTCACTGAGCAGTGTCTTAGGAGCATGTTCAGATATGGCATTGTTAAGACAAGGTGAAGTGTTTCAATCTCTTGCCATAAAGACAGGATTAGATAGTGTTATGTCAGTATGCGGAGCCCTAGTAGACATGTATGGGAAATATGGCAAATACCAAATTGCAGAATCAGAATTCTCTCTTGTCTCAAATCCGGATTTGAAATGTTGGAACTCGATGCTAGGAGCTTATAGTCAGCATGGAATGGTAGAAAAGGCTCTGAGTTTCTTCGAGCAAATACTTGTTAACAGTTTCAGACCAGATGCTATAACATACTTGTCTTTACTAGCAGCCTGCAGCCACAGGGGATCAACGCAGGAAGGTAAGTTGCTATGGAACCAAATGAAGGAAAGTGGCATCAAAGCAGGGTTCTTTAGATGAAGCACTTGAACTGATAGAACAATCTCCTCCAAAGAACAACCACGCAGAGCTCTGGAGAACTCTGCTGAGCGCCTGTGTTAACACAAAAAACTTGCAGATGGGACTATATGGAGATGAGCAAATACTAAAACTTGAACCAGAAGACACTGCAACACACATTCTGCTATCGAATTTATACGCGGTGAATGGGAGATGGGAAGATGTAGCAGAGATGAGAAGGAAGATTAGAGGATTAACTTCTGCCAAAAATCCAGGGTTGAGCTGGATTGAAGTGAACAACACACAAGTTTTCTCCTCCGGAGACCAGTCTCACACAGAAGTAAGTCGAGCTCAAGATGAATTACATAGGCTAAAGAGTAGTCTATGTTGTACAGAGATCACCATCCAATGAACAAGATTCATTCCTTATAACACTTGTTTGTTCAGATTCAAAGTTGTTATAAGGAAGTATTGTCATTTCAATTCGAAATCACTTGTGAAACAGAGGAGAACGTAACAACGTAAGATCACAGATCCAAAAAAAACACAAACTTTCTCTGTTTTCTAGTTTCCGAACACAAGTACTAAAATGACAAGACACACTAAGAGATTAAAGAACAGAAACCCCAATAGAGAGACTAAAAAAAAAGGCAAAGAAAACCCTCTAGCAAAGACCAAAGCTTTGATGGTAAAGTCATCTCATTTGAGTGAGTTCCCTGGTGTCGTGATGGAGAGATCCGGCCACGCAAAGTACTCACCAGAGACAAACCCCCCGCCGACGTTGCTCTCTACACCCTCGAACTGCCACGTGGCTGGCATCGGAACGGCGTGATGACCACCGTTACTCCCTACATTCGTCGTCCCAGCATCATTCACAGTTGAAAACGGCCACATCGCTCTTCCAAGCCCAAAGCTGACGTCATCAAAACCCGAACCGAGTCCGATTCCGAATCCACCGAGTCCAATAACCGAACCGGATCCATGTGTGGCCGTCGCAGCAGCGTTAGGGTTCAACAGAGAGGTGAAACTACCGCAGAGAGACAAAGCACTCCCCTTTGCGTCACTGTCAACGCTGTGAGTACAGCCGTTAGAGATAGACGAGTGAGGAGGGAAGAGAACAGGCGTAACGCAACGAACGCCGTTAGCGGAAGAGACGACAGAGTTAACGGCAGAAACAGAGGAGGCTGAGTTGGAGGAGGAGCAAGTGCGGGAGCGTTTAGCGCCTTTGCGAGTACCACCGCCGACGGGAATGTCACGGAGAGTACCACCGTGAGTCCAGTAACGACGACAGCCTTTGCAGAAGTGACGAGGCTGAGAGAAGTTGTAGTTGTTGTAGTAACAGAACTTGGTGTTGTTTGAGTCGCAACGAGGACAAGGAAGCTGCTCAGTGTTCGGAGCTGTTACACCGTGAGGCTTCATAACTATCCGCCGTGAGTCACTGGAGTCAGACGTCGGCATAACCGGAGAAAAAAATGGAAGCTTTTTTGTTTGGGTTTGTTATAGAGAGGTAAAGGTTGAAACTTTAGGGTACGAGAGAGTGGGATTTTTTTTGGGAACTTTGTTTGGTTTTTATGGAGATGAGAGAGAGAGAGAGACATGCGCAGATAGAAATGGGGATGGAGAAGAAAGTTTCAGGCTTTATTTTGTTTTTTTGACAGAGGGTGTTGGGTTAATTAGAGGCCACGCTCTTGTCTTTAAATTTTGTCTTTTTATGAAGATTTTTTTATTTTATTGTTTATAGGAATTGGTTAAGTCGGCTATGGATTATTGTAAACAGTGTTACGCTCTGTTCTTTTCATCCCTATGAATGAACACTACTACGAAGTCGGCTCTCTTCATACGTAGACGGCTCTGTTTTCAAAGCTTTCAGTTTTGAACAATGAATTAAAACATTACAATATAAAATCACATCTATAACATACACTACTAATGAGTGGTGACATGAAGAAAACATATTTTCTTATGATCGTCGCAATATTTGACTATCTTATGTTATGTTAATAGTGTGGGTGGGTGACACAATATCTCACACATATTTGATGCATATGGAAAAATGAGAAAACGACCCAAAAGAAAAACTTCAACGAGGTAATAATTTACCGTTGTGGTTTTGTTGATCGATAAACTAGTAGTATAATTTTGGTACCTGCCTAAATCATCTGAAAAAATCAAAAAAACATCATGATGTATATTTTAGTCTTGTCTTTACCAACCTTATAAATCAGTTTTTTGACAAAAGAGAAAAAGATAATTATTGTACTTATGTGACTAATAATGTTGAAAGTTTGGTCATCACGTTTGCTTTTATATATGTTTAAAGTTTAAATTACTACTAGTTGTCATAGTAGTAATATTTATCTTCTTCTGTGTAATAACGAAGACACGTTGATTATAAAAAACCAAAAAAAACAAAATGATAGAGTAGGTCGCAGTAGGCAACACAGGTTAAACGACTATTGAGGTTATCAATGTGTACGGTCATTTCCAAGTAATTCTACATTTATCTTTTGAGATTCTTTCAATTTTTCATGCTTATATATAATAAATTTATATAAATACTCCACTAGCTAAAGGGAAAAAAGCTTAAAAATACCTCATCTATTTTTTATTTGGACGTTTAATATCTCGTTTTTTCTGTTAGAAGAAAAATGCATCATTTAATTAAAAGATGTGATTTAATACCTAAACTAATAAATTTTGTCAGTTTCATACCTACGTTTTTTTGACAAAAATATAATTCCGTTTTTACCCTTACTATATCAAATAATAATTAATTTTAAATAATATGACATTAATTTATAAGTTTATTTGAATTATTATTTATTTTAATTACAATTTTGTTTTACAAAAAAATACAATTATCTTCATCAAACTCTAATTCATGTTTATTCTCCTCTCTCGCTTTCACAGACTTGGTCATATCATTTAACATAAAATAAAATTAATTTTAATTCAAATACACTAATAAATTAATTAAAATAAAATTAATTTTAATTCAAATAAACTTATAAATTAATGTCATATCATTTAAAATTAATTATTAATTGATATAGTAAGGGTAAAAATGGAAGTTTATTTAAATATTTAAAATAAAAATTTTAAAATAAAATTAATTCTAATTCAAATAAACTTATAAATTAATGTCATATCATTTAAAATTAATTATTAATTGATATAGTAAGGGTAAAAACAGAATTTTATTTAAATATTTAAAACAAAATTGTAATCAAAATAAAATAATTTTAATTCAGATAAACTTATAAAGTAATGTCATATCATTTAAAATTAATTATTAATTGATATAGTAAGGGTAAAAACGGAATTTTATTTTTGTCAACAAATCGTAGGTATGAAACTAACAAAATTTATTAGTTTAGGTATTAAATCGCACGTTTTAATTAAATAATGTATTTTTCTTCCAACCAAAAAAGACGAGGTATTAAACGTCCAAATAAAAAATAGATGAGGTATTTTTAAGCTTTTTTCCCTACTGATTTTGCTTTTCTCCAATATTTTTGTTTTGCTCAAAAAAAAAAATATATCCAATCTCAGAACTTATAAAGTATAGTTTTTATTCAAATTTGTGTAATTCATAAAAACAAAAACAAAAAAATCAATAGTTTTGTATCGTAAGCGTAACTCATCGGCAATTAAAAAAGAATAAAACGAATGTTCCAGAAAGTTGGAAACAAGGGACACGTTTTTCTATCGTCTTCGTTACAAAAAAAAATATTTGAAAAATGGATAATTGGATTTATTGTATTACTTTATTTGAGAACGAAAATTAAAGTATTGTTTTATAATTTGTTGGATCAATCACGCAGGCTTTTGAAATTAAATTCCAAAAAAATTTGATCTTGTTTCATTTGTTCGCTGTCTTAGAAAAGACAATACTATATTGTAATGTACCAGAAACCTTTTGTTTGTTTATTACTCTATTTATCGATTGTTCTCTTTCGAATACTTTTACAAATTTTAATTCAAACTATATATAGACAGGTGACACAGTCGCTTATCTATTTTTGTGTTTTTAATTTTAAAACGGTAGTGGCGGTGGGCGGTGTGGACTATGCTCGTGTTTTCATCACTAAATTTGTATTACTACGAATGATCATTGATCAAACTATATAACTTACATTCGCGTTAGAAATTATTACGTTGATTTGATTATAACAAGCGAATCAGAATCGGGAAAAATGTCATTAAAATCATGAACTTTCAAATTTTGGCAACTTAAAACATGAACTTTGTTGTAGGCCATTTAAAACATCAACTTTCGTTGACTAGTTTTTTTAAACATGAAGTTTCATTGACCAGGCCAAAATAGACATGACGTTAAATCCGATAGTTGACCTACTAACAGATGTTACTATGCCGTTAATCACTCCGTTACTGACAAAACGACATCGTTTTAATTGAAGTTTTAGTTTGAAATAATGTCATTTAAACCTTGAACTTTTAAATATAGGCCATTTAGATCATGAACTTGTAAATGTATGTCATTTAAACCATGAACTTTTAATTTATGTCATTGAAACCATGAACTCGCCCTGGACATTCGGTAAAAACCAGACAACCTAAAAATTTTGGTTATCGGAGCAAATCGAAGAGAGAAATCTTAATCGTTCGGTGCAATTGATTTGAATAACCGGATTTTGGTTTGACTCGGTAATCGAATCGATTGGTTTATTAGAAACTGTAGAAGTATATAAGCTTAATCGGCTAACCCGTTTAACCCTAGTTTAGTTTATCTCTTCTTTCTTCGACTCTGCCTCATGATGCGATTCTGAGAAAGAGAGAGAAGAACATCAGTTCATCATTCTTTTTCGATCTTTGTCATGTATTTTGTGTCTTTTTGTTTTTTTCTTGAGTCTTTTTCATTTATTAGGACACTACACTAGAGTCTGAAGGATTGATCATCTTGTTTTAGGTACTGCACTAGAGTTTAAAAGATTGATCACCATTTTTATGTATTATGATTTACATAACATAAATTTGAAAGTTCATGGTTTAAATGACATACATTTACAAGTTCATGGTTTAAATAACATATATTTACAAGTTCATGGTTTAAATGGCCTGTATTTAAAAGTTCATGGTTTAAATGACACTTTTCGAATTAAAACTTCCATCAAAACAACGTCGTTTTGTTAGTAACGGAGTGATTAACGGCATAGTAACGTCTGTTTGTAGGTCAATTATCGGATTTAACGTCATGTCTTTTTTGGCCTGGTCAACGAAACTTCATGTTTAAAAAAGCTAGTCAACGAAAGTTGATGTTTTAAATGGCCTACAAAAAAGTTCATGTTTTAAATGGCCAAAATTTGAAAGTTCATGATTTTAATGACATTTTTCCCAATCCGAATCTATCTTAGTCAATATACAACAACCAAATTTGTAGTGGAGTTTGATCTCTCAAGGACCACAATAAACACACTAAATCTAAGCAATATATATTTTATTATACTAAGATTTTAAAGTAAACATCATAGGACGAAAACAAACATAACCGTTTTTTTTTCAAGAAACATGTAATAAAAAAGTTGTTGATAAGAAACTCATACGTTTTAAACGATAAGTCTCGTGTTTTACATTTTGTTACATATGGAAAACATATAAGATGAGCATGACAAATAAGTCTATATATGATCTAGAGTAGTAGGATTGTTTCATGTTTAGTTCGAAATAGAGATTGAAGAACGTGTTAGGGCATCTCTAACCCCACTCTATTTTAAAGTCAAAACTCTATTATAGAGCAACATTTGCTCAAATCCTACTTTATATTTTACTTTAAAATAGAGAAAATAATAGGATTGTTCTATCTATAAAGTAACTCTATTTTCACTTCTATTTTTTTACACTACCTCTATTTTCAACTCTAAAATGGAGTAATATATTAGAGGAAAACAATCTTCTATTTTAAAGTTATTCCATTTTAGAGAAAAAAAATAGAGATATACACAGGAGATTGGAGATGGTCTTAATAGAGAGATAAGGAAGAGTCCGCAATCAGAGGAAAATTGCGTAATAATAATTCTTCACGCCTTCTCCCGACCCTTCCCATCATTCTGTCTCTCTCCGCATTTCTCGTTCGTTCTTATCTTTTCTTTATAAACAAACAAATGTATAGAAATATATTATTATTGACGACTTTTAAGAACGTCAAGAGATACCCTATAAGACTCAGAAGATGATTAAGACAAACAAATCCTAGTATGTTTTTATTTGTTTTTAAAGTAAAGTATTCTCATACTGGTCTGGTCCATATAAATGTTGTGACAAAAACCTTACAAATACGTACGTTACGTAGCAAAACGGGTAAGAGAGAGAAAAAAAAACAAAACTGGTCAAGGAGACAAGAGTGAAGCTGTCGGGGTCGGGGTCGAAGGAGGTGGATAAGCACGCGCGGCCGGAGGATGATATGACCCACACTTGACACTACTGAGCCACCTCTTCCCCCACTTCAACGACTTTCTCTCTCTTCTCTCAAGTCGCTTTCACACCCAAAAACAACGAAACTTGTAGAAAGAGAGAGAAAGAGAGAGAGGTTTGGTGTGGTGTGGTCATGGTTTGTGTGTGTTGGTGCTATGGGACGATGTGTCCTATTTGTTTTTGCAGCAGTCCTTTCGTTGTCGGATATTCGGGTCTGGACTCCGGACCGGTCCTATCAGATCAAAACCACTGACACCCTCCCCCTTATTCCCTCCCTCTCTTTCTTCTTGTCTTTTTCTTCCTCAATCCACTCTGTTTTCTGATTCCAATTGATCCAATCCAATGGGTACGTTTTTTTTTTGTGTGTCCTTTGAACGTGCATGAAAGAGAGCCAAAGAGGGCTAGCTTCGTCTTTTTCACGTTTATCTTTTATGGCATTAACCCAACGGTCCAATAGTTTTTTTATCCTCGGTTACCAAAAATAAACAAGTATATAACTGATTATTCCCTTCGCTTTTCTATAATTTTGCTTTGTTTTTTTTCTTTAAAAAATGTGACTGAGTTCTTCTACTCATTTAGACTAGTGTGTGATTCTTAGTATCCGACACTTGTAGATTCCAAGACAAAGACAAGACAAATATCTCTCTATAATAGTATCAACTTCAAACGTTAAACCATATGGCTTAAATTTGTTGCGCTGGAACACATTATGAAACAAACCACAATTCTACAATATAATTTGAATCATGAAAAAGATGAAAACATGTTTTTATAGGTAATATATATAACCATTAAAAAAAAAAAAAAGATACTCACAACAGTCGAAAAAGAAATTACATTTTTTTAAAAAAAAAAAGACAAAAAGGGTAAAATCTCAAAGATCACGAAGGTGGAGGACGTTAAAGGGAGTAACGAATTTGGAGTCACCGTAAAGCAATTTGTCAGCAATGAGAAGATTAGCGGCTTCGGTAGGATGGTACGCGTCCCAGAAGACATGCTTTGACCGGTCCGTACAAAGGCTCGACGTTGGTCCACATGGCAATATCCCCGCCAATCTCCCTTTCGTCTCACAGCACGCCTCACTCGCCGTCCTAAACCCTATATCCATCATTCATTTTCCACAACAACATATTAATTTCGTAATTAACATTATTTATGATTAGTCAAAGAAACAATCCTAAAATGAATGTTAACGGATATCTAAAATCTTAACAACTAACTCATACTAGGATATTATTAGGATTTAACAAGGCTAAACTTTATACAAAAACCTAATACTCTACAAATTACGCAACATTGTTCAAAAGTAGTCAAAAACTCAAAACCATGCAATGCTATAATATATACTAAGTTTTTCTCCTCTTACTAAAATCCAACACTTAAGTGGTCACTAGATGTTTTTGAAAGGCCCATGGGCCTATAGTATATAATCTTAATTACCGTAGTTTTTGAAGTTGACAATGAGGTCCATGAATAAATCATAAACGTTGGCATGAACGAAGTGTGCGTCTTTGAAACTGTCTTTCAATTCCACCATCAAGAGATCTTTGAGACGAGCATTGTACTGAAGAGCCAATTTGTTTGCCAAATCAACACACTGTTTATCTTGCAGTTGATTGATCGATTTCTGGTACGGTATACATCCAATTGGAGCCACATTTCCCACCACAAATTTCCGAGCGTCCAAATCATATAATCTCTACATTTGATTTTTTTACAAACGTACAATTAACATTAACTACGTATAATAACTTTTGTCAAATGTAAGTTGTGTAACTTACCTTGAGCTGGTTGCGGAGGTGACTAATCATGTCATCAACAAAACTATCAGGAGTTTGTGTTAGCCTTGCTTGAGCAGCGACGAAAGGGACTAGATAGTTGTTGAGAAAATCATTTGAACCGATGACTATGGAGAATAATGACTTTCTAATGTAATCTTTAGCCTTATCTTCACCTAAAAGCTTATCAAACTGTTTCCTTGTACTGGTAAAGTAATCAACTTGTATGTCCATTCCTAATCGATTCCCCTACAAAATCGTAATTTTTCAAATTGTAAAACATATACACAAGTCCATTTGCATATGTGTGTACACAACCAAACATAAATTTGAGTCAAAAAGCAAAATTTAACACATATTTCTAAAAATAATTAATATAGAATTTTATGTAAACTTTTTCCACCAACCAAACGTGACACGTAATATACGACAGGATAATGTGTGCATGGACACGAAGAGGCTTACAAATACACTTCCTGTAGCATTGAGAATTCCACCAGCACCTGATGCATAGTTCACACCATTTAATATTGCTTCACCACTTGCATTTGGTGCTAAATAAGGTACTGCATAACTTGGCTGCCCTAACTTTTCTCCTATAGACAACAATATAAAATTTAAATAAACATTAGCATGGATGATGATTAAAAAAATGAATTTTGATTTATATTTTTTATTAAATTACCAACGATGTCAGCTATGGTACGACCATTGGTAAACCGGCCGGTTGGATTTCCACGAGATGGTTTGAAATCGATGCCGTTAGGAGGACTATTGGCTCTGGACAACGTTTGAAAGTAATTATTATTTCCTGCATCTACAAGTGAATCACCGAAGACGAATGATGCGGCTAAGGCGTTTTTGTCTCCTGCGCTAGCAAATCTGAAAAATATCGTTCCAAAGAAGAAGAATGGGACGAAGAAATTAGCTTTTTTCATTGTCATGAATATATGATGATTCTGATTTTTAATTTTTTGGTTTTTATTGTTCTTTGACAAAGACGAGTTTATATAGATAACTCTTTTGACTGGTTAAGAAGGTATGAGACGCAACCTCATGCATGTGTTAGATTTCGAAACCGGGTTGTTTAACAAACAAAGGGCTTTTGTTATGGTCAACATGTTTCCAATACTTTTTTAATTATTATTACAAAACAGATAAAGTTAGGACACCAACACTGTTGTGTGTTATGGTTTAGAAAGTTTGAAAATAAACTATCCCTGTTTTATGGTTTATACTCCTTAACTCTATAGCCTCTAAATACATCATCCTTCTAAAGTATTTTATTTAATTAGAGAATTTTTTTTTTCTTTCTTTTCTGGTTAGAAAAATACGAAGCTATGCATCTCAAACTTACGTATCATTTAACTAGTATTATGCATATTCGTCATGGAAATAATATAATTTCATATTGAGATTTGATTTTTGTTTTTTTTTTTATAATTAAATACCGGAATCGACCGTGAAATCTCTTAACCATCGAACCACCACCAACCTATAAGATGTTGAAATGTGTACATAATTTTGTTGTTTTTCTTTTACTTGGATGTTGGATCCATGTGATTATAGTTTTGTTGATCAATGTTAAATAATTAATGAACCGTTTGTTGAATCTGAGATGAATTTGTTACAGAAAAACAATCAATATTATTATTAAAAAGGGCCTAATGATGATGTCTGATGTTGTGTGTTGTGCATGACGCACCAAACATCACATTATTAAAATGATTCAATGAAAGTTGAATTAACTTCATTGCCGTTGGACCACTTAAAATCAAAATCCATCATGTCCCATTTTCTTATGTAAGAAGAAACTTTGACTAGTAGTAACAAAAATTATAAAGTAACATACGATTGAAGAATGGAAAATGACAAAACAATAGTGCCAAAAGGATGATCAGATCACTCACAATATGACTCGTGTCCACTTCAATTCCCATGGTCGGATAAACGAGTAGCTAGAGTCGGTCCAGAAGACTTGAGAGCTCTGATTAGATTCAAAAGAAAGAGTAATGATTTTGACAACTAACACAAGAATGAAATTTTATGTTATCATTAGTGTTTTAACTTTTAAGGAAAGAACTCAATTTATAAAATTCATTCTTGTCTTATGGATTCGAGTTTATGAACTCTAATCATAAATTTTATTGATTAAAATTTTGCAGTTTCGGTGGAAGTAAGGTTCTTTCTCTGAACCATTAATTGTAGAGTTGTATTTCAAACAAATTGTCATAATCCCGGTTAAGGCGAACCGGAACTCCATGCATAATTAATTTGCTTGAAGCTTGTTGGATCAATCACTTTAATATAGTTTTAATTACAGTTACATACACATTTGGTTAGTTTAATGTTGTTTATAAACACAAAAATTCTTTTAACTACTTTTTGGGGCTAATCCTCCCTTGAGCCGAGAAGCTAGGAGCCACCGATAACTCCGACGGACCACCACCACAACTTAACTGATCAGGCAACCGAAACTCCTGATTCACCATCGGCGGTGATTTCTCCGACACACGCCACATCTTGACCGACCTATCTAAACTCCCACTATACACAATCCACCTTCTCTCACCAGTAGCCGATTCTTGATCTCTCTCAACCGCCAAACACTTAACCGGACCAGCATGTCCGGTCAAAATCGAAAGACAAACATGCTCACCACCACAACCACCTTCTGGTCTCCTCCACACACGTATCCCTAAATCAGCTGAACCACTAAACATCAAGTTCCCCGCCGCCACTAGACAAAGCACGGCGAGTTTATGTCCTTTCAAAACGCCGCCGTTTCTCATATTATTCTCTCGTTCCCAAAAATTAACGGTTCCGTCAGACGAACCGCAGTAAATCAACGTCGCGCTCTGATCAACCGTGATCGCCGTGACGGCGCAGTCTTGTTTAAGCAACGTCTGAGAGAAAAAATGTTTCGTCTCCTTGGCTTGATCTTCTCTTCTCCATACCTTAACCGAACCATCAGCTGAACCGGTGAAAACCAAACCATCAAACCCGGAAACGACTGCGTTCACCGCGTCTTCATGAGCGCTCACAGATTCCAAACACCGCAGATCCGAAACCCGCCAGACTTTAAAAGTTTTATCCCAAGATCCAGAGTACAACAGCCTCTTATCTTCGCTTAACGCGAGACACGAGATCGCGTCTAAATGTCGAAACCCTAACGCAGCGCTGCTACGGTTACGTCTCGTGAAGTTGAAGTAAGAAGAAGGAACGATGGAGTTTCTTATGTAATCACGTAGGTTAGGCATTGTACCCACACGACGGTGAACGTTTGATTCTTTAGACGAAGCTTTCCACACACGTATCTTCCCATCTTGATGACCGGTAAATATTTTATCTCCGGCGAGTACAATGGCCTTGACCAATCCACTATTCGATTTGAAACTCGAGAACTCAACATTGTTTTTCCAAACCCTAATGTTCTTGGAATCAGATCCCGTGTAGAGTAAGTCACCTGATGTAGCTAATGAATATATATGACCTTCTTCGCGAACAAGAGATCCAAGGAGAATGTTTGGAGAGTAGTTTGTTTTTTCTTCTTTTGTGGTATCCCCCGTACCTTTGGCCGAATGATACGGCGAGTCTACGGCGGATGGATCGACTTGTACGGACCATGGTGATTTGGATAATGGAGATGAGGAGCCTTCGGAGGGAGAGATGTCGACGTAGGTTATGTCGTAAATGTCTGGATCTGGTATGGTTTCTACTTTCGTTAGTTTTGTAAATGCTTGGCCATTTACATCCCTGCTTGAACCTTTATTATGTTTTGAAGACATAAGAAGAAGATTAATGTGCTGTTTTTGTTTTTTTTGGATTTAGACAGATTTTTTTTCGATTATGGAGAAGGAAAAAAGGTTGGGGACGATGGTGTGTATATGGAATTTATGGAAATTTTTAAAGTTCTATTTATGGTTTCTTGAAAATTGGAACCGTTTATTTCGGAATAGAATTCTTTTAGAGATGAATAGGAAGTATAATCCGATTTCTATTATTAGGTTTGATTACATATTTGATGACCAATCAATTGAATATTATTAGTAGGAGAAAAATGAAAATTTATTATCTACTCTTTTTCATTCACAAAAGTACATCCTCTCATCTATTCTACTCTATGGTTATAGTAGAAGAAACATATATTATGAAAATATGATTTTTTTCAAAAACGTTGAATTACACACACATGTGAACAGCTTTAGGTTTCATCATGCTTTTATTGATTCATAATAGTTTTTCTTGTTAAAGAACTTATAGTAGTTGGTCCATAAGATAGACATGTTTTTCTCAAGTTATTTCCAATAGAAGAAGTGTTAGATGTCGTTATGTTGACGTAGTGTTTAGATATTTGAGATATTTTGTGAAAACTGTTTGATAACTTAGAAATTAAAAACTAGCATGCACACATATTAAACGTAGTGTGAAGAAAGTGAGAAGACAAGTAGACAACATATAAAACACATGGTCATTGTTAAAACCTGATACGAAGTAATTTTGTCTACTCCTCTCTTTTTTTTTTGTGTTGGAATTTTCCACGTCCAAAAACTTTGACGGATGCTTCTCCAACAATATTGGTTTTTTTTTTAGCTTCTTCGACCGATCTTTTCCTAAATCGCTTTTCCATTTTTCCTGATGAGTGTGCATCCACTACAAGAAATATAGACATTACTAGCACACAGAAAATGCTACTAAAGTAAAGGGCTTTCGTACCACATTTGAAAACGCTGTATAATGAGGAGCTATAGTAGACCCCCCCTCTACCATAGCAGTTTTTACGCGCTATGATAGATTGACCTATTATAGCGCTAATACTCCGCTATTTAATACTATTAACTAGCGTTTAGTTCATGCTATTATGTTTGTTTTCATAGCAAACATTTCATGCTATAAACTATTGTTTTGTATCATTTTATTAGTGCTGTAAAATATTGTTTTGTATCATTTTGTTAATGCTGTTGTAATGTATAATATTATGTGCTATATTTCAATTATTTGAAACCTATATTGCATAAAATAATAAAATATAAATTACAAATTGATTCATAAATAAAATTAATATTACATTGAATTTATAAAACATACATTTTACATAGAATTATTCTATCAAATACCCAAAAGAATACAAATGTTTGAATTACCAAACAAAGTCATAAAAAAAAAGACAAGTACATTTCTTCACCAAACCAAGTCATAAAGAAACCGAAGCAGCTCTAGTAAATCGCCAACTCATACCATTTAACAGCCAACGCCATTCCATCAGCAGATGACCTTAGAGCCTTTAGCTTTGTGTGAACTCTCTATTTCTTCATAAGAGTCATAACGCATATGCAGAGACCAATAACAATTGCCATGCCTCAAGGATCTTGCTGAACTCAAGCTTGTCTTCGTTCTTGACAGTTGTCAAACACAAGCAAGAAGCAGTTTTTTGTTGAACAACCTGAAATCAAGAAACCGAAATAACATAAGCAGATAGACATATGGTCCCAGGATCACCAGCTGAAGTTTTTCTCTGCAAAGTTCACAACGTAAATAAACAAAACGAAATACCAAACACAAGCTATTAGAAGGATCAGAGGAAGAGGAACCAAGAACTTCACAAGTCATGAGGAAAACTGAGTTATATACATGTGATGTCTCCATTTCAGCTCCTACACATACATAAATCAGATTCAAAATCAATCTGAGAAAAGCCATACTAAATCTCATCTTCGATCTTAATCAATAACCTAAACGAGAAAGAAAAAAAATTAGCAGAAGATTCAAGTCATTAACCTAACCGAATATCACAACAACAAAAGCTAGAACGAAACAAATCTGACCTGAAGAGAAGGGGAGAATTCAAATTAGAAAGGCTTTTGGTTGAAAATCCAGAAAGTGAACCAGCATCTGTCTCTGGGAAAAACAAACGGAAACCAAAATCAGTCACAATCTGACAACAATAGAATGATACTGAGTGTGTTTGATTCCGATGAACAAGTAATTTTTGGTGGTGGTATTGTGATTTCGCTTCCTCCAATTGCTACGATTGATCCGATTTTGCCTTGGGTTTGGTCTTTGGTTGCGTCTATACAGATGAGAACGGTAGCTCGAAGGCAAAGAAGACAAGCTAATGAAAAATCGTGGACATAGAGAGAAGCTATCGACGAAGAGAAGAGGAAGAGTTTCTCTCACACACAAAAAAAAAAAAAAAAAAAAAGAAGAAGAGAAAAGAGGAGCGTGAGACAGCGAAGGGTAGTGAAAAAGAAGGAAGCTAATCCATTGATTTTAATAAAATCAACGGTGTATATTAAATAAGGGGTGATCCTTAACTCTACGGATTAACCAATCAGAAAGAAGGAAGCTAATCCATTGATTTTAATAAAATCAACGGTGTATATTAAACAAGGGGTGGTCCTTAACTCTACAGATTAACCAATCAGAAACCAGCTTTTCTATTTAATTTTAAAATTTGTAATACTTGAAATATATATATATTTTAAATTACTAGATTAATACTTGAATCTTTTTTTATTTTTGATATATTTTATGATATTGGTGTTAAATTATTTACAATTAAAAATTTAGTGTTTATGGTTAAGAGTTAGTAGTTTCAAACCCTATACCCTAAATCACAACTCTTATACCCTATACCCTAACATCAAATACTCTATTGCTTTCATTCTTATTTCTATTTTGTAATAAAACAATATAAAAATATTCTATATTTTCATTGCTATTATAAGTAGAAAATTTAATAATTTACAATTAAAAGTTTAATATTTGTATTTATATTATAAGTAGATTTATATATACTTCAAACATTATATACTCTTATACCCTAAACCCCAAAGCATAAACCCTAAATCCTAATTCAAAAATTCAACTAACTTTTTATCCTTATTTGTATTTTGTAATAATTTTTATTTTATTTTATATTTTTAGTATGAAATAATAATTCGTTATATTTTTTTTTCTTAATTTTGAAGTAGAAAAATATTCTACATATGAATCTCTATACCCTAGATAAACCCTAAATCCTATTTCATAAACTTTAAATCAAATATCATGAATTCTTTTTGTTGTTGTGAGTTGATAATGTAATTTAGTGATTTTGGAGAATGTTAAGAGATTGATAAAAAAGAAAATCTATAACTTATTGAATTATCACAAACCGTTTGCAGTATAAAATTTGCATAATTCAGAATACATTTCCTATAAAAAGTTGCAAAATGCTAAATATAATAAAGTGATCTTCTTTACATAGTAATCTCATTACATAGTGATCTTCTTTTTTACAAAGTACAAACTCACCATACTCATCAATCGGAGCTTCATAGTCATAGCTCGTAGTGATAAAAGGTCCTCCTGAAGTACGTCCAAAATTCGTTCCTCCGTGATACTAACATACAACCAAAATCCATTTAGATTACAAAATGATACAGAGCTAACTAACTTCCTCGTCTGCTGGTCTGTGAGGGTCTCTGCCTCCAAAAGTTTTAAACGTAGAAGAAAAGAACAAGTCTTTTCAGACCGCAAAAATCAGATTCACCTGCTAATGAACAAGAATCTCCAAAAGACTCCAACTTTGTATGGAAACTGAATTCAAGGAAATGTTAGCGGAACCAAAGACCAATCTACTTACCATCTAGGCCAGTTCTCAGTCCAAATCTTGGGTTTGTCTGGCGAATTAGGTGTGAATTGGTCACAGTAAAAGCCATTGCAGGTACTAATCTGCCCAAGAAAATAAGAGAAATCCATCATAACCGTTTGCAGAATATATTAGTCAAAGGGCATCATAATACTAGATCTAGAGATATGCCACGAGCAACAGTTGAACCACCAAGAGTGTATTCCAGAATCAGTGTCAGCCAATTAACCACGCAACTCTGCAGAATCCCACAAAATTCATAAACAAAACTTCAAAAGCTCCAAATCCTTACCGCAACAAACTGCTAGATAACTAAACAAGCAAGTGAAATGATACCCTTCACCAATGCAAATGTAAGAGTATAGTGATAGGCACTTCCAGCTGAAGGAAAAAGACTAGAGAGTGCTATAGAAACACCAGCTATAAAGAATGAAAAGGCCAGAGCAGGTCCTGAATGCTCTCTCGCCACTGTTCCCACAAGAATATAAACCCCTGCTCCAATTTTTGATCCAACACCTAAAAAGTTTACAAACCAAAACTCTGAGGTTTAGTGAAAAACACATCCAAAAACAAAAAAGACACATAATTTATTATCATATCGTACATAAGGACAAGATCATGAGTAAAGTAATAAACAGCTAAACAATATTTAACTTTCAGACAGCAAAAAAAAAAAAAGTTACAGACTTTATAAACCCAGATATTACAGACACAAAATCAGATTGAGAAATTCATTGACTTACAAAGAAACATCGATTCCTAAAAATTTGTATCTTTGAGAAGATTGATTAGTTCATAATAAGAGTACCAATTGTGATTAAGTGAGGAAAGGTCAAGGATTTGGCGAGTTTCTGGTCATGAGACTCAGTTTGGCAACCCCGTGAATGGCCACCTCCGGTGACGGCGGCTGAGATGATGGAGGAGAAAGTGGTGGCGGCGAAGGAAGAGAAATTGCCGACGAGCGGACGTGGAGAGACGGAGACTGGGACTGAGAGGGAGAGTAGAGATCGGAGAGAGAGGAGAAGTGGAGAGAAGAGGGGAACTTTTCTTTGATTTAGATTAGGGATAAATGAATTGAATTTTCTTTTTTTTTGTATAAATGTTGTTCTTAGAGGAAAAAAAGATGAGCTAAGTTTTAATTTGGCGGACAAACTAGAAATTTGGTTAAGTGTTTTGCCTCCTCAATGATTTTCCAGCTACAATAATGATTTTTGGATTCCCGCTTATTGAAAATCTTTCCAAATGCTATAATAGCGCTACAATAATGCTACAATAGAGTTCACATCCGATTTTGGTACTTTTAGTAGCAGTTCGTAAATTTGCGTTACAAAGGTCTGCTACCGAAGCTCATATTTCTTGTAGTGATCACTCACCAGTCCCATAATAGATCTTACAGTAGGGATCCTTGGATCGTCACAAGCCAATATCATCTCCTCCTTCTTCTCGTCAAGTCCTATCACAGATGACGAAGACGGTGTAAACAAAAAAACAGTCTAGAGCTGCATCGCAACTCCCTGGAATCGAACCCATGAGTCCCCACTTGTTCGTTCTCAAGTCGTACCCATGAACCACTCGATTGTCATTGTAGCCTTTACAAAACTCCTTCCTCAACACTAAACACACTTCCCGTCGTAAGCTGCCACCTTCCAACGAATCAGCCTCTTTTCGTCCAGCACTCCGTACCTAAACTGCCTAACAAGGACCCACTTGGGATCAATGAGAGTATTCTCGAGGGCGTAAACGTTAACTACTCCCTCCGTCTCCGATATCAATAGGTTGTTAACGTCGGCAGCAAACAATGTTTTTAAACTAAGTCCCTGAGGGAACTTGGTGAAGATTAGTCTTGCTTGCTCGATCTGTTTCGGGGTTGAAAGCAACGATGCTTCCGTCGTTTCGTAGCCAGTGAAGAGATCCGTCCAAGTAAACAGGTTTTTTCATACGGTTATCGAGACTGCTTTGGCTGCAATTAATCTTCGTTTTCGAAAATCTCCATGAACCTCCGGCGCTAATCTCGAATTCATACCTCGTTCCGGTGTACTCTCTCATCTCGGCCATGCAAACAATTTTGAAACTCTAAGTGGATTTATCAATGTGATCAACCGCTAACCCTATGTACATAGTGTCCCCAAGATAAACATTTAGACGACTATGAACTTTCCTTGACCAAGGATGATCCAGGAATAAAAACTTCTTTGTGAGAGAATTTAGGACACATAGACTATCAATAGAGAGTAGAAGAAGACCAGAGCAATAGCCTAGAATTCGAGACACCATTAGTTTATCTTTGGTTCTAGGTGACCTAGAATCACCCAAATAGTGGTAGCAAAGCAAACTAGAGCCATACGTGGAGATGTGAACTAGACCGGATCCAAGCCGAGAAAAGTATTCGGATTTAAAATACGAGTCGTTGGATATATGCGATAAGAAAGTTCTATTTGTGCATTGCATCACTGCCAAAGATTTGAGATCCAGTCTGAAGAGAACTTCGTCAAAGAGATGCCATGGTAGGCCGTCCATGATCTGATAAAAAAATTTCTACCTTTTGTTTGTTACTTGTTGTTGCTTAATTCTTTGATTTATACGTTAGCAGCAAATTCCAACATGGAAACTGATTTGGTAATACATCCTATAAGAGGACTGTTTTAGCGTTTTTATTTCTTTTTTTTTTTTTTTTTTTTTCAACCAAACTATATTAAAATTAAAAGAGAACTCCATGATTGGTTGCCCAAACAGGAGGATACGAGTTTACAAAGGTAGAAACTGAAGGTAGGATTCGTGAAGATCGAGCGAGGCAATCGACCCTGACATTGTCATCGCGAGGAATCCTGGAGAGGGAGAAGGAGGGAAAGGAACTTCGAAGCAATGAAAAATCCTCCAGCAGATTAGAGAAAGTCGGCCAGTCTTCCGGTGCCTGCACCATCGCCGTTAGCTCCACACTATCCGTCTCAAAAACCTGACAATCGACTCCAGCCACCAGTAAAGACTCCATAGCCCAGATCAACGCTTGTAGTTCTGCATGTAGAGGAGAAGGACTCCGACGATGACTCCGTGCTCCCAACAGGATTGTTGTAAGCTCTCCACTGCAGCACCACCAGCCCAAACCCTGGTAGGAGTCTGTACTTTTCCAAGAACCATCCACTTGGCATCGGGGAGAGGATCCCCTATCCTCCGTAAAAGACGGGGGGACCAGATAATTCACTGAGTAAGATTTGGCCTCCTCCCACAATAATTTATCCGTAGTCGCCTGATTAAAAACGCTAGTCGCCTGAGCGTTTTTATTTCTTTTAAAAAGAAACCTTTTATTACGATGGAGAGATCAATTTTATTGATATGGACAGATTTTTACCTTTTGTTACAGTTCTTTTGTGTTTTTTTTTCATCTTACGGGTTAAAATTTATTTGTTTTTTTTTTTTTTTTGAAAATCTAGCTGAAAAGAACGCAACTGACTTTGGTTTGATGATCAGTCAAATGAAGGTGTGGATGGAAAGTAATGAGAAAGGAGGTGTGGCGGTCGTGATTACTAGTGATAAAGGGTTCTTGTCGATGTTGCACACATTGAAGAACATTCATGGTTTCAGCACAATTCTCATGTTAACTCCTTCCACCCGTTCAGCATAAATCCATTTTCTGGTACAGTAAAACCTCTATAAATTAATACTTGATAAATTAATAAATACTATAAATTAATAAATTTGGCTAGTTCCAAGTCGGTACAGTGTAAAAAATAACAAAATTCGATAAGATAATAAGATAATATTTTTTTTTTAAAATTCCCATGTAAAATATGGTCCTAATAATATCATAAATTAATAATCATGTAAATTTATATATATATATATATGCAAATATATTAATGTAATATAATAATGTATGCTTCTCCTAAAACTCATATTTATAAAACAATTGTTATGTTGTATTTTCAAGATATAATGATATAAAAAACTGTATAACATATCATAAAAATAGCTAATTTTTAAAAAATTCAATTTCTAGATATGCATCATTTATATTTTGATAGTTACAAACTATTAAAATACGACAATTGATATTATATTCATAAATTTGAATGTATGCATATGTATAAGTGAATTTGTCTATAACATTTGTAATTTATTATCAACAATATTTTCTAGATATTATAAATTTAATTCCAAAACCATAATATTTACAATATTCGAAAGTTTAATTTTATTTTCCTAAAATTATCTCAATTTATAATTTTAAAAACTTTAAACAATCAAATATATATATATATATATATATATAAATTAATAATTTACACTGTAAAGTAATAATTATTAATTTATCTAATATCACTATAAATTAATAAAATGTCATGGTCTCAACATTATTAATAATTAATAGAAGTTTTACTGTAGTAGGTTTGATTACATATTTCATGCATGACAAATCAATCAAATCTAAATTAATAAGAGAAAAGGGAAAATTTATAATATACACTTTTTCATTAATTTACAAAGTACATCTTCTGTACTGTTTTAGCAGAAGAAACATATATTATGAAAATTTTGATTTAATTTTTTTTTTTGAATGTAGACACACATGTGAACATCTTTAGGTTTCGTCATGCTTTATTGATTCATAGTATAGTTTTTTTTTTGTTTTGGTTAAAGAATTCAAAGCATGATGTGTTAGATGTCGTTATATATGTTGAAGTTTTAGATATTTGAGAGATCTTGTGCAAAGTGTTTAATAACTTCAAATTAAAAACTAGCACATACATATTAAACGTAGTGAACAAAGAGAGAAAAAACTTATAAAAGCACTAGCACATGTTCATTGACTAAAAGACACATGTTGACTCCACTCTTCTTCTTCTGTTGCTGTTGGAATTTCCCACGTCCGAAAACTTTTTTTTGGTGTTGGAATTTCCCACGTCCGAAAACTTTGACGGAGGCTTCACTTTCTCAAACAGTATTGGTTTCCTTTTATCTTCTTCGACCTATCGATGTTTCCCAAAATTGTTTTCCCCTTTTTTCTGATAAAATTCCATCACTCACCAGTCTCATAATTGATCTTACAGAGGAGATACTTCGATCACAAGCCCGTATCATATCCTCTTACTCCTGAAGTCCTATCACATAAGATGACGACGGTGCAAACTGAAAAAAGTCTAGAATTGCATTGCACCACACTATTATCGAACCCATGAGCCCCCAGCTGTTAGTTCTCAAGTCGTACCCATGAAGCATTCGTGCGCTAGAGTTGTCGTAGTCATTCTTAGTCTCCTCCCTCAACACTAAACATATGCCGTCGTAAGCTTCCACGTTCCAACGAATCAGCCTCTTTTCGTCCAGCACTCCGTTCCGGATCCGACTCCCGAGAACCCACTTGGGATCAGTGAGAATATTCTCGAGGGAATAAACGTAAATCACTTCCTCTGTGGCCGATATAAAAGTTAGGCTCTTGTTGTCAGCAGCGAACAAGGTTTTCGAACTCAGTTCCTTGGGGAATCTGGTCGGGATTAGTCTTGCTTGCTCTGTTTCCGGGTTGAAAGCAAAGATGCTTCCATCGTTTCGTAGCCAGTGAAGAGATCCGTTCAAGTAAAACAGGTTTTCTCATACGGTTGTCGAGATCGCTTGTACTGCAAGTAATCTTTGTTTCCGAAAATTTCCATGAATCTCCTGCGTTAATCTCGAATCTATAGGTCGTTTCGTCCAAGTTTTTCAACTCAATTATGCAGACAACTTTAAAACTTTGAGTGTTTCGATCAGTTTGATCAACCGCTAACCCAATGTACATCAGTGAGTCTCGCCGAGCAGTTGGTAGAGGACAAGGCAAACACCTTGACTTGGGTTGATTCAAGAATCGAAACTTTTTTGTGATAGGATTTGCAACGCACACACCATTAACACCCTCAACGGAGAGTAGAAGAAGGCCAGAGCAGAGAAAAGTATTCTGATTTAAAATACGGGTCCTCGGATATGTGTGATTGGAGAGATCTATTTGTACATCCCATCATCACCACAGATTTGAGATCCACTAAGAGAATCTGGTTGACAGTGCTGGCTTAAACATATTACATGCCCCTGGGCAAACTAAAAAATAAATGCCCCTTAATCTATAGAAAATCTTACTAATAATTTTTTGGTTCTCTTTGGTTCATATAATTGTTTTTTTTGCCCCTTTCTAGCTTACAAATTTTTTTTTGTGCCCCTTTAACTTACAAAGTTTATTTTTTGTGCCTCTTTTAACTTACAAACTTTTTTTTTACCCCTTTTCTCATACGTATATGCTCCCGGGGCGGTCGCACTGCCTGCCCACCTAGTTAAGCCGGCACTGCTGGTTGAGGAGATGCAAAGGTAAGCTGTCCATGATCGGAGAAATTAGGGGTTTTGCTTAGGATTAATTGCAATTTCCAAGATATAAATAATTAAAGGAATGGTTTAGTAGTTTTTATTATTGGAAAAAAGAAATTGTTAAAGTAAGTCGAAAAAGTAAAAGACAAAAAATAGTAATTAAATTAACTTAATTAATGCATGAAGTGCGTTAAATATATGAATCTACATTTTTTTTTTCTTTTTTAAGACACATACCAATATACCATTGATAAACAGTCCAAGAACTCTTGGCAGCCTGTTCCGGATCATACAAGGGATCGAACCTAAGAGCAAGTTTATTGGGGGGTTCATATAAGGGGAGTTCTTAAATTTTTTATGAATTAATTGTGTACTGTTTGGAATATAAGAAACCATGATCTCTTAGATAAAATTTTCTCTTTTATTGGTAGGTTCTTATTTTGGATCTCTTATTTTTGAAAATATTGTTTTTTAAAATTTTAAAATGTTAAATAGAATAAAAGGTATAAATGTGTAAACATTTTAGATTTTATAAAATTAGAAAATATTGTATTTTAATTAATTTTCAAACATAGAAAACAGAATAAAAACATTAATACACATTAGTGCAATTCATAAATGGGGAAAATGATTAATTGCAATTTAGAAGTACAATTAATCATTCATGGCCAAATAAAATCAAATTTGTCAAGCATACCAAAGGATATTACTACAAGATAAATAGAACAAGAACAATGTACTCTTAAATTATACAATCATGTTGCCATCGATTATTTTTTAGCTAGGAAAAGCCAAGCATGCAGAAAAATCAAACAGCGACCAATCAGACCCGAGATTAAAATGTGACCAAGCCAAGCCTGCAGCAAAAACAAACGGTGACCAAGACAAGCCTGCAACAAAATTAAACAGTGACCAATCCAAGCCAGCAGCAAAATAAACCAATAACATCATACTTGAAGAGGAACATATATGCAAAAGAAGAAAACAAGAGTACCTTAAAGTGTATGGCTCCTTCTTTGTTGTTATCAGAATTTCTTCCATCTTCTTCATCCTCTAAGTCGCTCTATGTGAAATCCAACTTAAGAAAATGTACAAGAGGAACAGATATGAACCAGAAGCTAAGCAAACAAAAAAGGAGCAAGAGGTGTGAAAGTCCCTCTACCAATTTGTTAAGCCTTATACAGAGCTCAACGAAACAAGTTTAGTAGTAAGTAACAAATAAACCAACCTTAATTCTGATTCGTCACTCATTAACTCCTTTGTTCATTTGTTTGAATCAGCTGTTGAAAACCTGAAATCACAGAACAAGTTGAAGACACCATATGTACCTTTTATATTATAGTCACCACACAGCCTGCAAGAAAATATAAACCAGAGTGTTAGAGAAGTTTTTTGAACAAGTTGGTAATCATAGGGAACGTAAACAAATTAAAATGAAAATCACCAGTATCGAAATCAAGGCACTTAATTCACAGTTTCTATAATCTTTAGAAGGTGAGAAACACATTACGTGCAAAGCATTGTGGCTGTATGTATACGGTATACCAAACAAGACAATAAACACAAAGATGAAATAAATGGATTGTGCGTGAAGATGGTTGAGGCACAACCTTAGATAAATTGAGGCACAGCCTTAGACAAATTGCAACTCCCTAAACGAGAAATCAACATAGTTGAGGCACAACCTTAGATAAATTGAGCAATTGCTCGCCCTGAGGCAAAACATAAAATCTAATATTTATGTAATCTAATTTACACGGTGAAACAAACTTCAACAAGAGCAACAAAAGAAACCATCATCATGGCAAAGGCTTCACCGGCATCAAATGATGGTGCTCCCCACTGGTATGGCCATGGAACTCTTATCATATGATTCAATCTCCTCCAACTCAGTCACCTCCGATTCCAATTGATTCAATCTCCTCTCGTTTCCAATCGATTGTGAGACGGCTCTTTTCCGATTGTAAAATCGGAGAGATTCGAGAGAGAGTGAGAGGGGAAGAAACGATGATTCAATCTATCGCGATTGGCCTCCGCAGTCAATCTCCTCCGCTATGCATCTCCTCCGACCCAGTCTCCTCTGATTCAAGTATCCTTCGATTCCAAACCCTTCTTCTGATTCCAAATTTCTTCGTTGTATTCAATCGCAGAGAAAGAGAGAGAGGAAAACAAATCGAGTGTAGAGAATTTTTTTTTTCTTTTGTATTATTTAGTTCGACCAACAAGATTAAGACACGTAGCGTCTCTTAGAACATAAAGCGGTATACTATATAAGGGGTTCCCTTAAGTTTTTTTTTTACTTCTGATTTATTTTTTTGATTCAAAATCCTTAAAACTCCACTAAGAGCTTACCGATAAACTTGCTCTAAGAACCTACAATACAAAAAGAGGAGTAGAACATTATCACTTACGGCTGGAACACTCAAAACCAAGTAACTAAAAGAGATTCCTCATGAAGACCAATCCTTTACGCTCTTGTCAGCAGATCAAGGCGACAGCGATAAATAATAACTAATGTTTTTATAATAAAAAAATATACACTTAACATTGCTACCACAAACTAGGTGATATCGCCATATAGATCAACATCAAAACTACAGTATATTATAACTTAACATTGTTACCAAAACAAAAACTACGTGATGTCGACATACATCTAACTTCCTAATCTTTTCATGGTTCGTGTAAGTTATAGCAATATCCTCTAGGAAACAACAGGTAGTAGTAGTAGTCGTCGTAGTCTCTTTAACAAAAAAGAACAACAGGTAGTCTCTTTAACAAAAACAAAACAACAGGTAGTCTCGTTCTCTAAGAAAGAAACGGCAAAAGAAGAAGCTCCATCGCCTGCAACTGAAGGAAGAGACTGACACGCGTCCACAAGGCTTCGTTCTCGTCACTTCGTCTTTGTCCTCTTGCTTTCCCGCTCTGCCCTGATAAGGAAGCCTAAGCCTCTCAATCTCATATTAACCGTTTTCTTTCTTCCAGCTCGTTTAATGGCGAAATCGTTCGATCACACCACACACTAAAAAAATTCGCATGACGTTCCTTCGCAATTGGGTTCGACGGAGACTTCGTACTCTGTTGCTCCCTTTTTCTCGGGATGAACCTGACCTTCAAGTCGAATTAGGGTTTACTGATACTCTCATCACCGTTCGGAATTTTCGATTCGATGTTTCTCAGCTTAATCATCTCCTCGATGGATCGAATTATCCATTCGAGAAATTCACTGTCGACCACTTGGTTATTCAGTTTTCCGTTTGGTCAGCTCCGGCGGTTAAAATCGAAATTCGCGGTGTCAATGTCAAATTGTCCGCCAGGTAACTTAATCCCACTGCTCAATTGTTGTTTTTGTAAAATTGCGTTTCGGATTCTATAGTTCGTTAGGGTTTCATCGGATTCTGCGTTTTTTTTAATTAAAGAGGAACGGAGGAAGGAAGCTCGAGGAGGAAGCGAGCATTAAGTGATACAGTAGCAAACGAGATAAAGAAAGTTCTATCGTCTATTGATCCCGAGGTAATCTAACTAATCTTCATTAACGCTGGGATTGATTTGGTTGTTGATCTTATTTGTGTTTGGGTGTAATGCCAATTGCAGGGATGTGTCTTACATGACATTTTGGAGAAGATGCTGGGTCGTAGCACTTCTCAGATAAGTAAGCTCAAGACTTCTTTCTCGAATCTTCTTCTCAGGCATTTACGTATCGAGATACATGGGATTAATGTTCAATTTTGTTTACCGGGTTCAAGTGACTTGAGTTGTGTTCTGGAAATCCATGAGTTGAGGAGTGATTCTGAGAATTTGGGGAATCTTGGTTTAGTTAGGAGTTCAGCTGCTGCAGTTTTGTTTCCTTTGAGACGTAGTTCGTCGACACTGAGTTGCGACAGTTTTAAGATTGGATATAAGCGGAATAACGATAGCGTGGAACTTTGTGCATTTGACAGCCTTTTCATGCTGATTACGCTGCATAATCTTCAACTTGTTGATCTGATTGTCCGCATTCCAGAGTTAAGCTTTTCGTTTAGACCCACTGATCTTCCGGTTTTAATGGGACTGGCAAATTTATCATCCAAAGATAGCAATTCTGTCAGAGATGGACGTCGTCTTTGGAAAGTAGCTGCTCGCAGAACTGGCTTGATGATTTCACCTCACACTTTTCAGAATGTAGTTAGTGCTGTTATCCTCTGGCTGCGATACGTGAATGCTTACGAGTATTTGCTATCTTTAGCTGGGTACTCCAGGAAAATCCCAGAGAAATCATTGCTTTGGAAATTTTCAGAAAACAAAAGACATTTTGGAACTGCAAGACGTAAATGGGAGATGATATGTAATATTGAGAAAGAACTCCCTGCCGAAGCTATTGCACGGGCGCGGAGAGTAGCCAGATACAGAACACGTCTGAATTCTCAGAATGTTGATGATATTTATGAGGAATCTTCCCCTTACGGCCACTTCAATTGTTTGTCTAAGATCACATGGGTTTTAGCTTATATCTGGAGACTTATAAGTAGAACGTTCTTGTCTGTAGCCTGCTGTCTCTGGTTAAACAAACTGCTGACCCAAGAACTACAAACTGATAGGAACAATGAAGATGATTCCGAGCGGCTATCCCTTGATTTTCATGCAGTTGTAAATCTTGGGAAACTTTCAGTCTCAGTTTATCCAGAGAAAATGATTTCAAATTTTATGACAACAAAAGACGGGACTGAACACATGGACTCAAACGTTGTCATGCTTTGCCTTTCGGTTGATGAGTTTTTGGTAATGTCTAATGTTGGCTGTTTTACTCAGTGTTTGTCTGCTTCCTGTAGGAAACTGAAGGTTGAGTCCTCTAGTTTTAATAATGCCAGTCGTTTCATGAAATCTACGAAAGATCCCAGTAGTTCTTCTGAAGGAAATAAGAAGCACATGCGTGAAGATGTGAGAATTGTTCTAGACATGGACCCAGCACAGCGCATAACCGGAACAGTTAACAATGATGGCAATGATCAACATGAAGGTATTCTGCGTCTACAGAATCTTTTAAGAGAAATGTGGTTGAACTGGAACAGCAATTGCTTGAAGTTGGATAACAGTACTTTTACAATTTCTGATAACCCTTGTCTACTCGTTGATATTAATAGCTGCATGGCATATGAGGATGTTGGTAACCAAGATTCCGAGTTCTGGAAATGCAGCGTGGTATTGGGAAAGATGGATATTGTTTTAGAATATTCATCGTTATTTTCAATGGCTTTGCTAATTTGGCAGACTGAATGGGCCCAGAATATAGACGAATATACTGGAGGGGTGCATTCTAGTTCTTTAGTAACTGGTGGGGTTGATCCTGAAATGGCTAGTTATGACGCATATGGGATCTACAGAGGCAATATTGAACTGTCTTTGCATAGAGTTCATCCAGAGAGACAGATTCAGGTTGGCATACATGTTGGTGGCCCCCAGGTCAAACTGTTAGTTGAGAAGGCTAAACAAGTGGATAATTTGGTTGGGAAGAAAGATCTTCTATTATTTGATTTCCATGATATTGAGTTTGTTGTCTGGCCGACTTCAAAATCTGACTTAGCGCCATTAAGGATGTTTCAAGGGCCTGATAACTCAAGAACAGATAGGCCTTTGCTTCAGGAGGTGGGGCTGAGTGAAACGGTGGTTCCAAGTTATGAAAAATATGTTTCTCAAGGATGGAACTCGCTGTCCTCACACCTAGGGTTTTCTGGTGTTGATTGTTCTTTCTGCAAAATGGCAGAAAAGAACTGGAGTCAAGTTTTTGTACTGAGACCCGTAACTATCTGCTTTTCATCCTTAAGGTGTGGGATTTCTTCTTATATCAGATTAATTTCTTTTAATTATTGGGTAACTGATTGCCTTTTTTATTTCTTTTTCTTGACATCAGTTAATTGCCTTATATTGCTACATATGTGTTATACTAAGCTAAACATTGTTTTCGTTCTAATGTCATATGCGAACTGTTCGACCCCATAATTTATCGCTGAAGATTGATTCTTAGCTGCATCTCCTTCCCAACTTATAGGACTGATCTTAGGTGATTCGTTGAACTAGTTAGTGTATGTCCATAAGATGTTTCCAAACTCCAGTGACGCTATATCATAGAAAGGAGACTTACTATTGTACCACTTACGTTTTGTGAAATTCCATATAATACTGAGAGAACTGCAATCTATTGCAGAGAGCATGTTTATTCCTTTAACGAAGCTATAACGGGTTTCTCAACTGGTTTGGATGTGTTGGTGCTGGGACTGACTATTGTATCAAAATCGGATAACCTAGATGCTTACTTTCAGGTAAGAGAGGCTTTCTTGGCAGTTTTCACTATTTATGTCTACAAATATGCGTAGTATTTTGAAAAATAGTTTCCTATGTCTCTTCTCGCTTCTTTGCTGATTGTATGAGTTAATATGTGTTTTGGTAAGCTAATCTAAACGTTCAGATACTCGGCAGCATGATTAACATGTCTCTTTTAAAATGTTTGCCTTTTGTCCTTGCTTACATGATTTCATGGCATTAATCTTTGTCAGTGGAATACTTGACTATAGATTCTCCATAGTAAAGTACTCTTCTATCCCAAGTAATTAAATTTTAGATATAGAGTTGTTGCTAACCGATATTATCAAGATGCCTAAAGGATTTCTATTTATGATGATAGAAAAGATGCGGATTTCCTTAAGTACTTATGAGTTCCTCATTCTAAATGACCATTTCCTTGTGCTTTTTATAGTTTAAGATCTGAGCCTAACATATGAATAGCATTAAGATCCTAATTTACCTTTTAGGTTATGCACAAACATTCAAGTAAGTTTTCTTATTTTGTACCAGATGCTTCTAAGCTTAGTTACTGGGCTTTCACATGGTTTGAGGGGCTTAGGCTCTGCGGGTCATTCATTGGGGCAAGAATTTCTCAGGTCTGATGCAGTGAATGTGGAACATGAGACCGAAAGGAATTTCTGCAGAACTCCTTTTGTAGTTAAAGCGAGCATTAAGCTGAAGGATATAGATGTGATATTTGATGTTCCTGCAGTAGATGACAAATTTGAGAAGCTAATGGAGCTAGATAATTCTAAAATCTGGTCATCTGTCCAGGAAGCATGCGTTGAATTATCTTGTGAAGAAGATAAGTTTTTAGTCAATGTTGATTTGTGTGAACTCCGATCAATTCTCTTCAGATATAAGGGTAATATATGGAAGAGTTCTGGCAACTTTATCACAGAATCTTTGCTGTTCAGGTCACATGATATTTTGTTTGAAGCATGTCTTTCTAGTTGCCTATTGAGTGTGTTTATGGATTGTTTAAGTCCATCAGCACTAGGGGACGTCAGTTGTATGGCTGGTGATTCTACAGGAAATGCATCAACCGCAAATGAACCTTCTAGAAACAATGTTCAGGTTCAGAGAGAAGCGAGCACGTCAGACTCTGCTTCAATCTCTTTACCATCCAACTTGACCCGTTGGATACACGTCACTTTAGCATTGACCGACTTACTTGTAGTTAGAGGCTCAACAAAAAATGTTTTGGTGGAAATCCGTCGGTCAAGTAAGTTTGTAGCATCGGTATCTATTGGGAGAAAATTTCAGTCACTCTCCTGTATTGTTGAGGTAAATAATAAACACTACTAGCTTTATATACATATTGACTAGCTCTATATCGTGTGTGAAGTAACTCGTGATGTTGCTGGCAGGGTGGTCTTTTTGTCCTTGAACCAAAGGCCTTGATAGGGTTAATTCATGGTTACTCCACGTACCTTTATTTCATTTCGAGTAAGGTGTCAGTGATTCAGAATGCTGCACCAAGTCTTGAGAAATTCGAAGCTAATTCAGGTGTCAGTGAAATTAGTATTCCCTCTCAACAAGAAAACTGGTTCCCCGTAGAAGCATCTTCTATAGATGTCACCCAGTTTGCACTGGGATTTGTCTGTGATGATGAATATGGTAAGTCGTACTATCTTTTTCCACCTGCACAACATTTTTGCTACATAAATTCATAATTGGCGTTTGGAAGAAGAAATTATAATTGCTTTATTTTGCAGGAGGTATAAGGGAAATTGTTCTGGAGATCACTCTCCACAGTTCCCTTGATTCGTCAAGCGGAGAACAGAAGTTCCTTTGTGAGGTTTCTCGGCTATCAGTTCTTTCTAAGATTCTTGAGAGCGTGGAAAGGGACATAGATATCACGCAATTTTCTTCTCCAGCATTTAGTGAATCTTCTTCTTCTCTGTCTGGTGCTCCTCTTGAAACATCATTTCAGCAAAACGATGTAATCAGTTCAGGTGGTAGCACAAGTGTTTCAGCAGATTTTGGTTCTCAAAGAGAATTTTCTGCAAACAGCAATTTACAGGAAGAATTTCACTCTCGTAATAAAAACTATATTTTGGAAGACCTACGTGCCTCTGCGTCTGTGAAGAAGCGAGAAAATACCGGTCACCAGTTTAGTCAGGCATGGGTCGGCGGTTGTTCTGTTCTGGGATTCGATATTTCCATTTCTCTGTCAGAATTGCAGGTTGGTATAGTTATCATGTTTGCAACACATATGTAAACGGTTTTCAAATTCGCCTTATGTCTACACATTTACTATAGTTGCAAATAGTTATGATTGTTGGCCTATTATGTGCTTTTATGTCAGATGGTACTTTCTATGCTTTCATCATTTGCTGCGTTACCTGGAGGAGAAAGCACACATGCTTCTTTAGAAAGGCCTTCTTCGTCCAACAGCGAATCTGAAAGAAGTTTTGAGTCTGTAGTTCCCGATGGTACGTAGGTATATTAATATTTTAGCTTAAAACTTGTGATCCTTCTTCTAATGAAAAATTGATATATGTATAGGAGCCATTGTTGCTATTCAAGATACAAACCAACATATGTTCTTCTCAGTGGAAGAAAGGGGGGACAAGTGTGTTGTGACTGGTACCCTTCATTATTCTCTTGTCGGAGAAAGAGCTCTTTTCAGGGTATGTACATACAGTATTAGAACAACAAGAACAGAGAAAGTAAATAGTATTCTTTAGTTTTCAGAATAAAATCAGGCCAGCTACCTTTTTGTCTTGACCCTGCTTTTTACTGAGATGGTATCCCTAAAACTTGAGTTCAATGTGCAGGTCAGCTACCACCGCCATCAAGGATGGAATTCATCTACCTTATGGTTTTCCTTGACGTCTTTGTATGCTAAAAACAATAAAGGAGAACCATTACGGTTAAACTATCATTCAAGCTCAGACCTTGTGAACGTCTCTGGACTTTACGACAATGCACCAGCACTCTTTCGAGCATCTTTTGACGAATCTGAAAATTATAAGGGTGACATTGACTGGGAGACCTACCGTAAATTGGTCAAAGATAGATTTTACCTTGTCAACAAGAAGAGTGATTCAGCTGTTGCATTTATTGATGGTTTTCCAGAATTTGTCCGGAAGCCAGGAAGTCCATTCAAGTTTAAAGTGTTTAGTGAAAGTTTGGCGACTCGGAATATTACACCTGCGGTTTCCTCTGAGATCCATGAGTCTGAAACGCAATCCATGGTGGACTCTTTCCCCCCTTCTATTACCATCACAATTGATGGGCTATCTCTGACCATTGTCCATGAACTCTCAGAAACAAGGGACAGATTTCCCCTTTTTCGTGGTTCAATCAATATCACTCAGCTCACTGTACAAATGCTATCTTCTAAGGCCAGGATTATGAGCACATTAAACATACTAGTGCTGTACTTTGATGCTCAAACAAACCAATGGTAAGAAAATTTCTTTCCCTGGGTTCTTAAGATGTGTATGCTATCCCTGATTATGCATTTTTCTCGCCTATATAGAATTCCATCCAGCAACTGTTTATTTTTTCTTCCTATTACTCTGGTGGAATAGGCGAGAATTAATTCATCCAGTTGAAGTTAGTGCCTTCTACCGTTCAACTTTTCAGACTAAGGATCTTAGAAATACTATGCACAAAGTACCTACCCATATTTATTGCAGAGTTGGAAGGGTACGTAAAGTTTTTTAATTAATTGTTCATGAAGTCTTAGGGCTATATAACTCGTACTCGTTGCATATTTTTCCCTCGCATGTGCAGTTGGAGTTCTTTGTAACGGAGCTGTCGTTGGATATGCTCCTTTTTGTGCTTGGAAAACTGGAGGTTGCTGGTCCATTTTCTGTGAAAACATCCTCTATTCTTTCCAATTGTTGCAAGGTTATCATTTCCTTGATTTCTGTTCAATGGTTTTATAATTTTCATGCTTTTTTCTGTGATATTACACCTCTACTATTACGAAAACATGATTTTTTTTTTTTGGCTTTTTCAGGTAGAAAACCTCTCTGGCCTTGACCTTATTTGCCGTTTCAATGAGAAGCAGACTGCCACAGTTGGTAGGAAGCAGACTGCTTCGATTTTTCTTCGGTAACTTCGTGGTCCCTTAATGCCTTGTTTTATTCTGCAACAAGAAGATGCATGTGTTCATGCTTCGAGATGAATGCTGGCAGTCTTTGGCACTCTATTGAGTAGATTGCTAAAATAGTTTTATTTCCTATGTTCCCGATTAGTATATTGCATACTTCTTTTTACCCATAAGGTGCACAACAAAAAGTACTAAAGTAAGAATAATCCTTTGAATTAATTGAGAATGGAGAAAGACGTTCACTACTGTCTAGTTAATTTGCATATAAAAGTAGGTGGCAGATCCTTAATAATGTGTAATATCTTTTAAAGGCATTCAATGAACAATCAACCAGAAGCTTCTCCAGTGGCTGCGGTCCAGCTATCTTCTGGAAAGTTCCTAACCTCTTCCATCAACGTTTCTTTGTTAGAAGCAAGAACACTAGCTTGGAGAACAAGGATAGTATCACTTCTAGGTACTTTGACTTCAAACCTTCTATATGTTCATGCATTCACCACCTGAATAAGCATATGTTGTAGCTACTGCTGAATTTTATATGTTTTATAGATTCGAGGAGTCATCCTGGACCGTTTGTTGTTGTTGATATTAAGAAGGGATTTGAGGTATGTCATAGCTGATTCTCAAGGTTTTCTCTAATATCATCAAGTATCGACCAGTGGGCTTGACGATGCAACTTTTGCCTTAACTTTTTGCATTTGTTACACCTCGTAGGATGGTTTATCAATCTCAGTTTCTCCTTTGACAAGGATTCATAATGAGACCAGTCTTCCAATGGAGATACGTTTTCAACGATCTAAACAGAAGAGAGACGAGTTTGCTTCTGTACCTCTGAAGCCTGGTGGTTCAATTGATGATTCAGTCGGAGCATTTAATGCCATAAGCTTATCAGGAGATTTGAAGAAGGCGTTGACATCCTTAGCTGTTGGTATGTTTGGATAGAGGCTTTTGGTTTCTTACAATATTCATAACTTGAAACTTTCGAGAAATGTTGAAATTGCCCCTCATCACGATAACGTATGCAACTAGGTTTCCATCTGTTTGTCTTTTTTCGTATATAATGACTGTAAGTCCCAGTATTTCTCTACATTAGTTCTAGGGATAATATCAATAGTGTAGTTTCTCTTAACGTACAAGGATGATCAACCACAGTTAAATATTCTTACTTTCTTATTGGTGTACTGATTGATTTCGCGAACTAAATGGCAGGTAATTTCTCACTGTCGTTTAGACCTGAATCTTTGGAAACTTTGTTTGAGGGTGAGAAGTCACTGGCAAGTGAATGGTCAGAAGAGCTTGAAGGAGGCAAGGCGGTACGCCTAACAGGAATCTTCGATAAATTAAGTTACGGAGTTAAAAGGGCATTATCTATCGAATCAGTGAAGGTCTCCTTGACTACTACATATTGCTCTGTCACATCTAAAAGTCAGTGTGTTGGTAAAGTGCATTTTCTGATCCATTGCATTCGGAGGGAAGTACCGATCATACGGCCTGATGCATCCTCTGATGTGCTTGAGAAACAGAAAGCATGTATTGCATTGCGAGAGCAGAAGGAAATATTTCTTTTGCCCACCGTGCAGGTGTCCAACCTTTTGTCCTCCGAAGCAGCCATTTTCTTGACAGAGACTGGTAATTGCAGAAAAGTATGTTCTTTTTGGTGACCTGTATTTCTGCCTTTACATTTTTACTCTCGCTTGCAGATCAGTTCACCTCGATGGAGAGACACAACATTGGCAAGCATGCAACTATACAGAGTGGGAAAACTATGGATTTCTATGCTAATCCTGACATGATATACTTTAGAGTTACGCTCACTACTTCCCAAGCGAGTTGCAAACCAGTCAATAGTGGTCAGTGGGTTAAGAAGTTACAGAAGCAGAAGAATAATGCAGAATGTTTGGATGTTGATCTTGATTTTTCGGGTGGAAAATATTGTGCTTCCTTGAGATTGTCTCTAGGGAAAAGAGGCATACTGGAGGTCGTGCTTTGATCTTGAAATTTATTTCCTTCCTGGTTGCCTTTTCTTATTAAAACTCTTTCTGGTTGGCGCAGGCAGCTGTTTTCACATCGTACATTCTTAAAAACGACTCAGAATGCACCTTGTTCTTCTTTCCTCCTGATCAAAAGCCTCTATCCAGGTACATTACAAGTATATAAAATCCTTAAAGTTGGTAATGGCTATTTACATTTGAAGTAAACAATGCAGGGAAGATATGGAGAAACTTGATCACATTGTCCCCCCTGAGTTTGGATTGTATTTGCCCCCAAAGTCACAGGGGTCGTGGTTTTTAAGGTATGCTATCCGTGCTCAGTAAATAGATATTTTCACCCTATATATTTTTTAAATAAATTAAACACATCTTGTTTGGCCAGATCTCGCAAGGTTTCTGTCATATTGGCTGATGGTCATGGGGCAACTGAAGCAGTGTTGGATCTGGATGCTTTATCAGGACTTACAGAAATTAGTTTGGGAACAAAAAATGAGTCTGGGTTTCAGTTTATTACAAGGTTTGGGTTGTCAGTTAGATCAATCTCAAGTAAAATGCTTGTTCCATCACGGATTGTGACTTTTGTTCCGAGACATCTTGTAATCAATGAATCAGAAGAGACCATCAACATCCGCCAACGCTATTTTCAGGTACGTTTTGTGTCCCTATCTATTTATTTACTTCTATCAGGGACATGATTTATTTACTTTTCTTTCTATCACTTCTCTTTCTTTCTGGGAAGGATGACTCTGTAGGCGTAATTACCATCAAAAGTAAGCAGAGAGCAGCCTTAGTATTGCAGGAAGAAACTACCCAGAAGAAAGAACTCAATCTGTTCGAAAATTTTATCAGAAAACACGGAAGTGACAATGCAAATCCGTTGATATTCATTCAGTTTCGGTTGAACAAAGCAAACTGGAATTGGTCAGGCCCATTATGCATCACTTCAATTGGATGTTTTTTCCTTAAGTTCAGAAAGCAGTCAGGTGAAGCAGGCAGAGGTGCAATTGAATTTGCATCTGTTAATGTGACGGAAGAAGGTTCAACTCTTGCTGTGCACTTCCAAAAACCACCAAAGACTCCACCACCATATCGAATTGAGAATTTCTTGCATTCTGCATCTCTCACGTACTACCAAAAGGTTCGTCATCTTCTACTGATTGTCATCGCTACATTTGTGTTTTTGAATTTCTGTGCATCATTCACGGCTTGTTTCTTAACAATCGCAGGATTCACCAGAGATTGAAGTACTTGGACCTAGAAGTGGGGCTGATTATGCATGGGATGATATGACCCTTCCTCACAAGCTTGTAGTTATAGTAGATGGTAATAGTTGGCTTCCCACAATGTTCCTGCCTAAAAACCATCAGCCTTTTAGATCTACTAGGAACATCAAAATTCGACAGTTTATTCCATGTTATCTATCTAATGAGCACGCATAAGTATCTTATTGACCAAAAAGCTGGAACTTTATTTTTGCAGGCATGATACCTCTGCGCGAAGTCAGCTTAGATAAGGTCCGTCCATGGAAACCCCTTTTCAAGGCAACTCAGCACAGAAGCATAGCCTCACACTTAATGATGAAAAAAAAGACCAAAGGCCATAAAACGGTTGACGAGGAATTGAGTAGCATACCGATGGTAAAGGTCGGATATGAAGTCTATGCAGATGGTCTGACTCGAGTCATTCGCATTTGTGAAGTTTCAGAAAGCCTTAAAGGAGACTCAGTATTCCATTCTCGTTCGAAAATTCAATTCCGAGTAACCCATTTAGGAATTCACTTACTTGAAAAAGTGAAGCAAGTAAGTCTGTATTGTACTTCCTCAAATTCAATTCCGAATAACCCATATTTGTATTATATCCAGCATTTGTTTGCATCAAGCAATTTTTTTTTTGGCCTCCTAAACTTGATTTTGCGTTAAAATATTTATGTAGAATGCAGAGGAGAAAACCGTCGTCTCTTATTCTCCGATCCTAGTGGCAAGACTTGACAATGTTGGTCTACATTCCATGTTCACTGACCAACAGAACTTTAACCAATTATGTATAGAGGTATTCTTTTTATGACGTGCAAAAGGTTGGCTTGGCTTTCTGGTTGTAGAAATAAGACAGGAATTTTGTCTCTGGATGCTGCAGGCTCTGAATGTCGATTACAAATGGGAAGGCGCGCCCTTTGCAGCCATGCTTCGTCAGCATCAATCAAGGTCAAGTGACGCAAATGATTGTCTATTCAAAGTTGTTTTCGTTCTAGTATCAAGTGGTTCCAGTGTCACACAAGTCAAGCACTCCTCAATAATCTTACAGGTACCAGGCAATTACTGTGTCACTCTTCTCAAAATTCTCCGTACCCTTTTCTCCTAACACTGTCTAAAATAATGAGCAGAGATATTTAAAAGAGAGAGTCAGCTTCTGAGTCTTTATGTATTGATTTTATTGGCAACTATGCCTGCTTATGCTATTGGATATAATATTCTTACGTCGTATGATGCAGCCAGTCAATTTGAACCTAGATGAAGAGACTTTAATGAGAATTGTGGCATTTTGGAGATCATCTCTCAGTACAAATACGCAAAGTAGCCAATATTATTTTGATCATTTTGAAATTCACCCAATTAAGGTTTGCTCTATCATTTGCACTAATTTCCTTCTTTTTCAAATTCTACTCTATGTTGTGTTTAAATTAGTAAATCACTATTTCTCTTCTTTTCAATTAGATTACTGCCAATTTTCTTCCTGGGAGTTCATATTCGAGCTATAATTCATCTCAAGAAACTCTGAGGTCATTGCTGCATAGTGTGGTTAAGGTATGGGAATCAGAATTTCGTTTCATTTTCTTAAATTTGCTGTTTTGCGTATACATGCACATCATTTCTTATGAGCTAATGCTTGTCTGGTACTTCGTTTTCTGTAGGTTCCAGAGATTAAAAATATGGTTGTAGAGCTAAATGGTGTACTGGTCACTCATGCTTTGATAACAGTGCGTGAACTACTTCTCCGATGTGTAAAACATTACTCATGGTACCATCTTTTGCTTTTATGCTAAAAGTTCCAAGTAAGCTGCCTTCTGTTTTTAGATATTATGAACTTGCATAATTGCTCCCTAGGTATGCAATGAGAGCAATCTACATTGCAAAGGGCAGTCCGTTGCTTCCGCCAGCTTTTGCATCCATGTTCGATGATTTTGCATCATCCTCTCTTGATGCCTTTTTTGATCCTTCTCGAGGCTTGGTCAATGTCCCTGGTTTGACAGTGGGTAAGTGATGGATATTATTCTGTATGGATCAAGTCCCAGTTGAGTTGGGATTATAATTCGCTTATATCTGTTGTAGGCACCTTCAAACTCCTCAGCAAATTTATAGACAACAAAGGATTGTCAGGGACAAGACGTTACTTTGGCGATCTTGGGAAAACTGTAAGTACCGTGTAGTATATCACTGTGAAATTCCTAGTTTATTCATTCAACCTCTTATGCAAATACCATTGCAGCTAAGAACAGCTGGATCCAATGTCATCTTTGCTGCTCTCACTGAAATCTCCGACTCTGTTCTGAGAGGTGCAGAAATGAAAGGTGTTGACGGACTGGTGAGGACTCATCTATCTACTTATGATCCGTTAGGCTGAAATTTCATTACCACAATGGTTTTAAAAATATATATATTTTTTCTCTCTTCTGGCAGGTTAGCGGTTTCCACCATGGAATCCTTAAATTGGCAATGGAACCTTCGGTGATAGGAACAGCTTTGATGGAAGGTGGACCTGATAGAACAATTAAGCTTGATCGTAATCCCGGTATTGATGAGGTGATATTTCCTTTCTTGTCTTGTCTTGTACTTTCAAATTAAATATTTGCATTAGAGTAGAGTAGAGTAACTGAGAAAATTCTGACGCATAGAACTTCTTAAATTCTGACATCCCTCTGAATTTTTCTCTATATAACTGAGGGATGTGACGGCTTCCTTATCCTTGTAAAACCTAGGAAAAATAAGCTTCCGGTCACATCTACTAATATCTTCAATTTCTTAGAACTATTGTGACAGATTCTTTCAAGATTTAGTTGTGTATGCTCATATTAACTCCTTGCAGTTATACATCGAAGGATACCTTCAAGCTATGTTGGATACAACGTATAGACAAGAGTATCTCAGAGTCAAAGTCATTGACGATCAGGTAAACAAATTGCCAAAACAATATTTTTCTAACTTAGTTTTGCTATGCAATTCCAAGAAAGGACGTAAACGGTATCATAATTTATCTAAAACATATTCATACCAACCAAAAATCATGAACCCCATATTTCCGTGACTGACCAAACATGTTCACTTATAGGTTTTCCTGAAAAACCTCCCACCAAGCAATTCTCTCATAGATGAGATGATAGACCGTGTTAAAGAATTTCTCGAAAGCAGGGGATTACTCAAAGGAGATCCCTCAAGCTCTCGTCCTCGTCGCCGTCTCCATGGAGACAAGGTTTATTCAAATCCCTTTTCTCTGCATAAGCATAAATTCGACTTGGGGGTGTTTGGTTGATAATAATTCCATTCCATTAGCAATATGATATCTGAGTTTGATTTTGATGGACCCTGAGCCATGTGAATTTATATCTCTATATGATCAGGAATGGAAGATCGGACCAACGTTGATGACATTGTGTGAACATCTATTCGTCAGCTTTGCAATTCGCATACTGAAACAGCACGCCACCAAGGCCATTACAGGTCTTAGGCCAAAGAAAGAAGAAGCAGATGCTGAGACTAGTGACACTGGTTCCAGTAGTGCAATTGTACCGGTAATGAATGAACAGAAGAAGAAGAAAATGAAGTTCATGTGGAAAGCAGGTATTGGGAATTTTGTGGCTTCAGGTATCGTAGCTTACATCGACGGACGTTTGTGCCGACAAATTCCTAATCCAATAGCTCGCCGGATTGTGAGTGGGTTTTTGTTAAGTTTCCTCGATAAAAGCAGTGAACAATAATCACTTCCCTCTGTAATTGTAAATATTCTTCGACAGTAGAACCATTATTATTACTATATAAATAAAAGCAATAAAAATCTCCGTACGTTTTCCTCTTCTCTGCATCAGTCACCTCTTCGACATTGTATTTTTGCGGGTCTGATTTTAGTTTTATGTCTTAACTACTAAATTAGTCGAACCGTTGAAGACATGACAAAACTCTCAAGCTTCATTGTTCTGCTTCTGAACACACAATTACGCGACTTAACATTGGACGATGACACTGCTTTCGTTTCGTCGGAAACGCAAAGGTACAGTATATGGGGGTTTTAAACTTGGCCCCTAAGCGAACACATATAATTGGTCGATTAGAATATATATTTTTTTCAAACAATCATTTATTTTGGTTTTAGTTAATAAGTATTAAAGAAAGGAAATATGTGGCGATGTCAAAAAACCACATTATATAAGTATAGGGATCTGTTTTGCAAATACTTTAATCCTAGTCTTCTTATATTTCCTTTTTCCTAGATACATTGACATTCCATCTCAAATTTGGAAAACTTTTCTCTATATAATCAACTAGTAGTCTCATCTTCCCACATTATTTCCATTAGTCTCTCCTTATTTTCTCTCGCTCTCTCTCTAAATAATCACCGACTAGTCTCTTAACTTTGCGTTTGTTTTTCTTACTCTAAAAACAATGACTTTTTCCGATGATCTCGCACCACCATGTGTGAACAAGAACAATCATCACGTGAAGAGAAGAAGCACAAAAAAGAGAACGATAAGAAGGAAGGAACTCGAAGAATTGATCAGCGCAGCCATAAGAGCCGCTCATGTTGCAAGAGACAAAGGGTTTTACATCGTCTCTCCCGAAGCCATACGATGCGTTAAGATCCTTAGACAGATACGAAGCTTACCTCTAAACGCTCGGGTTATCACCAAGACCGACGGCTTTTCTACTCTTCTATTCCTCTCCAAGAATGGTAACCCTAAAATCCGCTCCGAGTCGCAGTCCGTCATTGATCACTGGAAGGGCATTCTCCAAAACAAAAGTCAATAATGGAAGAGAGAGGACTACGAAGATTTCATCATCAATGGGAGAGAGTATAAAACTAGGGTTTTTTTTGTAAGAAAAGGGTTTAACAAATTTGTAAGAAACTAATGTCTTTGTGTTTATTCGAATTCCAAAGTTTTTACATGTTTGCAGAAGAACCAAATCAATCGTTAATAAACCAAAGTAGCATGCCATGTAACTCAAAAGCAGAGTAATGGGGTAATATGATCAAACTGATAATCATGGGCTAATAAAGAGATGATTAGTTAATACGAGGTCAAAAACATAAAAAAAGAGTAAATAAAGCTTTCTCCTGGTTTATCTCTCGTGCCTCCTCAGCTTTGGTTTTTTTCTTTTTTTTTGTTCGTATAATTTTTTTTAATTTTTTTAATTTTTATTAAAAACTCCGACAAAGAGGCAGTGAGTAGGGGTAGGGCTTTCCTTTTTTTTTTTTCCGACGATTCGTTCCCTCGCGCTTCGTTCCCTCGCGCTTCGTCGTCTGACATCAGCGCACTTTAGCCACCGTCGTCGTTATCATACGCCCACCACCGCCGAAGGTAAATATTGCGCGGCCTTCCTTACACACGGGGGTCCGTTTCGAGCTGATTTGATAAGAGAAAACGAAACCCTAATTCGTCGATTTCCATATCATCTATCTATGCTTCAACCTAGCTCTCTGGTTTATCTCAAAGGATCGAATCTGGAAATTGATTATTTGGTTTTGGTGTTTTTTTTGATTCAGGGGGAGAGAGAGAGATTCTTCGATTGATTTTTCCAATTTTTTGATCAATTCGTCAGTGAAGTAGATCTGAGGCAATAAGACTGCGGACGAATTTGACTGGGAGAGAACCAGATCTAGGTTTTAGGGTTTGATGCGTTGGCGATGTTCAGTGATCGGCGGAAGCGGGATATGGCTAATCATGGAGATGGAAACAAGTACGCGTCTGTGAATCTGAATAAGTCTTATGGCTATCAATCTCATCATCAGTATAATCAATCTGGAGGTTATGGGGCGAACCGAGGGAGAGGAGGAGGAGGAGGTGGTGGTTATGGCGGTGGTGGAGTTGGAGGAGGAGGAGGAGGAGGAGGAGGAAGTATGGTTGTCCTTTCACGGCCAAGAAGCTCGCAAAATGCTGGGCCGAAGCTATCTGTACCACCCCCCTTGAACCTTCCTTCACTCCGTAAGGAGCATGAGCGTGTTGATTCATCTGGTTCGAGCTTTCATTCTGGTGGAGGAATCACTGGGACTGGAACCAGGCCTGCTTCATCTGGTATCGGTTGGAGTAAGCCTGCCGCTACAGCTGCTGATGGTGATACTGCCAACCATACTGCTGAAGGTGTTACCAGGGGGAGTAATGGGTTGAATATCTCCCTTGCTTCTCGTGTTGGTGCTGCTGAACCTATTGAACGAGCTTTTCATCATGTAGAGAAAGTTGCAACTTTGAGGGGTGAAGATTTTCCGTCTCTTAAGGCTTCTCTGCCTTCAGCTTCTGTGTCTGGGCAGAAACAGAAGGAGGGTGTAAATCAGAAACAGAAGCAAGGTACAGGGGAAGAGTTTTCAAAAGAGCCGAGAGGTGTCTCTGGTAGTGGCAGTTCACTTGTAGATATGAGGCCTCAAAACCAGTCTGGGCGTAGCCGCCTCGGTAATGAGCTCAGCGAGAGTCCTAGTTTCTCAGATGGATTACATTCATCTGAACAAGTGAGGAAAAAGGATTATTTTCCAGGGCCACTGCCTCTTGTTCGTTTGGCACCACGCTCTGATTGGGCTGATGATGAGCGTGACACTAGTCATGGCTTAAGAGATCGGGACAGAGATCATGGCTACTCAAAGAATGAACCTTTTTGGGATAGGGGTTTTGATCTTCCGAAGACTCATGTCCTGCCCCAAAAGCATGCTACACCTAATTCTTTTGACAAACCAGGGCAGCGTGAAAATGAACCTGTGAAGTCCTCTATGACTCAAGTAAGACCAGTTAGTGGAGGAAGGGAGGCCAACGCTTGGAGAGTCTCCGCACCACTCCAAAATGAAGGTGCACATAATAATAAAAATATATATGGAGCAAGGCCGTCTAGTAGAGGCAGAGAAGCTGCTAAGAAAAGTAACTACGTCTCGTCATCATCAAGGGAAAATGTTTGGAATAATACTGGAGCTAGAGAGGCTCCATATCAGCATGGAGGAAGACAGCCATGGAATAATAATATGGATAGCTACAGCAACAGAGGAACATTTAACCGAGACGGGTATGGAATGGAACATCAAAATAGGTACGGAACAAACTCAACCAGTATGGCTCTGCCTCTATAAGTCTGCTTACTTCTTGTAACAAAATTTTCCTAATTGATGCTTTCAATATAACTTCTTGCAGGGATAATCGTCCCTTCTTCAAAAGTGACAAACCTCATGTGGAAGATCCTTTCATAAAAGACTTTGGTGACTCTGGATTTGATGTCCATGATCCATTCCCAGTGCTTGGTGTTGCTAAGAAGAAGAAAGAGGCTTTAAAGCAAACAGAGTTTCATGATCCTGTCAGGGAGTCATTTGAGGCTGAACTTGAACGAGTTCAAAAGGTGCAGGAAGAGGAACGCCGGCGGATCATTGAGGAACAGGAAAGGGTTATAGAACTAGCTCGAACCGAAGAAGAAGAGAAACTGCGGCAGGCTCGCGAACAAGATGAGCAGCAAAGAAGATTAGAAGAAGAGGCTAGAGAAGCTGCTTTCAGAAACGAGCAGGAGAGAGTAGAGGCTGCAAGGAGGGCAGAAGAGTTGAGAAAGTCAAAAGAAGAGGAGAAACATAGGTTGCTCATGGAGGAAGAAAGGAGGAAGCAGGCTGCTAAGCAAAAGCTTCTAGAGTTGGAAGAAAAAATATCCAGGAGACAGGCCGAAGCTGCCAAAGGTTGCAGCAGCTCTTCAACCGTTTCAGAGGATAAATTCTTAGATATTGTTAAAGAAAAAGAGTCTGCAGATGTTGTTGACTGGGAAGACAGCGAAAGAATGGTGGATAGAATTACTACGTCATCAACTTCAGATCTACCAGTGCCCATTAGATCTTTTGAGAACAATGCCGCTTCTCAATTTTCTAGAGACGGCTCTTTTGGATTCCCTGATAGACAAAAGCCTACTTGGAGAAAGGAAGATATTGAGAGTGGAAGCAATTCAAGATTTGTTCCACAAAATATGGAGAATGTTCCACATAGCCCACAAGAAGAGTTCTTTGGTACAACTGGATATCTCAGTGCCCCTTCCTACTTCAAACCAGGATTCCCAGAGCATTCAATTGATCAGAGTTGGAGAATTCCTGGAGATGGAAGGACCCATGCTAGGAATTATGGGATGGAATCTGAATCTCGTGAAAGTTTTGGAGAGCAATATGGTGAACCTGGATGGGGACAAAACCATGGCCGTGCACGCCATGGTCCATACCCTACTTATCCTGAAAAGTTGTATCAGAATCCCGAGGGAGATGACTATTATCCTTTTGGAAGACCAAGGTATTCAGTAAGGCAGCCGCGTGTTCTTCCCCCTCCCCAGGAGTCTAGGCAGAAGCCGTCCTTTAGAAGTGGTGAGGGTGAGCATCCTGGTCCCTCAACTTCTGTTGGAGGGATTAATTATAACCATACAGGTAGGACTAATTCGACCGTTCTAGCCAGTTATATAGGGGATCTTCAAGATCATCATGTGCTGCCTGGAAGTGGTATCGATGAACATCATCAGTTTGATAGCAAGCTGACTGGAAGATGTGACTCACAGTCTTCACTTTCCGTCACTAGCCCACCTGATTCCCCCGTTCACCTCTCTCATGATGACTTGGATGAATCAGCAGATGCATCTGTCTTAGCTACATCCAGAAAGGGAGAAGATACTGGTTTACTAGAGAAGAGGGGAGCACCAAATATTCCTAGTGACACTGGAAAGGATAGTTTGATGATTGCTACAGGCTCTGTGTCTTGTTGGGATAATGAAGAGTGGACTCTTGATAGTAATGAACGGTTGCAGGAACAAGAAGAATACGATGAAGATGAAGATGGATACCAGGAGGATGATAAAATACACGGGGTAGATGAGAACATAGATCTTGCTGAAGAGTTAGAAGAAATGCATCTTGAGGATAAGGACTCTAATCTAGTCTTAGGCTTTAATGAAGGAGTGGAGGTTGAAATACCCAGCGATGACTTTGAAAAATGTCAACAGAACTCCGAAGCTACATTTCCACTTACTCAGCAAAGTGTCGATTCTTTAGATAATGAAAGACCTTCTATTGAGAAAAGCCGTGGTGAACAAGCCGCCCAACCTGTTGAAGTTTCTGATCCGTTGAGCATGCATAATATGTCTATGAACTTCCAGGGTGCTGAAACCATGACGCAGAACTTGCCAATTCACCAAAATAATGGTCGGCAGTCATTTGAGGTGGCCAATAAAGTAGGCTCCACAAGTAACTCAACCGTTTCTACTCATCCTGTCATACCCCCTCACAGCACTAGTCTGCATCCATCATCTCTTCAGACAGCTATTCCTCCTGTATCTACGACATCAGCACAGATGGAGGAGCCTGTTAAGTTTCAGTTTGGTTTGTTTTCTGGTCCCTCGCTGATACCGTCTCCTTTCCCTGCCATACAGATTGGTTCCATCCAAATGCCACTTCCTCTTCATCCCCAATTTGGTTCCTCGCTTACCCATATGCAACAGCCCCAGTCTCCTATCATTCAGTTTGGTCAATTACGATATACATCCCCAATATCCCAAGGGGTGCTGCCACCACCACATCATTCAGTTATCCAAGGGAATGGTTTATCGACTTATGCTTTGAATCAGAATCCTGGATTCTCGGCGACTGTTCAGCCTGCTCAAGGAAATTCGGGTAACCTGATTGCTAGAAATGCAGCAACCTCTGTCTCAAACCCTCAGCTTAGTGTTCTTAGAAGACCGACGAATGTTTCTGATGGGGGCACACTGAAGAATGCTAATAAATCTCCAGTGGGAGCGAGCATTGAGGCTGCTGTGTTACCTCAAAAGCAGCCGGAGTTGTCTGGTAAGTCGCAATTACCTTCTCGAAAGATGAGTCATGGAAAATCAAATTTTGTTGAAAGACAATCAGGATACCAAGTCCAATCCGACACTACTGCAGTTAGAAATTCTGGCATGCGCTCATCAGGTACTGCTGAGGTTTCTCGTGTAGATTCCGGTGGTAATAGAAGATATCGGCGTCAGAGGGTTGAATTTAGAGTTCGGGAATCAAACTGGCCATCTTCTGAGGACAATCGAAATGGCAATGGAAGGGCTCACAATTCTACAAAAAACGGGAGTAGAAAATATGTTGTGTCCAACAAGTTCCAGAAACAAGCCTTGGATAGCTCAGTGTCCGGTTTGAATGCTATGCAGAAAAAAATAAGTGGGGGTTCATATGAGAATAGACTTGGGAAAGATGCTGTCGTGAAGAATCCACTGAGTCCAAATTCTGGACAAGCAAACCTTAAAAGAAATATGATTTCTGAAAAGGAAATTGATGCACCTTTGCAGAGTGGAATTGTTCGCGTCTTTGAGCAACATGGCATTGAAGGTCCTAGTGACGATGATGATTTTATTGAGGTAAGATCAAAAAGGCAAATGCTTAATGATCGCCGTGAACAGAGAGAAAAGGAAATCAAGGAAAAGTCTCAGGCATCCAAGGTTCTGATGCATTCTAAAAACTCTAGTATTCTACTTCTGAATTGTTACAATGTCTGAGGTAGTTCTCACTAAAAGTGAAGTTGTTTTCTTGCAGGCATCCCGAAAACCTCGTTCAACTTTCCAGAACAGTACTACTGCAGCCAGGTCCAACAGAAGTCCACCAGCTGGCCGAGTTACGAACAATAAGCAATATAATCCCGTCTCCAACAGACAGCTGTTAGCACCAATTGGCACACCCTCCCCTAAAACAGATTCCCATGCTGATGAAAAATCTGGGAGCAACAAGTACATTCCTCTATTTGATCAACTGAAATGCTTGTTTTTGCAGAGATAGCTCCCCTCTGGTTATGTTTTTTACCTTCTAATTCATTTTGCAGGTCCGCTCAGGCAAGTAGTGCTCTTCCAGTTATACCCAAAAATGATCAGAATCCAGCGTCAGGTTTAGTATTCAGCAACAAGAAGGTGCTGGATAATAGTCATACATCTGTGGGGACTTGGGGTAACCAACTCACCTATCAGCCGGTGAGTATATATTGCTCAAGGTTTCGCTAACTTGTTTTGACTTGGGATCCTGCAAAAATCGTAAATAGACATCCAACAAAAAGAAAGATTTCTATATGAATTGATAGAATGGTTTACTGAAAACGTGAAGAGTAGGAATTTACAAAGAAAGTCATAGTAGGTAAAATAAGTAGTTTTTGACTCTTTCTCTACCTCCAGTCACGGATTGTACCTATGCAAGTTTCTGAAGCCTTTTGATATTACCTTGTAGGTTATGGCCCTTACCCAGAGTCAGCTTGATGAAGCCATGAAACCCGTATCTCTTCTTTCATGTGTTTCTGTTGAAAATGGTGCCAACCGAATTAGCGAGCCGAATCCGACACCAATATCTGTCGTGCCAAAGAACAGTACTTTTTCAAGCAGCACAATTCCAATAAATTCATTGCTTGCCGAGGGCAAAATTCAATTTGGTGAGTTGCTGGCCGGAATACCTCGATTGTCACTTTTGAAGTGATTCGTCTTTGCATTTAAATGATGCATCTTTTCTTCTCTATTAGGTGCAGTTACATCTTCCACTGTTATCCCTCCCTGTGGTGGGCGTACGGAGAACGATAGCTCTTTATATTTTGAAAAAGATAATAAACATTGCAATCCATCATCCACTGGCATGGAGATTTGTGAAGCAGAAGCCGAAGCCGCTGCTTCAGCTATTGCTGTTGCAGCCATAACTAATGATGAAACCGGTGGGAATGCCTTGAGTACTGGCCCTGTATTACCTGCTGAAACCAAAATTTACGGAGGAACAGAGTTAGACGATGGGTCAGCCAGTGGTAATATTTGCTTTCTGTCGGGTTTATGCATATTCCCAAATGGTTATTTGTTGTCTAAAGTAATTTCTTTCGCTTTGACAGGTACTGTTGGTGGGGAGCCTAGTCTATCAAAAGCTGAAGAGTCTCTCATTGTTTCTCTCCCTGCAGATCTTTCAGTGGACACCCCAATCTCTCTGTGGCCACCAGTTCCAAGTCCACACAATTCAAACCAAATGATCACTCACTTCCCGCCAGGCCCTCCTCATTACCCTTTCTTTGATGTGAACCCCATGTTAAGAGGACCCATCTATGCTTTTGGCCCGCACCATGACGCAGGAGCAAACCAATCACAGTCCCAGAAAGGTCCAGGAACAGTTTCTGGTCCACCTACGACCTGGCAGCAGCAGGGTCATTCAGGAGTAGATTCATTCTATGCTCCTCCTGCTGGTTTCACGGGTCCTTTCCTAACCCCACCCGGTACTATTCCTGGCGTTCAGGGCCCTCCTCACATGTTCGTTTATAACCACTTTGCACCTGTTGGACAGTTTGGCGGGTTGAGTTTCATGGGCACAACTTACATCCCATCTGGAAAACAACCAGATTGGAAACACAACCCAATCGTGTCTTCTTCTCCGGTTGGAGGAGATGGTGATGTAAACAATCCAAATGTGGCCTCCATGCAATGTAACATTGTGCCTGCGCCTCTTCAGCACCTCCCTATGCCAATGTTTGACCCATCCTCTTTCCAGGTATTTGATCCCATCATTATGGTTTCCAACAATGCTAAGTAAAATCAGAATCCAGTGACTTCATATTAATTTTCATACAGTCTTCTTCTCAGGAGATGCCTGTCCGAGCACGGTGGCCTTACATGCCATTTTCGGGTCCTCCAACAATGCAAATGCAGAAACAGCAGGAAGCAGCAGATGGCTCCAATCTTCCATCACCTCAGTTTAACAACAGCATGCTTCCTCCTCCTCCTAGTAGATATCCCAACATGCAAGCATCCACAGCGGCAGATGCAATGGTGGAGTCCTCAAATGCTTACAGTTCCACTTCTTGTGCTCCACCTCCAAAGGCCACCACCACCTTGTCTGATCCCAACAGTAACAACACTCAGAATCCAACTGGTCCTGGCTTCAAGCCACCAGCACAACAACAACAATCTTCTCAGGAGAAGATCACGCCGTCTCAGCATGGCGGTGGGTCTAGCCACCACCACCAACAACACCAGCACAACCGGAGGTCAGGCTTCCATGGCAGAAACCAACCCATGGCAAGAGAGAGAGGTTTTCCGAACAACCCAAAGGTCAAGCAGATCTATGTGGCTAAGCAGACTGGTAACAGCAACGCCTCTGCTTCCTCCACCACCAACACTTCCCCCTCAATTTGATGATTCTTCCCCATCCAGGTCCGTTCAGATATGTAAAACTCTTTCCAATAACCCAACCAGCTTTGGCTTCATAAGAAGATCTGGATTTTTTATAAATCAATTTTCCCATACTTCCATTAGCTTTTCATTTTCTTTTTTGTTCTCGTTAGATAATTAGATTTTGTCGATGTTGGTAAAATATTGCCGTGAGGTTTTCGGTGTAGAATACCCAATTCACGGCTCCAATGTATCTGTTGTCAACATTATCTTATCTTCTTCAAAATAGTTACACTTATTGAACTAATAATATTCTATATTTTACTTTAGTGAAATTCATTTTATAGTCCATCGCAAATTATATATATGCTCATAAGAGGTTCAGCAGAACTTATTAAGTAACCAATGCGCGCTCCTAAAGTTTTCACAGTAGACTCATCAGCTTATACATCATCAGTTCATCTTACAATACAAAGACAGAGACCAATACTTCCCATGAAGATAAGCTGCTATAGATAAAAACTGATAATAAATATTTTCAGTAAAATTACAGATAACATATAGGCCTCAGAGCTCATCAATATTGTTAAAAACAACGACCTTTCTAGTTACCACCATAAGTTGTTCTTCTCATCATCCGCATGAACTCATCCATGTTAACTTCACCATCATCTGCAGTTTTTGAGTTATGTAGTGGATCATATATCTTTCTTACTCAAATAAAGCTCTGCACAAGAGAAAGAGAAAAAACAAAAATTAAGAAACTTACGGTCTCGATCTGCTTCTTCAACCATTTCTCTGATCTCAGCATCGGTGAAATTCTCACCCAAGTCCTTTGCCATGCGTTTAATATCATCAGCAGATATCTTCCCCTGAAATTTCGAAGGAAAGTAGTAGGTCAAATATCTAGAGAAATTAAGATTGTAATTTCTAGAATGAAGTACATAAACTAAAGAGTAAAAATACATTTTTGTCAAGATCAATGATCTGGAATGCTTTGGTGAGCTCTTCTTTTGTGTCTCTTTCACCAATCTTAGCAGTCATCATATGAACAAACTCATCAAAATCAATGGCTCCACTTCCATCTTTGTCCACATCAGCTATCATTTTGTTGATTTGCTTCAAAAAACCAACACATCGAGGTAGGTATTATAAGAATCAGAAAATAAACAACGAATCTTTCTTAGAAAAACCGAAATAATAATAATAATAATAATACCTCTTCCGTCATTTCAAAACCAAGCGCCCTATCAAACATTGTAAATTCAAAAATCAATTCCCAAAACAAAATCACGTAAAACCTTTGTAAAAACGAAGAGAAACATAAAAAGCACAAAGATTACCTCATAGCAACATTAAGCTCTTTAGCATCAATGGTACCAGACCCATCAGTGTCAAACAGCTCAAAAGCTTCCTTAATCTCTTGCCTCTTCTGCGTTGTCAACCCATGATGACGTCTTGGTTTCTCTTTCCTCGAAACACCTCTGTACAAACTCGACTGCAGTAACAAACACCAAATTCAAAAATTATCATATTAAGTCTCGAATCTTTTTTCTTCAACATACCCCAACAACACAAGGCAGAACTTAAATCACTTCAAACAAAATCTCAGCTCTTAACACGACAAGGGTTTCTCATGAAATCTAACCAATTGTAATAATAATAATGACCTTCAATCATAGAACCCTAATTTCTTCATTCTAATATTCGCTGATTCCAAAAAATATCCCGGTTTTCAAATCAGATCTTATATAACCGATAATGCAAAATTGTGTTAACAATATAGATCCTAATCGCTACAGATAAAAGAAAGACAAAAAGCAGCAGTCAAAGGTACGAACGAACCATCTCAGCAATGAATCCAACAGATCGATCGATGAAGCAAAAGCTCTTTCAATTTGCGCGTCTGGAGAAAAATCTAACGTTTCTGCTTTCCTATTCTTTGCTTTCATACTAAAAAGTAAAAAAACTAAAAAGCGGTAACGAAGTGGGTCAGATGGGCCTAATAGTGCAGGCCCATAACTAGCAACTTAATCCCACACTAATAAAGTAATAATCATCATAATTTCTCTTAAGGCATAAAAGAAAGAATAACATTTACGGAGCTTGTGAGGGGCTGAGGGCTACTCCAATTACACGAGAGATAAAAAAAAAATTGAAAGATTTACCATGATTAAGATTTGTAATCAAATTGTTATATCATTTAAGTTTTAATCATGTCGTGTTTTCTTATTTGAGGTCTCTTGGGCACAAAATCAACTTGTTATAGAATACAGAAATATTTGCATTCTAACACACTTTTCTATAAAAAATTACATTCTAACACACTTTTGCACCACCACACACTTTTCTTATTTTCTTATATTGTTTTACTTTCTTACTTTTTAACTCTCTCTCCAAACATATTACTTCCCAACAATACATCTTTCTTTTATTTTTTATTTTTTATTCTATTTCATTTCCTTTATCTTTTTTTTTCTCACCCTCACTAACTCTCTCTCCATCTCCAAATAATTTTTATTTTATTTGTTTATCTTACTCCCTTTCTTTAATATATGTGTTTGAATAATCTTGAGTGGTAGATAACAATATATATATTTCTTAGCCACATTTATACATTTCTTTTAATTTTGCATTTTGATATATTTATCATCTACAAAATCAAATCTATATGCTTATATGTTTGTGATTATTTAGTTTCATGTTCAATATATATAATATCATCCATCAAATCTTTTTCATTTGTTATTGACCATCAGTTTTATGTTTACTAGTAAAAATTATTCAGATTTGGCTACATTTGTTACAATTGCTATGAAATTAAATTTATGATTATGGTTTATGATCTAAAATTTAGGATTTAGGGGTCAGAGTTTTAGGGTTTAGAGCTTAGAGGTGTAGGGTTTAGAGTTTAGTATAGGATATAATGAACGGTTTCATGCTTAGGTTTTTAGGGGATATGATGAGGTTAAAATTGTTTGATAGTTAACAATGACTTTCACCAACACAAATAGTTTTTAGTGGACGTGTATAACTTAGCGTCCATGTGGACTTGATTTTATGGACATAAAAGATTAAAATCATTTGATAGTTTACCATGATTACTTTACTAAACCACAAATTATTTAATTAATTAGGTATTCATATGTTTTTTTCTCTGGTCATCCAAAAATAAGTATTCATCTATGCATGTTAACCATCCACATAATAGCGAACAACATCAATGAATTTAGAAATTTATAAAGAATATAATGCAAGAAGTCAAAAATTTGGTCTAAATTAAGGTTCAGTGTGTACAGGTTGGGGTAGGTCAATTTCATGTTTTATAGTAAAAGATCTTCATATTTCACTATATTTGTTAAAATTTCTATGAAATTAAATTTATGATTATGGTTTATGATCTAAGGTTAAGGTCTAAAGTTTAGGATTTAAGTTTTAGGGTATAGGGTTTTGGGTTTAGGCTTTAGGGTTTAGGGTTTAGGATTTAGGGTTTCGAGGTTTAGGGTTTAGGATATAATATAATGAACGGTCTCATGCTTAGTTTTTTAGGGGATATGATGAGGTTAAAATTGTTTGATAGTTAACAACGATTGTTTCACCAAAACACAAGTAGTTTTTAGTGGATGTGTATAACTCATCATCCATGTGGATTTGATTTTAAGTATCCAAATAAGTATCCACAAATAAGATATTAGTATCCACAAATACGTATCCACGTAATAAGACTTTTTTAGCATCCACATTACAATTAACATATATTCAACTATAATTGAATAATGGTCACTGTCTCGTGGATATCATGTGGTTAATTTACATGTAAATTAACTATATGGTTAGTATTTTGTGGACACCATATGGTCGTTGTCTCGTGGACACCGCTTAAAAAAATAACATATGGGAATTGATTGTTGATGCCACAAAGAAACTAAATATATGGTCACTGTCTCGTGGATATCATGTGGTCAGTTTACATATATTCTTATACTTTTATATTCTCATCCTCTGATACCAAAATGAAAAGACCGACCCTTTTTTTTAATAATAAATATATAATATAATATAATAATAAACTACAACTAGTGGTCCCATATCCACTAGCCACCTAACCACAATCACAATCATCAACGGAAAACATTACCAATATCCAATAAATATAAATAGCCAATATTAATTTCAATCACAAACTAATGATCCAAACAACATCCAAAGAACCAGCAATCCTAAACAACATTCTAGGACTCCACTCTAGCAACCTAACAGAAGCCAGACAACCAAACGAACCACTAGAACATCCTCCTCTTCATCGCCCTGATTCCACGGTCACACTTTACCTTTACCTGCACCACAAACACATATTGTAATGCATGAGTATTTAATAAACACTCAGTAAGGCAATCCTCCCATCTACTGGGCTATACACACAAGAAATAGAGACATCTCTAACCATCAACCAACAATCATTAATCAACAATCAACAATCAACAAGCCAAACAACACATAAACAAGCAGATTAGAGAAATCTCCAGCTTAGATAAGCCATGGTCCTGCACTTACCTTAACAAGTGATTCACAAAACTAAATACAACCAAATGAGAGGCTTTCCAATAGCTAATAACAACCAAACTTGTTCCTACAACCAAATCACAACAACAAACAAATATTGAAAACAAACTGTCAAAAAAAACAGAAAAGAACAACCTCACAAATGAAACCACGACACCAAAACTAACCGTTAACTTTCTAATCCCTCCGGTGAAAAGCAAGGTATATACGTCCAGAAGCTTCCCACAAAATTTCAGCACCATCAGATTTTAGATGAAACCGCAATCGTCCCCGCAACACTGGTGTTAATCCGCGAATGAGAAGAAACGCCCCACAAAACTGTCAATATCTCCTAGAATATTAACCTAAATTCACTTCTGTAAAAAGGCGAGTGCACGAAAATCTCTTAGCTACAACCATACCAAAATTCAGTACCTTTCAAAACGATTTGACCCGTCGAATCCTCCTTCTCCCAAATCCTGACAGTTCTGTTTCTCTCTTAACACTAAGAAAAAAGCTTGATCTCCTTCTCTTTCTCCTTTACACTCAATAACCAAGAGTTATGTCTCTTTCTCATCCACAAATAAGTATCCACAGGATAAGATACTTTAAGTATCCACATAATAATGAACAAATATTAAACTATAGATGAATAATTATACATATTATTCATTTTAAGTATAGTAAAATGGATTTTAAAATATAGGAAAAAAATAATTATAATGAATCACAAAAATAAAATCAACCATATATGTCATAATAATTAAATAAAGTGTTTACAAAGAGAGAAGAAAAAAAAAGAGATACAAAAAAAAAAGTAAAAAGAAGAATAGAAAAAATATGACATAAAAGTGTTTGAGATAAAAAAAATAGAACGTGAAGTGACCTTAGTGCAGTGGCCAAAGGTAAGTCTTTAATACACAAGGCACCATCACACCTGGGATCGAGTCCTGCTTCCTACGAATGTAGGGATTAGGCTAATGGGCGGGCCTATTGTGGTCCAATGGTTGACAAAAAAAAAATAGAACATTTATATTTGTTTTAGTTGATAGTAAAAATGGTCCCCACATTTTATTTTGTTTAAACTCTAGTTTGATCTTAACTCTCTCTCTCATATTCTTGTTATATGTAGAGGACAAAATAGTCCAAAAATTATGTGAACAGTGTAAAAAGTTGTAAAAAGATGTCTCATGGATAGAAAGTATGCTAGAATGCAAACACTTTCATCAAAAGTGTGCCATAGTGCCAATCTCTCTAGAATACAAGTGTAGTAGATTCATTGTCCCCAATGCATATTAGTCATACGTGGATGATAACTTATTAAAGCTAAAAGACTTTCTGAGGTTGATTTTCTGGAATTTAATTTAAAGAGGAAGAGAATGTAACATGAAGATTTCATGAAACTTGTATTTGTATTTTTAATCAAAACTAATTGACGATTACTGTATTTTTCTAACCATTGATCATTAACATGCCAACATTGTACCATATCAACGACAACAATGTTAATAGATGATGACAAGTGTTTGTGATTGGAAGAAGTATTCATATCAGTTATACACGTATGATTTGAATCAAAATCAGTTTTATCTGAAATTAACCAACATACACAAAAATCACGTAAGTTTACTTTATTTTAATCATTTATCAAGCTTAACAGAACTACAGAAGCCACCACCACGCCACGCCCATGCCTGACAAAAGTCAAGACTTAACAGAATCTAAGAATATACTTTTGCAAATGGAGCTCTGTTGTATATATCAAATCAAATCAAATCAAATCATGCAACAATATACATTAAACAATAATGTAATCTATATAAACAAGTTGTGTCCCAAACATAATTATATACTACTATATAGTGTTGTGTAATAAATAATATTACAATGCTGACTGAACTCCACCTGACTTGTTTGGCCGTTTCAATTTACGTATCCCGTTCCGGAATTAACCTTCATCCCCACCACGTTTAAATTTAACGCCGTTATAATCATTCTCATCTCGGAGGCGATTGATTCACGGTGCACGCCACCACTCTCGCCCACTGCTTCAGCTTCGTCTTCACCGTTTGCGGATCATCGCCTATTCAAACAAAAACAAAAATTGATATTTATAATCAGTGAATTGTCTCTATAAATATATATGTGTTGTGTGTATCGATTTATACGTACTGTTTCGGTATACGGAGTTGTGAGGACTGGTATCGCCGTCGGAGGAGAGTGAAGAAGACGACGTGGTGGATTTGTTAGAAACGGCGTCGTTGTAGCTTTTCTGAACGGCGAAGTAGAGTTCCAGCGCGGGAAGCGTGTCGGAGAGTCTCTGATCTGCGATCTCTGGAGATCCGAATCCGAATCCGAGTTCGAAACTCGCTTTGAGCTCGTCGAGATCTTCATCGGTCAAGCTCTTTCCCCGGCGAAGGTAACGGTGGCGACGGGAGACATCTTGGCGTTTTGACCAAGCTTCTTCGCGGATCAGATCCGGAGACCAAGAGTGCTGTTTCAAGAGAGAAGTAGAAGAAGAAGAAGGAGGCGCGTGGAGACGACGCACTACCCCCGGCGAGGGGGTGTGCGGTGGAGGAAAGGTTTTACGATCAATGGCTGGTTTTTTTGGTAATTAAGTCGAAAAAATTGGGTGAAAAGGTTAGAGGGAGAGAGAGAAAGAGGTTGAGTTGAAGATTAGTTATAAAGGAAGTGGAGAAGATATAGTCGACTCAGAGATATTGGGCCGGCCCAAATCATGATAATGACATGGATTTTTTTAGAATTGTTTATTTTAATTTTATTAAATTATGTAATGTGTACCTAGAAATAACTAAGCTAACACAAGTTGGTGTTGCATAAAAGGTTTAAATACCTGAAAATTTTGGAAATTCTTCTTTTTGTTATTAGAATAAAGGTATCTTTATGAGTAAAAGTCTGATACAAAATTGCTTTTATGAGTTTTATGTATATGAAAAAAACTAGTGGGTTGATATAACGACCTTAAATGTTGTAACATCATCATCATCATCATCTTTATATAATGTCCTTTCGAGATTAAAAGATACTGTTTTTAGATTTTAGCAAACGATATGGATTTGACTTCTTTTAGGATTGTTTCTATGGATATATTATTGGTCCAGTTGGTTTCTTACGGCCCAATAACTAAACCATACATAAAGCTGTCTACGGTCATTTACACTTGCTCATCTTGATCAAAATATATAACCTTTTTGGGATATATGATAAGATTAGCAACGAGATTTTGATTCGAGTAGCTAGAAACAAAATAGGAATTGGAGCTAGGTCAAACTTAGATTGTTGAAGATCATATATATTGGAGGTATCACAACGTGTAAATCACTAATGTCCAATCAGGGAAAAAGCTTCTCATGGCCGGTTGAACTAACTGTATTAAATAATACTTTACTGCCTGAACTAGTTGTTGAACCAAAAAAGGGTCCAGTTTAGACAGTGTGAACCAACCTCAGCAGACTCATTATGTTTGGACCACAACATCATAGCCGATGATCATTAAGTCATAACTCAATATTGCGGGTAGAGTCAGGTGGAGGGTCTTTTACTCGTTAGAGTTTGATTAGCCGCATTGCTGCATTGAATATATAGGCTTGCACTACCATTTCTAATATTTATTCATGATATACGGTACACTTTTATATCAGAAGAATGTGGTGCTCTATGATAATCATCACATTCGAAACCTTAAATGGAAACGGTTGACGTGCAGTTGAATCTTCTTTTGGAAACATCAGAAAGAAATAATTTTTTTTTGAAAATAGTCACACGAATTGAATTAAATTTGTTCTAAGAATTTCGATCATTAAATGTTAAAACTAAAATTTGATATATATATATATATATATATGTTACACTTATGTATATGATCATGATTATTGATTCATGCAGTACTATGCACCTTTTGCTTGATTTATTCTTACCGATTGTTCGCAGGGCCGTGCCTATGATTAATGAAAAAGGCATTTGCGTCGGGCCCCCAAAATATATAGTTTTTTTTACCTTAAATTCTGAAAATTATGGTGTATCATTATGGTTTTAGGAGTCTTATTATTACCTAAACAATCCATGTAAGACTTCTTTAAATATATATATATATAATTTTTATAAGTATAAAAAAAAAGAAAACAATACCCTTAAATTATGAAGAATCGAGTAAGCTTGTGAAACAGAAACAAGAAAGATTACGAGAAGTTGGTAAATAATTTAGTGAAACAGAAGAAAAAACGATTATGTCTTAGTTTTTTAGATTTATATTTGTTTTGCAAATAATTTCTATAATTTTGAATTTGAAATATTTATTTAATTCTAATTTTGATTTTTTAATATTTGATTAAATTTTAAAAATATTAAAATGACCTCCAATTTTTTAAGCTTACCTTAAGCCCCGATAAACCTGGGCACGGTACTGATTGTTCGTCCAATGTAAATTCGTAAATTCCACTTTTGACGTGATCGTGATTCCACAATATAACTAAACTCGTTCTTATATAAATGTATCATGGCATGCCCAAAAGTTTACTATATCTACACATAAATTTAATTTTCTAAATTTTGAATAAAATAGTTAATCTGTATAAGAAAATATCCAATGGTTTTCCCTATTTTTTTCTTCTATAATAGAGATCTCTATAATAGAGGTGAGTTTACTCCAACCCATCTATATTCTCACCTCTAAAATAGAGATTACTATTTTTTCTTCTATTTATAGAAGAGAGGAAAAAATAGAGTTCCTCTATAAATAAAGGAAAAAATAGAGGACCATTAGAGATGCTCAAATATGACCTGCAAAATCACATTGGCGAACCTCAATCCAACATTAAAAAAAAAAAGAATCAAATATGAAAAATTATGAAGAAAAACAATGAGAAGCTCACTTTATCCTTCACCACCGCATGCACGCACGCTTCTACAATGGTAAGCTTTTATAGCCACCCTAGAACTTACCAAAAGAATCGAATTATAAAGAACAGGACATGAGATATCGACCACACGAGTGCTTATCATCTTTTGGATATGTAAAAGTATATACTTCCTCTGTCTCATGAAGATTAATGTTTTGAGACTTTCACATATATTAAGAAAATTTTTAGTTTTTATTTGTTAATTAATTTATAATTACTTTTTGGTAAAGAGAGAAAATATAAACCAATAACAATTCAAAATTTTTAATATTTTAAATGATTACTTCTTGAAGTTTGCAAAACATCAATCTTTGTGGGACAAAAATATATCCTAAAATATCAATCTTTGTGAGACAGAGGGTGATGTGACCGCCGGACGCGGTCTCGGTACGATCGCGGTACGGACGCGGCTTGGACTTACGGCCAACTTTCAGTCGGTGAAGCTTTCACGGCCGAGGTTCTGGGCTTCGGTTCTAGGGAAGAATCAAACGATGGAAACGGAGTTTGAAGGAATTCAAACGAGCCGTTTGGGAGATACTTCAGGAAGCCACGAACGGTTCAGTCGGTCAATACGGATGCGGGATGAGCGGGTGGACGTCTTTGAGGGAAACGATAGCGGAATGATTTGAGATGATTCGAGGGGACTCGAGATAGATGAAAGAGGACAGATGGAAACGTAGTGAGGGGAAAATACGGATGGATCGATTGACGACACAAGAGGTTTGGCTCTCCTCTTGATACGGTCGCTAACAAGGGCGAACCCGGTTCGCGTCTTGTTAGGGTTTTCTCAAGGTTCAATCCCGGATTGAAGAAAGAGAAGAGTGAGACAAGTTTCAAGAATCTCTCTTGAGAAAAGTTTTATTTTCATACAAGTCTAAGGAGGAACAAGGGCTTAAGAAGAGTTTAAATAGCTAGGTCTAGGTAGGAGCTTAAGGACACGCGGATTCATCTTGATCCGCACATCGTCCTTTTGACGTGTCCCCTTTACAAAGAGAACACATCGCCACCTTTTGACTAACACGCTTAGCCACAAACACTCTCCAACGTTCATAAACATAGGATCAAAAGAGAATATTCTCAAGTTCAAAATTAAACCAAAAATAAGAGGGAAAGAGAGATAACCGCCTTGGCCTTGCGCGTGAAGCAACTTAGCCTTAGGCGTTTTGCGTTTAGCTCCATGCCTCGTTAAAACCTCCTCCGGTAAACCCATTGGGACAAACCCGGAGTGAGGAAAAAGAGTACACTTCCTCGCTTAACGACTTGACCGTCTTCACTCTTGGGTAAGAGTGAAGACTAAGCGGACTGAGCCTTCGGAGTCTTCGTTGGGTGGCTGGTGTCGGACGTAGGTTCGGACAAATAGGTTGAGCTGCTGTTTGGCCGCCTTTGCTGAGCTCTTGGAACGTGTGGTGGCTCCGGGAAGGATCGTTGGAGCCTTGGCCACGTCTGAAGAGGTTGCCCTGGTCGCGTCCGATGCGTCTTGGTCAGGCGTCTCGGTCGCGTCCGGCGTGTCTTGGTCTTCTTGGCTGAGGTCGCGTCCTGCGATCACATCATTCCCTCCCCCTTGAAAAGGTTTTGTCCCCAAAACATCTTCGTCTTCACCTACATCAAACGGAACGAGGTTAGTGACATTGAATGAGGTGGACGTACCATACTCACCTGGAAGCTCAAGTCGGTAGGCGTTATCGTTGATCTTCTCGATGACTCGGAATGGGCCATCTCCTCGCGGGCTGAGCTTGTCCTTGCGTTTCTGCTGGAACCTCTCCGGCCTTAAGTGTAACCAGACCCAATCACCAGGTTTGAACAGCATCGGTTTACGTCCTCGGTTGAGGAAGCGTGCATACTGCTCGTTCCTTCGCTCTATGTTGGCTCGGACCTCCTCGTGCAAAGCCTTGACCATTTCTGCTCGTGCGACTCCGTCTTGATTCTCGGCTTCATTCGGTGGTATAGGGAGGAGATCCAGGGGCGTCAAAGGCTTGAATCCGTATGCGACCTCGAATGGCGACCTTTTCGTAGCTGAATGCACCGCTTGGTTGTATGCAAACTCGATGATCGGAATGCACTCGAGCCAGGAGCCTTTGTTGCTGGCGATAGCTGTGCGGAGTAAGGCACCTATTGATCTGTTGACGACCTCCGTTTGGCCGTCGGTCTGAGGGTGAGCCGCGGTGGAGTACAGTAACTTCGTCCCGAGCTTGCGCCAAATAGTTCGCCAGAAGTGACCAAGGAACTTGGGATCCCGATCGGATATGATGGTGCGCGGAATGCCATGAAGCCTTACAACCTGACTAAAGAACAAGTTCGCCAATAGCACAGCATCATTGTTCTTATTGCATGGAATGAAGTGAGCCATCTTCGAGAACCTATCAACAACCACCATGATACTATCTTTATGCGCCAAGAGGGGTAGGCCGAGGATAAAATCCATGGAGAGATCGATCCATGGTGCGGTGGACACGGGCAAAGGCATGTAGAGGCCATGCGGGTGAGTTGTGGACTTGGAGGTGCGACAAGCTATGCAACGGCCGACGTGCTTCTCTACCATACTTCGCATCTTTGGCCAGTAAAAATGCTCCTTGAGCACGGCCAAGGTCTTGGTGATGCCAAAATGACCCGCTAAACCTCCACTATGGGCTTCCCGCACTAGCAACTCCCGGATAGAACTATTTGGTATACACAGCCTTCGACCTCTGAACAAGAAACCCTCGTGAATGTAGAACTCGGTGTAGATTCCTTTCCCATGGTTCTGGAAGCAATCTCCAAACTCAGCATCTCCAGCATAAGCATCCTTGATGCTTTCAAAACCCAATACGCGCGCGTCCATTGTAGTGATTAGTGCATGCCGTCTTGACAAGGCGTCGGCGACTACGTTCTCCTTGCCCTTCTTGTACTTAATGACGTATGGGAACGACTCAATGAACTCCAACCATTTCGCATGACGTCTCTTGAGGTTGGTCTGGCCGCGGAGGTGCTTGAGGGTTTCGTGATCAGTATGAATCACAAACTCTCTCGCCAATAGATAATGTTGCCAAACCTCCATGGCACGAACGAGGGCGTATAACTCCTTGTCATACGTAGGGTAATTAAGCGTAGCCCCACTAAGCTTCTCACTAAAGTACGCCACCGGTTTGCCTCCTTGAGTCAGGACAGCTCCGACTCCAACTCCCGACGCATCGCACTCAACCTCAAAAGTTTTGTTGAAGTCGGGCAATGTAAGCAAGGGTGCTTGCGTGAGGCGTTTCTTGAGCTCGGTGAACGCCTTGTCTTGTTCCTCTCCCCATCGAAACTCGCTGTTCTTCTTGATCACGGAGGTGAGAGGCGCGGCGATCGTACTGAAATCTCGCACAAACCTCTGGTAAAAACTGGCTAGGCCGTGGAACGACCGGACTTGAGTGATGCTCGTTGGCGTGGGCCACTCCTCTATTGCGCGTATCTTCTCTCCATCGACCTTGAGGCCCTGCGAACTCACAACAAAGCCTAAAAAGACCAATTCATCAGCAGCAAACACGCACTTTTTCAAGTTTGCGTAGAGTTGCTCTTCGCGGAGGGTAAACAAGACAACCTCTAGGTGTTTTACATGATCAGTCAAACTAGAGCTATATACCAATATATCATCAAAATAGACCACTACGAATTTATTGATAAACGACCTCAAAACATGGTTCATAAGACGCATAAAGGTAGAGGGGGCGTTAGAAAGACCGAATGGCATTACCAGCCATTCGTACAAACCCTGTTTTGTCTTGAAGGCCGTTTTCCACTCGTCACCCTCCTTCATCTGAACTTGATGGTAGCCGCTCTTCAGATCGATCTTTGAGAAGACACTGGCGCCGCTAAGCTCGTCTAGCATGTCATCGAGGCATGGAATGGGGTGGCGGTATTTGATAGTGATGTTGTTGACGGCTCGACAGTCAACGCACATCCTCCATGACCCGTCTTTCTTCGGGACTAGTAGCACTGGTACAGCACACGGACTCAAACTCTCTCGGACATAACCTTGCGCCATGAGCTCTTTGACTTGTCGCTCAAGCTCCTTCGCCTCTTCGGGGTTGACACGGTAGGCCGGCCGGTTCGGAAGCTGCGCTCCTGGGACTAGATCGATCTGATGTTCGATCCCTCTGATCGGTGGTAGGCCTTCGGGGAGTTCTTCGGGGAACACATCGGCGAATCGCTTGAGGACGCCGCGTATGACCTCCGGTAAGGCTTCTAGTGAACCATCAAGACCTGAAAGCAATGCATCTCGAAACAACATCAAAATCACTTGGGCTGAGTCCTTAAGGGACTTTCTAACATCACCATATTGAATCAGGAAATTCTTTTTATCGTTCGAGTCTTTAGACAACTTGTCTTGCATTTCATGTACTTGCGTGGGGCTCAAGGGTTTCAAGCAAATACGTTTGTTGTCATGAACGAAAAAGTATTGGTTAGTATGGCCGCAGTGTGTGGTGCGCTTATCAAACTGCCATGGGCGCCCCAATAAGAGGTGGCTAGCTTGCATAGGCACCACATCACAAAGAACTTGATCCTTATACGGACCGATACTGAATGGGACCGTGACTTGTTCCTTTACTTGGATCACGGTCTTATCATTTAACCATCTCAAGCGATAAGGGCGAGGGTGGTTTGTGGTTTCAAGAGAAAGTTTCTTGACAAGACTGGAACTTGCCACATTAGTGCAAGAACCTCCATCTATGATCAAGCCACAAACGCGACCACTTACAGTGCATCTCGTGTGGAAAATGTTGTCACGTTGGTTGGCGTCATCCATGGCTACACCGGCGTTCAGGATGCGGCGTATCATGAGCAGTTCTCCGACCTCGGGTTCCGCAACAGCTTCTTCCAGCTCGGTTTCTCCTCGCACCATTTCTTCAGTGGCCTCATCGTCGGACTCGATCTCGCCAGCCTCAGTCAGTATCATCGTCCGTGCGTTCAGACAATCACGAGCGTAATGGCCTCTCCCTTGGCACTTGAAACATACAATGTCGCGGCTCCGGACGTCGGTGGTGTTGCGTCGCGGATCTTGGCGCTCATTGGTGGCCGGCTCCCTAGGTTTGAACCTTGAGTCCGCGCTGGTCGCCTTTGGTTTTTCCGGCAATCGGTTTGATGGCGACGCGTTAGGAGTCCAATTGGTAGCTCCTTGAGTTCGGCCACGAGGCGCAGAGGCGCTCTTTTTCTTGATTTGAGTCTCAATTTGCACCGAGAGATGCAACAACTCCTCAAAAGTTTGATAGGGTTGGCGCTCGACCTTGCGTGCAATGCGTTCTTGCAATCCGTCCAAGAACTGAGCCATGAGTGACTCTTCGGAGCCATCGACTTGCAACCGGTTGCGCAAGTGTTCAAATTCTTCGTAATACTCCTCCACGTTCCGTGCGCCTTGTGTTAGTCGCCGAAACTTCTTCTGGAGCTCGCGGTGGTAGTAGGGAGGCACGTAGCGCCTTCGCATCTCTGCTTTCAAGACCTCCCAAACAGTGATAGGTCGGTCGCGGTTGCGTCGTTGTTCAGCCTCCAGTCGATCCCACGAGGTAAGGGCGTGATCGGTGAATTGTGCCACCGCATATTGGACCTTTCGTAGCTCCGGATAGGCATGGCACGAGTATAAGTGGTCCATGCAACTTTCCCATTCAAGATAGGCCTCAGGGTCTGACTTGCCTGCGAACGTTGGTGGGACCATCTTGTGGTTCGGCTCATAACGTCTCGGACCTTCGTCGTCTTGATCATCATAGCGGTGTCGTCGTCTAGGCCTCGGTTCAAATTCCTCATCGGACTGATCACTCGCTGGCTCGCGTCGTGGTCGCCTCGCGGGTAACGGATCTTCGCGAGGAGGATTCATAAGTTCAATCCTCGTGAGGCGATCAGCTAGTTGCTCTAGGCCGGCTCGTAATGCGGCGAGGGTGACACCAATCTCTGGTGGCGCTGGTGGAATTTCTTCAGCCATCGTACGGACTGGTTGTTGGTGACGTGGCGTGGCTCCGCGGTATAGGTTTGAATTTAAACCTCGCAAAAAGAAAACCACACGTGAGTCTCACACGCTCAAGAGGACCACACAAAGATTCGTTCCACTATCAATGATTGAGGACAGCTATGACACATGCAATCCTATGACTAAAACAAATAAAGCAAAAGCAAAAGTAAAAGTACTACGCGACAAGAATTGCTTTATGCCTAAGACCGGAAACACAAAAACTAATCGCGAAACTAGCTTTATGGATCTAAAAGTGAACTCGCAAGAACACAAAGGAACAGAGATATGAACACGAAGAACAAATGCGAATTCTAACAACCTAAGCGGACGAAAGACAAACCTAAGCATGCACCAAATTAAACCAAAAAGAACAAGCGAGTCCTATGGAGCTAAAAGATGCAAGCTTTAAACTCAAAGATGGAAACTTTAAAGGAACAGAGAGTTCTGGAAAGAAACAACCTCGTAGGAGCTTTGAAGCTCTGATACCAAGCTGATGTGACCGCCGGACGCGGTCTCGGTACGATCGCGGTACGGACGCGGCTTGGACTTACGGCCAACTTTCAGTCGGTGAAGCTTTCACGGCCGAGGTTCTGGGCTTCGGTTCTAGGGAAGAATCAAACGATGGAAACGGAGTTTGAAGGAATTCAAACGAGCCGTTCGGGAGATACTTCAGGAAGCCACGAACGGTTCAGTCGGTCAATACGGATGCGGGATGAGCGGGTGGACGTCTTTGAGGGAAACGATAGCGGAATGATTTGAGATGATTCGAGGGGACTCGAGATAGATGAAAGAGGACAGATGGAAACGTAGTGAGGGGAAAATACGGATGGATCGATTGACGACACAAGAGGTTTGGCTCACCTCTTGATACGGTCGCTAACAAGGGCGAACCCGATTCGTGTCTTGTTAGGGTTTTCTCAAGGTTCAATCCCGGATTGAAGAAAGAGAAGAGTGAGACAAGTTTCAAGAATCTCTCTTGAGAAAAGTTTTATTTTCATACAAGTCTAAGGAGGAACAAGGGCTTAAGAAGAGTTTAAATAGCTAGGTCTAGGTAGGAGCTTAAGGACACGCGGATTCATCTTGATCCGCACATCGTCCTTTTGACGTGTCCCCTTTACAAAGAGAACACATCGCCACCTTTTGACTAACACGCTTAGCCACAAACACTCTCCAACGTTCATAAACATAGGATCAAAAGAGAATATTCTCAAGTTCAAAATTAAACCAAAAATAAGAGGGAAAGAGAGATAACCGCCTTGGCCTTGCGCGTGAAGCAACTTAGCCTTAGGCGTTTTGTGTTTAGCTCCATGCCTCGTTAAAACCTCCTCCGGTAAACCCATTGGGACAAACCCGGAGTGAGGAAAAAGAGTACACTTCCTCGCTTAACGACTTGACCGTCTTCACTCTTGGGTAAGAGTGAAGACTAAGCGGACTGAGCCTTTGGAGTCTTCGTTGGGTGGCTGGTGTCGGACGTAGGTTCGGACAAATAGGTTGAGCTGCTGTTTGGCCGCCTTTGCTGAGCTCTTGGAACGTGTGGTGGCTCCGGGAAGGATCGTTGGAGCCTTGGCCACGTCTGAAGAGGTTGCCCTGGTCGCGTCCGATGCGTCTTGGTCAGGCGTCTCGGTCGCGTCCGGCGTGTCTTGGTCTTTTTGGCTGAGGTCGCGTCCTGCGATCACATCAGAGGGAGTATATTTTTATCAAAAGGAGATTTGTGTATGAAAAGGAGGTAGCGAATTAAGCAATAAAGTTTCTCATACTTTATATTAAAAAAAAAAATGTTACTTTCACTAGAATCAATCGTCTCTTTTATTAGTATAGGTGATGAACGAGGAATAAATTTTGATAAAGTGTTTATCTCGGTTGTTAAGAATTTTGACTTAGCAACCACAAAAACTACTGATTTGGTCACATATATCATCTCGGTTGTTAATAAAGAGTATATTCATTCGACAAGCTAGTGGACGTATATTTTATGTGTGTTTTAATCTTATTCTCATTAGACTTATAATTGAGTTTGGGCTACTAACAGTGCTAGATTTTAATCATAAGTTTATAAGAACATGAGTAATGTGTTTATTGTGCATCTGTTTTTAAACTTCTAATAGCAACTTGATATGGCTATATGCATGCATATATGGTCTACTTGTTCTCTTAATTATTCGTGAAATAGGTTATTGTGGAAGGTAATAACTAATAATGTATTAGGCACATGGGGGGAGCTATATAACCCACTCTGAATTTATTTAACTAAGACAACAATTGTAGTAGTTAATATAATAGTGTATCATAAAATTCATAGCTAATCTATCATTGAGATCATATAGGCCATCTTTGTGTAGTTTGATATTATATTCGGGTGGCTCACCTTAAAATGCGACAAATCAACATTTGTTTAACAAAAAGAACTATTAACAAAACAAGTTTTGAATAACTATTTTAAGGTCCTCTCATTTTTATTAACATATAATTAAAACTTTATTATAGTTAAGAACTAAAGAAGATATATGTGACTTTGTTCAAATTATATTAAAAAAAATTATTGGATCTGATCATAATTCTTTACCAGTGCTAGTAAACTTTTGTAATGTTGATTTAGATAGTGATATTATTGGTAAATACATCACCAAACAAATAAAAGCAATTACGAAAACCAACCCCATCATGCAACAAGAGATTTGACATTTTTCTTACGAAGACATTGAACCAAACCAAAGCTGTTGGACCAAATTGAATGATCGATTGTTGTGATTGAGTCTTTAACAACAACAAAAAAAAAAAGATTGTTGTGATTGAGTGGGGACATAGCAACGGTCGATAGAGTCGAAGCCACACAAACGGACCAAATTTGTCTACGATAATGACTTTTTGTAACGACACTTTCAATTCAAGGTGATATTGCCATAAATTTCGTCGACATATTTGTCAAATATATAAGGAACATCACGTGAAGTCCAAGGTGTTTTGACCTTATCATTTGTCGTCCATGTTTAATTTAAATTGATATGGATGATAGTCAACTAGAGCTTATAACTAATAATAATATATCATGTAGCATTGTTTTAATCTGTTTCACAAGTAAATGAGTTGAGTATATACTTTAACAACAACAACAACAACAACAACAACAACAAAAAGAAGAAGAAGTAAATGAGTATAATTTTTTCGATGGCCATTTACAAAAGTAATAATCATTTTAACTATAAAAATTTTATATATTTAGCTAACATTTATACATCTATACTGTGTATTCAGCTAGCAATTGAACATTAGACTTGTCGTTGTCGACGTACATACATCGACATGAAGAAGGAGACTATTTAACATGTTCCTGTTTTATGTTATACGTACATGAAGAAGTAAGAAGACCAAATCAGAACAATCAAATAGCTTAGTACATACACGTCTGCGAAGCAAAGAAGATTTGAATGAGAAATTATTTTAGCCAGACGACCACGACAACATACATATTCCTATATATTAAATGAACTAGTTGCAAAAAAATGGCACCTTCCCATAGAACTCCTACAAAAAAATCATTAAAAGGTTTTTTTGATTATGTGGTTGGGACAAAATGGACCCTACAAATGTCACACAACTTCAGCTAACAATTAAACATCTAACTTGTAAATGTTCCTCCTAAAGATTCACACCCAGACAACAAATACTCCTCACCTTATGAGTTATGAGAACATTTCATTAACTCTTACCCATACCTAAGTCTAACCTTTCACATCGTGTATGATATTATAGTTCATGTATAGACGAAAAAATGGTTAATTTTAATAAATAAAATTCAGTATGGTCTTGTCATCGATGATAATCCCAAAAACCTCTTATAAGTTAGTAGTATATTACTACTACCTACAGGCTACAGATCTGATCCAGCTTCTTTTCTGCTCCATTTTCTTTTCATTTTTATATGATCACGAGATCTAAGGTTGTGAATTGTGATCCATATTTCTGAAAACCACAATACGTTATGCTATAACATTAACAATGTTTTTCTAGTGAAATTGTTTATTTAGTAGTGCATAATAATGTATGTGAATGCCATGGTATAACACCACCAACGGTTGAGAAGTACAGTATATGAATAGATAAAGGGCTATAGATAAATAGTTTAAACTTTGGAAATGGGTCGGACACAATTATAACTGGACAGAGCAAGTGGAGTGGTATAGAAGTTTCTTAGCTAAGTTAGCTAGCTTGGTTATTTATTATCATTTTAACATGTTCATAACACTATAACAAAATCGCAGAAAAATAATAGAATGAAACAGATCTGTTGGTGCGATTAAACTACAAACAAAGAACGTCATACTTGAGAAGGGGCTGGAGGAGAAGCTTAATTATGTCAAATAGATTTTGTATTAGTATATGATTTGCAAGTGTGAGCTTCAAATATAAATGTAATCTACAAGTTAATATCTTGTAAAAGCAATAATAAGTTCCTTTGGTACTCCATTAATTACGCCTGATTCACGTACGGTATGCCGTTGACCCACTAACATATTAAATTTGCCAAATGGTTCATGGAAATTTGACAAAAGATTGAAATTATGCGCAAAATCTTAAACATAACCAGGGATTGAAAAAGTAAGCAAGCAATACCTAACATGTGATGTGATAAAATTAGTTCGATACCATGTGGTTAAGCCTGACATAATGACCGTTTAGTTTGAAACTAAAACTTATTTTAATACGTAGTTTCGGCGACATTAACATATAAATACACAAACTAGTGTGTTCATATTGTAATATTTAAACACATTGTAAGAAGCCAATTTGAATATGTAATAGAATCAAATTATCATTTTTAAAATGATGCTTTTTCGATTAAACACTCGAAAACATTTTTATCTAAAGAATCCATGCCATATTGGTATTAGCATGTGAGATTCCCGAGTAGTGTGGCCTAGAGTCGCGTGACCGTTTTTATTGCTTACCCCTAAAGATTATACGTATGCTTCAACGGTCATTGATTCACCATCACATTAAATTAAATCACAACTATGCAGATAATAGTCAAGTAAAAAGTTTTTTTTTTAACATAAATCAAAACCACAAGCGGTGGAATTTTTAACTTTACAACTACAATTCACGCGTGAGCAAGCTGCATGTGTGTACTGTTATTTTATTTTTCTTTTCTTGGAACTTTCCAAAATAAGATTTCAGAAAGAAACAAAAAATACTCTTAAATCCATTTTGTAATATAATCGACGTCTTGGTACGCTGTAGGGTTAATATTATATTACTTCTAATTCCACTGCGAAATTTTATGATTATAAGTAGATCATTCCAAATCAAAATCAAACAGTAGTTAATAAGTATTTATTTTGTCCCTAATTGAATGAGGAGCATGATTTGATGCAGCGTGGCGGAGTGGGTATGATATTGGCTTACGTCTAATCACTTGTTTTCTGTTGTTTTCTACTATCTACAATGCTTCAAAATCCGAAACAAAACTCTAATCCAACTAAGAGGTCGACTATAAACCATATCGGTTTTGGTTTAAACCGAGAATTTCTTCCTTTTTTCCCCATTTTTTTTGTAAGTTCAAAAAATACCTTAACACACCGACTAACCAAAAAAAAAAAAAAACAAGTTGATGAGTTGATCTAATTTGTCCCACTTTAGTCAAATTTCTAATATATAACAATATTATAAAATTATGTTTACATACGTTTTATTGTATATGTTTATGTAATTATTGAACTTAAACCAACTTAAGTATATAAATGTTCGCTTTTAGTTTGTAATACTTCAACTCGACAATACTGCATTATATTTTTCTATTCTGTTAATCTATAATAAAAAAAGTGACAAAAGAAATAGCATAATATGATTTGAAATTCTCATATCCTTAAAATTTATTTAATTGTCAATAATCTAGTTCTTAAGTTACTACATGTTAAAAAACAAAAGGAAAAAAAAAACTGAAAAATAATTTTTCAAATTTTATATGATAATTCTCAATTTCATCCAGATCTAAATCACGTTAGAAATCTGAAGGAAATAAAAGGAGGAACAAATAATGAACCGACTCAAACACTATTTAACGATTAATGTGGATAAATCAGATTTTTGGATAATAACCATGCTTGCATCCACTTAACGCAAGGGTCCTACACTTTGTTTCCAAGAAAATCAGAGCCGTGTGAATAAGAGAACTTAAAAACAAAAGTCTAAACCGATCAGAAAGGTATCTGATGCCTCTTCATTTTACATAATTAACACAAAACACAACAAAAAAAAGTTACAAGAAAGAATCTCTCAAATGAAAGAAGAAGAAGAAGAAAAATACAAAAACACTTTATAATCATCAAAATTAGTCTAGTCGATGAAGTCACTACAGATTCCCACAATCACACACCCCTTTTTTTTCTTCTTGTCACCACCATTTCCATATCTCATAAAAACCATATTATATACAATTATAAAATAAAAAGACAATAACTAGAAGAACCCCACCAATAAAACTTGCTATAAATATACCAAAGCTCCCATTTTTTTTCATCAACAAAGCTTCTCTCTCTCTCTCTCTCTCTCTCTCTCTCTCTTGGCCTATCATCTTTATTTTTTTGTTGGTTCAGTTCGCTATCAGACATATCTGAAACCCCATAACTCATAAAGTTTCACACTTTCTCACATCTCTTACTCCAAAGTTTTTGTCTTTCCCCAAAAACAATGGTCGACGTTGATCGGAGAATGACCGGTCTCAGACCATCACACGCCGCGGGTCTCCGTCGTCTCTCTGCACGAGCCGCTGCACCAACGACACCAACTGTAAGAAACAGTCTCGTCTCTTTCTCATCTCTAGCTGATCAAGTCATCTCACACTTACACACCTCAAGGATCCAAGTCCAACCGGGTCTAACCGACTCCGAATTCGCCATAGCCGAAGCAGAGTTCGCATTCGCTTTCCCACCTGACCTCCGTGCAGTTCTCACCGCCGGTTTACCCGTCGGAGCTGGATTCCCAGACTGGCGTTCTCCCGGAGCTCGTCTCCATCTCAGAGCTATGATCGATCTTCCCATCGCCGCCGTGTCGTTTCAGATCGCGAGGAACACTCTCTGGAGCAAGTCTTGGGGTTTAAGACCGTCCGACCCGGAGAAAGCTTTACGGGTCGCGAGAAATGCTCTCAAAAGAGCTCCTTTGATGATACCAATCTTTGATCACTGCTATATTCCTTGTAACCCGTCTTTAGCGGGTAACCCGGTTTTTTACATTGACGAGACCCGGATTTTCTGTTGCGGGTCGGATCTTTCTGATTTCTTCGAGCGTGAGTCTTCTTTGTTCAGAGGCTCCGACACGTGTCCGGTTGTTTTAACTAAGCAACGTTCGGTTAGTGAGAAATCAGCCGGGCCATCGTCATCGTCGTCGTCTAATTTATCAAGAATGAGTTTAGATTCGGGTCGGGTTCATGGGTCGGGTACACCGAGATGGGTTGAGTTTTGGAGTGACGCGGCGGTTGATCATCGGAGGAGAAACTCTGCTTCTTCGATGTCTTCGTCACACTCTTCGTCGCCGGAGAGGTTTCTAGATTTACCAAGATCAGAGACGCCGAAATGGGTCGACGATTACGTGAACCGGATCGGGTCGGTTTTAAGAGGAGGCGGGTGGAGCGAATCCGACGTCGATGATATTGTACACGTGTCAGCATCTGGATTCTTTGAGGGTGAAATGGTGATTTTAGACAATCAAGCGGTTCTTGATGCGTTGCTTTTGAAAGCGGGTCGGTTCTCGGAGTCGCTCCGAAAAGCTGGATGGAGCTCCGAAGAAGTATCGGATGCACTTGGTTTTGATTTTAGACCGGAGAAGGAGAAGAAACCGGTTAAGAAGCTATCTCCTGAACTAGTCCAACGAATCGGGAAACTTGCTGAGTCGGTTTCTCGGTCATGATATATTCCAAATATCGAGATTCTTTTTTCACTTTTAATTACCCCCTCAAGAATACTATCACTATATTAAAAAAAACACAGAATTAGATTTTAACGTTTTCAAAAAAAGGTATAAAATATGTGTAATCTTGTATTTGTTATTTAGAAGCAAGAGATTTTAAAAAATGGGGTGAGCGTTGTTGCACTGTGAAGAAAAAAAGTACACTAAATAAGTAATAAATAAAGAGATCCAAATTTGTATATTAATATGATTTGGTGTACAGCTCTGATCATTTTCGCGATTTGTGTGGGGGGACTAATTTGATCGATTTGTTTTTATCGGGGTGTTTTTTGAATTAATTACTTTTGGGAAAGGTTCGTTTGTGGAATATCTATCTATAAAATCATCAAAAAGAAGCACAAACGCACGTGTGACCAACTTGGGGTCCCGCGATCGATGCCAAAGCCGACGTCGTTTTCTTAACGCAACGCTGTCTTTTATTTAACCTTTGTGGTTTTTGTAAATTGTACCCGTATCGGTCGACGTGAAAAACAAACTATGAAATGATTACTTTTTTGTTAATATACTATGAAATGATTACTAAACCACGATATAAAACAAAGTATTACTAGTATTTTTTTACTCAATCAAGAGAAAAATTATTGACAAAATAGAAAAGATCAGAAATGAAAAAAGGAAATCGCAATTTTTGTTTGATAGTTGTTGCAGATGGTTTAACATGTTATCAACAAATGCTATGTTTAAAGTTTAAACCAAAAGCAAGTAAACAAAATAATGTTTTGGAAATAATTTGGACAATTATTGGGAAATGTTAATAAGATAATTCAGCCAAATACAAAAGATGTGTACTACTACTAGCTGATATACCAAACACACTTAATAATCCAGGAAAAATTATGAGGTTAGATGAGATGTATCAGACAATCTACAGCTAGGTACACTCGGAAATAATATGTTTGCTTACGTTGTGATCAGTGATCATAACCAACCTTTTACCAGTAAAAGGACTGTTGTTGCAATCATTATATCCAAATAATAATAATAATAATACTATTCCTTACATTTCTGGTACTATTATTGTATACCAAACTTTTTTTTTGGTATAATTTTAAATATTTCCCATAAAGAGGAAAATAAACATATTCTTCATTAGAGCATAGGTTTATTAGTCAAACAAAAGACTTTCTGATGTAACCGGATGAATTTTGAACTGGTAGAGATAATTTATTTGTGACATATGAGAAATCAATATTACTGTATTTTAAAGCAGTACTAAAAATTAATACAAACCAAACCTGACCAAGTTGATTACTTGAAAAAAAAAAGAAGCAAATTATGATGAACGAGTTAGCGACAAGTTTACTTTTTATCGGAGATTATATGATACTGTAGTATCGTACTTGTAAATATTTTAATGTCGGTCCACAATAATAATATCTTGAAAACGGTCACTACCACCACTAAAAGAAACCATCTGACCAGACCGTTGCTCCTGCGATCGATCACGTGCAGATCCCACCGCCCATCACGTTCCTCCTCATCCGTCTCTTTATTCCAACATGACATATCATATCGGATCTGGGCCGTTGATTAGACAGATGCGTATGAACATGTGGTGGGCGTGGAGCAGACGACCGTGAGAACTCGTGAGTCCGTGTATCATAAAACGTTGGTTCGGTCCGCTTAATATGTTACGTGTGTCGTCTGTTAAGTGTGAACTATTTATTAGTTGAGGCTTTGACTTTCCACCTTAATTATTTTTAATTTGAAAATTTGTGTGTAACTGACATATAATTTCATAGATTCTCTAACAACTTGGAGAAATATAAGAGATAGTTTGGTATAGTCTTATAGAGTTCCTCTATTTTCAGAAGAAAAAAAAAATGAAAAAAGAAACGTATCGTTTTAGTAAATTTGGACGTCAAACAAAAATAAAAAAATTGTAAGTACAAACTTTTGACTCTAGTGCTTGCACTGTGGGGCAACCACAAGTCTGGTCCAAGATCTAAGGTAGATATGGGAGTTTGGATCCATGATGATATTTTCTGAAGAATCTGAAAACCAGAAGTCTTACAAGTACGTTCGATAATAGTGTTATAGAGGCATATACACACACCTTAAAATAGTATGCTGGATTATGATTCTTTTGGTTTTACATTAAACTTGTAACCTAACTATTTATACTTTTGATTATGTGTTATTTTTAGATATGAAGAATTGAAGATTTAAAGACCCCAACAAACAAAAAATAGTAGTTACTATAAAAACGAAGTAAAAAATTATGCGGTTATTAAAAATAAGCAACTCAAAATCTTATCACTTTTCCGTCTTATTTTCATATTATTTAGAAATAAAAGTTAGAGGAATTCTGCAACCAATTAGTGAAATTGGCTTCATTGTAATCTTCAAAATGCAAAGGAGAAGGACAAAATTTTGGGGGATTTTGTCTGCCCCATCCGCAGTGCCGGTCTGACATTTTTTAATGCCCAACACAAAAAAAAAAAAAATTATGCCCCATAAATTTTTTTTTTGGCAAACTTATAAATATAAATAACCATACTTTATTTAGTAAAATAATATATAACCATACTTAAACTGTAAAACACTAAAACAATATGTTTAATTTCTTAACCAATTTGTAAAAAGAGAAAAAGGTAAAAAACAAAATCTACTTTTAAAAAAATGTTTTTTTAATACTTTTGCCTGCAAAATCAACAAGAAGGTTTACGAATAACAAGCAAAAACTTGAATCAAATTTGAATTCTATCTTGATGCTTTATATTATTTTTTATTCACACAATCACAAAACAAGTATAATAATAGTAATCATAGTCATAGATTCACTATTGCTAACCCAACACCAATCTACGTATCAAAAGACTAAAGCTATATAAGTCTTGAAAATTTTTAATCAAAATCCAGCATTTTGTTGCTTTAGGGAAGTCTTCGGTTGAAGTTTCTTAGGGTTTTATTAATAAAAAATGCTACCAAACAAAAGAAATTATTAACAAAATGTTTAAGTAACATTTTATTAATAAACTTAATGCCCATAAAAGATGGTAAAAAGAAAGCCAAACAAAAAAAATTATAAAAAACTTAGAATTTTTTTAAAACATAAAAGACCTCAATTTTTTTTCTAAAATAAGCCCCATATATTTTCATGCCCTAATCCCTTGCTTCACTAGATTGTGCTATGGGCCGGGCCTGTCCATCCGCATCATAGAAGTTTTCGTTATATCAAAATAGCATATTGCCCTTATTAGAAAAGTTATATTGACATATATATACTACCAAACGTAGAGAAGTAAAAAATTTATAGTTGAAAATCGTAATTACATTCGTTAAAAACTAAAGAAATTATATGAAAACATAGTAAGGATTATAACTCCAATCCCTCTTCTTGATTACTATAAGAAAATAATTGGATGATTAAAAAACTAGTTAAATTTTCTACCACCACTACTTTACTATTAGCAAAAGAACCATTTGCTTATTATGATTATAAAAGCTATAGGCCTGTATTGGGCCACATAAGTACAAAACTTTTGACTCTAGTGCTTGCACTGTGGGGCAACCACAAGTCTGGTCCAAGATCTAAGGTAGATATGGGAGTTTGGATCCATGATGATATTTTCTGAAGAATCTGAAAACCAGAAGTCTTACAAGTACGTTCGATAATAGTGTTATAGAGGCATAGACCGTCACTACCAAAATTGACATGTATAGTTACTATAGATTTTGTAGGTATAACAAATATATTGTAGCAAAAAATTATTTGTTACAGTTTAGTTACAAATAAACTTTGTAACTATTTCATTGTAGCAAATTTCACCATCGTATCTCTTCGTCGCAAATTTGCTACACAGTTGTGACAAATTAATTTGTATCCATTGCTACTAATTGCTATATATATATTTGTAACTAATTTTGACCAAAAGAGTGGTCGAAAATACTGACCAAATAAATGGTCAAAAATTTATGACCAGTAAGGTGGTCAAAAATAGTTACGACCAAAAAATGGTCAAAATCTCCTGACGAATAAATTGGTCAATAATTATCGACCACCTGATTGGTCGAAAATTTCTATATTACTGACCCAAAAGAGGTCGAATACTTCATATTATAAAATGGCCAAAATTGTTTTTTTACAAAATTATATTAAAAAAAAAAACTGAATTTTGTTCTTTTAAATTACGTAATTAGAATAACTAAAGTGAAAAGAAAAGTCAATACATAGAGAATGTTAATAAATACACATACTAATTATCATCTCCATCCAAAGCCTCAACACTTGGAGGAACCAAGTAGGGAAATTGTTTGAATAACACTTTCCTGAAATAATCGAGCTCTTTGGCTTGCCGTGCTTGCGCTTTTGCCTGCTCAGCCTGCGCTTTAGCTTGTTCTGCTTGTGCTTTCTCCATTTCTAATATCTTTAAGTTCGCAGCCTTCAACTCTTCTTGCATTACCAAACTAGAAGTATCTGAGAATTTAGAGGAGGATTTGTTGAAGTGTGGAAGACTACCGAAGCCAAAATGACTTCTTTTATTATCCTTAATCTCCTGAAAGATTAAAATAATAATCAATTTAGCAAGGTAGCATTCCTAAATGTAAGCGTACATACTTGTTAAACAGAAACATGATACATTCTCTTTTCCAAAAGATTATAATCAAACCACATACAGTGTTAGGTTCTAGCTAAATTTTTTATTATTTACCTTTATAAGACAAACTCATCTTTCCAATGAATTTTGTTTATTAAGCTAGATAATTACACTCACAATATACAAAAGTTCTTATGTAATACTTTATTTACCTGAAAAAAAAGCTCGTTCATTTCAGATTGGGAAAGCGAGTTAGATTGTACCAATCCATCTTGTGTCTCTTCAGAAAGAATATTTTGTTCTTTCTCAGAAACATTCTCAGCGATCCGTGCAGCCTTTTTGTCAATAATGGTGTTGGTCTTCTAGCTTGTATGTGTGTCAATCATAAAAGCCACCATGTTTGGAGGTTCACCAGCTTCTTTTGTCTTATAATTATAAAAAGACAACCAACATATGTACAAATGATGTTAGTTGGTATAAAATCATAAAAAAGTATCACATGTATCTATTACCATTTCATCGAAACGTCTTGCATAAGACTTAGAGCCTGTGGTGTGTGCTGCTGGACCGTCACCTCCGCGATTGCTGTTTCGATTGCCTTTGTTTTTATTAGCCATTTTCTCCGCCATCTCACTTTTCCAGTATTTGACATATCCATTCCACATATCAACATTCGTCATCCATTTGGGATGTCCTTTCCCATTTTTCCATCCCTTTTTCCATGAATATAGTTGGTTCTTAAATACTGATTTAGCAACTCTATCATAACTCTTTCGTACAGATTGCGAATATGTGAGATTCCAATTATATTCTTGCTGCAATAACGAGAAAAAAGTCGCATAAAACAATTTTTAACAACAATAACAAAACCAGATTTGTATTTAACATTTATAGAACTGACCGCAAATGATTTGAACCATTGTCGTTTAATTTTCTCGGGGAGTTCAGAATATTTTGCACAGAACATTGGGAGATCTGACTTCATCATCTGCAACACCGACTTAGTTGATTTGTGTATCATAACTAAACCTAATCATAAACAGCAAATCAATATTAGTATTTGTTAAAATAGCAATTTAATAAATCAAGTATTAAAAAGACACTCTTTGGTAGATACCATGTTGTGTTGCCAGCACGAGTAGGGTGGAGCACCGTCATGGATTCCCGTCCCGGAGTCAAAAGCAAGTCAGTGATTGACATTTCTGAGAATGTTGCTGATGAGTCTTCGGTCTCATGAACGTTGTGAGGTACTTGGTGCAGATGTGCAGCAGATGAGGTTGGGCTTTGATTATTATTTCGATTAGATTGCCATTGTAGGAAATCTAGAAAATCTTGAGTTTGAGTAAAATCAGCAGGTTCCATCTGGAAAAAAGAATCTTTGAAGAAATCAGCACAAAAGAACAACAACAAAAAAACATTTGATCCATGATGAAGAATGAAGAGATAATGAAATAATCTATTCTTTTACTCTTTGTGAATATGCTATCAGAGGAATTTTGACTTAGTACAAATTATTTATGATTATGTGACAACCCAAGTAAACAAATCCTCAAGACATTGACAATAAGAAAGGGAAAAAAAATAAGAGAAGCAAGCGTTTTATGCCTCATTAGCAAATATATATTTTATTGTTGACTGATAAAGATATGTAGTTTGTTTTTAACAAATCTTAGAAATTGGAAAGTGAAGAAACAATAATAATTGGACTCTCAAAACCCATAATCGTCCCTCCAAGCATCGAGAATTCAGAACAAAAATCAAACTTTCCCTTCTTTATAAGCATCGACAAATCAAAAGTCAAACCCCCATCGACTTTAATCAAATTGGAACAATCATAAATTCACAAAATCCATCCGAGTCAAAGAAATTGAGACTTAATAGAGAAAGATACATAGACAGAAAGAAGGGGAGATGAAAAGATCGACCTCGTTGTTTATGGCGGAGAATAAAGACGAATTGAGACAATTGTGGTGGCAAAGAGAGATGAATCGAAGGTATGTGATGTAGATCTACGAATTAGTAACGATATCTATATAGCTACATTTAGTAACGAATTAGCTACAATATCTATTTGTCACTAATTTGTAACAATTTATAGCTATCATCTGTTATTAACTCTTTTGTAGCAAATTTTTGTGGCTATATAATACAAATTTACTAGTGCGTTGGTTTATACACACACCTTAAAATAGTATGCTGGATTGTGATTCTTTTGGTTTTACATTAAACTTGTAACCTAACTATTTATACTTTTGATTATGTGTTATTTTTATATATGAAGAATTGAAGATTTAAAGACCCCAACAAACAAAAAATACTAGTAGTTACTATAAAAAGAAGTAAAAAATTATGCGGTTATTAAAGATAAGCAACTCAAAATCTTATCACTTTTCGGTCTTATTTTCATATTATTTAGAAATAAAAGTTAGAGGAATTCTGCAACCAATTAGTGAAATTGGCTTCATTGTAATCTTCAAAATGCAAAGGAGAAGGACAAAATTTTGGGGGATTTTGTCTGCCCCATCCGCATCATAGAAGTTTTCGTTATATCAAAATAGCATATTGCCCTTATTAGAAAAGTTATATTGACATATATATACTACCAAACGTAGAGAAGTAAAAAATTTATAGTTGAAAATCGTAATTACATTTGTTAAAAACTAAAGACATTATATGAAAACATAGTAAGGATTATAACTTCTATCCAGAGCCGGCCCAACCCTAAAGCAGGCAAAGCACATAGGCCACATCATATAGTAAAAATTTTAGTAATATATTTTTGAGAGATTAGGTAGATCTATTGGATCTGTGTCATACAATTATGTGGCAAGTCATGGGTTCAAACCATCAACTCTACTGATCATACAGTTTTTTTTTCTTTTTCTTTTGCTTTTTATTTACAGTTTTTGGTTTTTGTTTTTTTTTACAAAAATTTGAATTAACTTGACTACAAGATATTATAATATTCAAACAAAACTAAAATTTTATACAAGAATATCAAAATTACTTCTTCTCCTTAATCTTTATTTTATTATAGTAATACATTATTACAAACTACTTTCGATTGTCTACAAGTATTTGTTATAATAAAAGTTAAAAAAAAATAAATTTTAGATTGTTATTACATTTTTTCCATGTTTTTAATAATATTTTAGTATTGTAGTGAAAAAAATATTAGTTTTATATAATAAACAAAATTATTTTTCTATGCTTTAGGCTACCAAAATTCAAGGACCGCCCTGCTCCAATCCTCTTCTTGATTACTATAAGAAAATAATTGGATGATTAAAAAACTAGTTAAATTTCCTACCACCACTACTTTACTATTAGCAAAAGAACCATTTGCTTATTATGATTATAAAAGCTATAGGCCTGTATTGGGCCACATAACTTTTCAGGCCCATTTAATTCTTAACCCTTAGCTGATATTATTTGTGATGTTGTATGTCGGTCCTTTCTCCCTAACCGGCTTTTCTTTTGTTTTATAGATTTTCATGTGTAATGCAATGGTTACTGAAACATTTTAAAAGCCATTTATTGTTTTGTCAGAAAACAAAATATCCCACGTAATATATTATACAAATTTGTGATAACACATTTAGATATCGGCTTATAATTATGTGATATATATCGTTAACAACATTGAGAAGATCTGACGAGTTTATTATTTTCTGTTTAATCCACATTTTTTACCATCGCTTTCCTTATACTCCATATATGGAAGACAAGACAAACTATTTTGCATTATCCATTCAATTCGTTCAAAACATATATTCAATAATAGAGAAAAAGAACACAAATGTATTATCTTAGAGGAGACATTTTACATATGTCTTGTGAGGTGCACCGGAAAATAAATAAGTTGAGTACATTTAATATAGCACAAGGGACATGGATGGGTATTAGAAAACAAGAGTCAAAGAATGTACCAAATACCAAAAATCTACTAAAACTAAGACGCAAACAAATAAAAGAGAGCAGAACCAATAATAGGGATATTAGAAATGGGTTGTTCAAAAAAAAAAAAAAAAAAAAAAGGGATATTAGAAATGGATCCGCGCTATAACGCGGGGAAATATTTATTCATATGTAATAATTTATACTAAAAGTAGCAATAAACTTTAAATATTGTAAAATATGTTATTTGTTTAAAGTACAACATATAATATATGTTGCATCAGCACTGATATTATTACTAACCCGCTCTTTTGTTTTTTTGGACAAACCCGCTCTATAATATGATTGTGAGTTTTGCAAACCAATTTGTATATTCTTAAAAGTATTATTTTAAATAAATAATATTTATATTATAAATTATATGATTATAAATGTATATTAAACCATAAATAATATTGATGAAATTGTATGCATGTACATACCCGCATGGCATAATAACATGTGAGTTTTACATAACTGCATATATTTTTACATTCCTGTAAAATAATAAAACAATTAATATACATGATATTGGATAAAATGTTATTGTAAAACACATAGATCAGTTTGCTCTATAAAACAAATGGCTATCCAAATTGATTGAAAATATGCAAATTGTATTATGTTATTAAAAATCCATATGATAATTTACAATATGATATAGATGAACAACCATCATATTAGAAATGAGGAAGAGGTAATGTGAAGATCACAAGATTTTTAGAACTTAAATTAGTATAATACAGTTAATACTATAATGTATGATAAGAGACTAAGGGCATCTCCAATGGTTCTCTATTTTTGCTTCTATTATAGAGGAACTCTATAATAGAGGTGAGTTTTACTCCAATAGTTCTCTATTCTCACCTCTAAAATAGAGATTGCTATTTTTTCCTCTATTTATAGAAGAACCCTATTTTTTTTTTTACAAAGGTTCCTCCATAAATAAAGAAAAAAATAGCAATATCTATTTTAGAGGTGAGAATAGAAGACCATTGAGGTAAAAACATTATAGAGTTCCTCTATCATAAAGAAAAAAATAGGGAAAACCATTGGAGATGGTCTAAAAGAGAGGGAGAGAAGAAAAGAATATGTTTTCATCATGAAAGTATTTACTCATCTTCTATATTTATAAGAAGAAGAAGTGTATCCAACAATTTAATATTAATTTTAGATATAATTATATTTTTTAAAATTCTGCACATTTATTAGGAGCAATTAATATGAAAAATTACCATAAAAATCGGTTATTAATTATGACAATTAATACGAAAGATTTGTTTCAATAAAAATAGTAACTTCCTTGTATTTGTTATACGATTATATCATAAGAAATTTAATAAAATTACTATTGTTTTCAATTTTTTGGTTTCTATTCATATCCAAATAATGGTAGTAAATATTTTAAATATTAGGAAATTAACAAAATTAATGGAAAATATTTTAATAATAATAAGAATAATTTCTAGTATAATTTTAAATTTTATAATTAAAATAATGTTAATTTCTGCTATATATATAGATATACATATATGCCTTTTATATTTTTTATATCAAATTATTTTCTTATATAAAAATAATTGTTTCGTTTTTGAAAAATTTCATATAGTAATCTCTTATATATCAATATTTTAATTTTAATTATATATTTTTAGTTAGATATTTAATGAAAATTTATTGTAGAATATTATATTAAACGATCTAGAGTATATCATTTATAATTTATGATATATGCTATATTTAGTTTGATTCAATTTGCAAAATTTGGTAAAGTTCTTGTCCGATTAAATATTAATTGATAATGATTGATAGTTTCCTAAATTACAGGAACACAAAATATTTAAGTAACTAATGTGGTTCACTTATAGAAAATCTATTTAAATTTTAGTTTTAAATTATAACCCGATAACCCACTATAAACGCAGCGGATATTTTATAGGGAGATTTTCAAAAATAGCACCAATTTAAGTTTTTGTTCCAAAACTAGCACACATGATTAAAAGTTCCAAAACTTGCACACAATTATATATTATTAAAATAAAATATTAATAACACTATAAAATTGTCAAAATCGTGAGATTTTAATAATCTTGTTCTCTCTCACTTGGCTCTCTCCGCCGATTCCAAATTCATTCGCAGAAGACGTTCCACCGGCGAACCCAATCGAATATGTGAGTCATCAAGTCTAAGTCAGTGAAAAGCATGAATCTAAGGACTGGAGAGATCTTTGAGCTCTCGTTCAGGAAGACGAGATAGCCCAGGATTCACAGGTCCCAATCTCCGTCGGCTCATCTCGCCGTTTGGGTATGAGTCTCCGTTCGACTCAGAAGGATGGCCTATGTGGCTTATTGCTGCTTATGGCGATTCAATCAAAGACTTAACACCTCGTCGTGCTACCTCATATGAAAAGCTCGATAAGGTGCCTTAAAAGCTCAGTTCTTTAAATTAAAAAGTTTTTGTTTTTTGTGTTAATTAAATGATGTAAAGTTTTGATTTTTATTATGAATTAGATTGGGCAAGGAACGTATAATAATGTGTACAAGGTTGTAGCTTTGAAGAAAGTTAGAGTGGTGAGTTTTTTTTCTTGCTAATAAAACCAAAGCATTAGTAGTAGTGATTATATGATTTCATAGGATACAAATATGAAATTTCATGTTCAAGGTTGTGTACATTGTATTCCCCTGTAGACACTAATCACTAGCTTCACTTCAATTTCCTCTTCTAACTAAGTAGAATTCTATTAAATGTAATAGGGAGAGTCCGTTTAACTTTTTTTTTTTGTGTTAGTAGGGAAAGTTGTGATGGTTTAGGATTTAATAATTTTGATTGTTACATGTTTATTGTTTGTTGCTCGTGTATTGATGTGTTTCTCAGTAACATTTGAAGATTAAGAAAATTTATTGTTTGTTGCTCGTGTATTGATGTTTTTCTCATTAACATTTGAAGATTAAGGAAGCATTGTTGAGAATTCATGAAAACTTTCCTGAAATTTATTCCTTGATTTCAATTTTTGTTGCAGGAAATGGAGTTAAAGATTTCTCTAAGCTATGTCATGTTGCAGATGATACAAGATGCATATATATTTTGGATATCTGTAGATGAGACTGTGTTCCTTTATTCAATTTTACTCTATCTGTTGTTTTGACATATATGATGCTTGATAAACTTTTTTAGATTTTCTGGTACTTGTATGATGTATAACATTCTCACATGTTTTATGTTAGCACTTTGCTTTAAATGTGACTAAACTTCATGAAAGATTATATGAAATTTGGGAATGAGTATGTGAAATTCAGGAAGGATTCTATGAAATTCGGAAAGGATTTCCTGAATTTTTTTGAACTTCATAATGACTTTCATAAGAAAGTTTAGATTTCCAAACATTAGAATATGCACAAAAACGAAATCATTACCCTTCACTAATGGAGTATCTACTAATATTTGACACATTAATCCAAAATATACAAAGAATATTTTCAGAAACACATAAATTTAAAATTTATGAAGAGTTCAATAATATCTAGGAATGACTTCTTGAAATTCATGATGGTCTTTATAAAATAATAGTTAAAAAAAATTACATCTTAAAGAGTTCTTGCTTAAATTCAGGTTGATTTAAACATGTTAAGTGCTCTGCCATGGAACATCTTGTTCATCATCAACTCTATGTTTCTTTTTTGGAACAACATACTCAACTTCCATACACTGTTTCTTTCTTCTTTGCTGAAATCAATATGTAAACAAAAAACCCACATTACAATGAAACACATCAAAGATATCACACACTTCTCCAACACATGACACAAGATAATTCTATCTTGTAAAGAAACATTTCAAAGACATCACACTAAAATCCGTTTAGGAAGGTCTTCCTAATATTTACGGATCTCTTCCTAATATTTACGGATCTCTTCCTAAATCATCTAGAGGTCTTCCTCATATTTACGGATCCCTTCCTAAATTCATTAATATATGAATGAAATTCCAAAGTAATAAGCAAGCAGACCTCTAACAATAATACTAGCAGTTACCATTCTCACATAACCATTCCAAATCTGTATAGCTGAAATGAATGGGACAATTCTAAGACTGAAACTTTTTCAAGAAACAATCAGACTAGTAAAAGAAGAACACATGTCACTGGTCCCTTAGACTCTGAGCATTCATGTTACAGCATAAAAGCTGGGGAATGGTAACTACTAGTCTACACACCCATACTTGCACCTAGACGTTCACAAGAATCACAAGGATTGCAAAATCAAAGTGTTTCTGGTTAGCATTCTTCTCCTTGGACACAATCCACCTCCCAAATCTAGCCCCAAACCCAAAAAAACTCCACATTCTCAACTCCATCAACCCACGTTTGAACTTTCACCTAAATGAAAGAACCACATGATAACAAATCACACACATAAACTTCACCAGATCTTAATCCATTATATGAAACACTTCTCTTTGATTGAGAATCAAACTTCATAAACCCAATAAGGAACATGCCTTTGAACAGAAAATGCAAAAATGTGATCAGAATTATGTTTGGACATGCTGGTAAAGAGAGAAAAATTCAAAAGACGACTCACAAATCCCCAACCGCATCTATTAAATTCTTGGCCTCTTTTTAGTTGCATCTGTATAAAATCCATTTATTCCTTTGAGTAAAGCAACACCTCCTAAAAACCTAGCTTCACATGTGAATCACCAAACCCAAAAAATCAAGAAATCAGTTAGTTTAAAGACACATTAACATGAAACAGATTCTCAAATTGATTTGCCAAGTTTTTTTTTACTTATTCCAGCAAAAACATCAACGGCGGCGCATCTAGAAAGCTAATCATTGTTACAAAGCACACCTTCCTTATCCAATCAGACTCACCTATACTTTCTCCCAGTCATCCGCTATTGTTGTCACCGGAGGACTCTCCGCCGCCACACACTATCGTAGACTGATTAGCTTAAATAAACTCTGGTTGTTGATCAGAATCTGGTGAATGAAGATGTTTTTGATGTAGATTTTGATTGTAAATACACATCTCGGCAGCCACTGGAATCTTGGATCCGTGGAGATGGAAGAAATGGAGACTCCAGTGACAACGAACGTCGGAGATGGTCTTCGGCAACGAGAACAAAGCGAAAACGAGAGAGATAGAAGATATTGATATTTTAGAGTTTTCTTAAAATTAAAAGTATTTAATTATATTAAATTTGTGCTAAATATGGAATATTTGAGAGTAGGGGCTAACTTTGGAAGAAAAATATAGATTAGTGCTAGTGAGGGGTATTTCTCTATTTTATACCCGAATCCGACTTCTTAGGGGGTGTATTCAAAATAGGATTTTAAAGGATTTGTGATTTTTTTAAAAATCCCCTGTTATTCAACTAGTGATTTTAAAATCACTTCTCAAATCCACTGTTATTGAATATGGAATTTGTTAAAAATCATTTAAAATCACTCACAATCCACTGTTATTCAATTAATAATTTGCAAAAGTCATAACAAATCCACTGTTATTCAAAATGAAATTTTGTTTTTTTAAGAAAAACATAATAGTGATTGTGACTGACTTTGGATACATTTTTGTAAGGAAAATCCTATTTAAACAATCCCACCTTTAAAAGTGGTGTTTTGAAGGATTTGTTAAAAAACAATTAATAGAAAAGAAGGAAAAGTCACTTTTCCACATTGTTATCGTTAAGTCATCTCTCTCACTAACAAAAATCCCAGAAAAACTAACACCACCACCAGAAGAAAAGCTTGTCTATTTTTTTTCTTGCATGTCCCTTGGCTTAAGTCATCTCTCTCACTAACAAAAGTCCTAGAAATCTTGCCTTGAACTTTTCATTGATCCAAGAGTCGTCTTTGAGTTCTGAATTTTTTGATTTCAGGTTTGAATCCGATGTTGGGGAATGGGGAAATCTTAAAATCATTCATACACAAAATTCTGAAATTTCTCAATCTCAAAATTGGATTTTCGATTGCTTAGCTTTCCTAACTTTCACTTGATTAGATTTTTGATTGCTTATCTTTCTAATTTGTTTATCTTTTGGTTTCCTTTATGGGAAAAACAATCTCAAGCATCGTGTATGGAGTTATATTTTTTGAGCCACTATTTTGACTTTCGTTTAAATTTGGGTTTAGTACACTTGAATTATGATTTATATAAAATATATGGGTTTGTCAACAAGAGTGTTCAGAAGACACGAAAGCAACGAGAGGTGTTCTGTTATTCTTTCACTTATTATTGTTCATCATTACGATATGACTATTACGGAGGATGACTATGTTTTAAAAATTGACGAACAATTTGTTTTGGGTAAGAATCTTTTAAAATCAACCAAAACCCCACTTTAAAGTCTCACCAAATCTCATCAAATCACAAACTATTTTTTCTTTTTAAAAATAGAAAATAATATTAAATCCACCAAACTAACATAAAATCTCACTGTAATCTCTTATTCAACTTGACATTTTAAGTGATTTGTGTAAAAGTTACAAATCCTATGTTATTCAATCATGAATTTTAAAAAGTCTCTTGAAATCCACTGTTATTGAAATGATGACTTTAAAATCTACTTTAAAATCCACTATTATTCAAAACAGTTTGTGGATTTGGATTTTAATAAGTTGTAGGAATTTTGGAGGATTTGAGAGGATTTGTTTAGTTAAAAATACACAAATCCAAATCTCATGGTTTTAGGTGAGATTTCAAAGAATTTTACTATAAATCATATCAACTTCCCTAAAATCTATCAAAATTTCAAATTTTCTAAATCCTATCAAATCCTCCAAAATCATTATTTCAATACACCCCCCTTAAAATCCAGAATATCATAAATCTCACAAAATCCTCCTAAATTCTATTTTGAATACACCCCCCTTAATTTCGGGTAATTTTTGGAAATTGACCCGATCCATAATCGATATTTACCCGACCCATATCAAAGTATGGTGAATGACCTATGTTAAACCTGTCTGTCAAAAATACCTTTTTGCACCCTCCTGTTGAGGTGTTACCATTAATGCCCTCAATGCTTATCCCAATGACATGTCCCACTCTCTCAGGAGTGTTTACCCGGCAGCATTTATAATTGCGGCATGGTCCTTTATCTCTGTTGTTCCTTGTCTGAATGCAAGATGAAGTGCATCCAATAACTCTAGGCGCAAGGTTTGTTAGTAACACCTGGTTGTTGCAACCAATAGCCACAAGGCTGTTGGACCGACCGATAGTATAAGGAGTTCCTGTGAGATCCAAGAAACTGCCAGTCTCTTTCCCATCGCCATGAACCCAAGATTTGGACCTTCCAGGGAATCCTTCGTAGCAATCGTCTGGGCATCCTATATATGTAATTTCTGCTTCGACGCGAAGAGAACCATAAGTAGTGGCTACGTCTTGCCTCGGTAGATTAATCTCAAGCAGTTTCTTGTTGATACTTGGGAGATATGCCACAAGCTCACCATACTTCGTACCTCTCTTACAATGAACTTCAAAGAACTTGCTAAGATAGCAACCTTTTTCAATGCCAAATGGATACGGTACGAACATTGCACTATAAGAAAATAGTATTATTGCAACGATATTTTTGTAATGATAATATTCGCTAAGATTTTGTAAAAAATACTACTACTATTTTGCACTGATGAGTGCATCGTCACAAGTTTATTGCAAAATAACAATAAAACTGTTCCTTGCATTTTTTTTGTTACAAATTAGCAACGTTATTACAACATACAAAAATGTCTTGCAAATTTTGCAAGAAATATGTAACGATTATGAGTTGTGGTTATTTTGTTACAAAATTATAGTAAATATATGTGGCAGGATATGTGACACATTTGTCAATGTATTTACAACAATTTATAACTCTTTTGTAACAAAATTATAATTAAATTTATAAATATATTTTGTATCTATAAGATTTTTAATGATTGACAAAAGAAAATATATATGTATATTTTTATATGTTTTGTAAATTTATTAACTTCAATTTTCGATTATATCATGATTAGTATATTATGGTATAGACTTGATGAGTTACTTATATATATATATATATATATTTTTTTGTCATTAATGAGTTACTTATATAAACTAGTATATTACATGCTTATTTTTGTCATCAGTGAATTACTTATACCTTACACTCTATTATTAAAAAAGCTGAGCAGAGAACAAAAGAAATATCAGTGAGAATAAGGAGAAATCTCTTTTAAGGAGTTGAAAGTTGAAAAAAACTTTTACCTCAGTTAGTAGTTAGATAGGATTCGTTATATCATAGTAATTTTTTTTTATAATATACAGTAACACTAAAGCTATTTTAATTCATATGTCGACTTTTTTTTGGGTTCAAAATTCATATGTTGACATATCGTAAAATGTCTTAGATCAAAAAGTACTTAATATATTATACTAGCAATTGATCCGCGCTACGCGCGGTAGTTGGATTAAGGTGTATTCCAGTTTTTGTTGTGTATATTATTTTTTTGGTTACTTAAATTCATCTTTACGTTTGTTTTTGTATTTGATTTTGGTTGCTTTGTTGTTTTGTTGGATATTTTTTACAAAAATAGGTTTTGCAGTAAGTATAATTTAGTTTGTTGTTTATTTTTTTAAAAATTGAGATCATCTTGTGTGTTTTTAATGCTTTAAAAAAAATTATAATTAGAAGTTAACGTTGTGTAGTTGAAGTTGTTGTTTGGCTGTAGTTATTAGTTGTGATTAATTTATTATTATTTTTTATTTTGTGGTTGGATTGTTATTTAATATTTTCATATGTATTTTGTAAACTGTTGGAGTAGTTTTTTGGTCAATGTTTTAGTGTTTGGAGTGAAAAAGGTTGTGGATTTTATTAAGAAAAATAAATAATAACAATAACTTACATTTCTTTTTTTTGGCTATATTTCTTTGTTTGAGTCGGGCCCAGTTTCTCTGTAAGGCTTATAATGTGTTGGTCTATTGAGTCATTATTTGTATGTTATTGAGTTGGGAATAGATTTGTTCTTTTTCAAAATTCGATGTCCTCGTGAACGGATAGGAGAAGAGCAATGTTTGCGATCTAGAGGACAATATGAGTATTAAACTTATTTATTTGATGCTCTTAATCATTTTTTCAGTCATCCCTTTCGTAATCGTTTTCCCTTGAATATTCATTTTTTTTGGGTTTGCGTATTTGGTTTTGGGGTTTGCGTATTTGGTTGATTCCCGCTCGCTTTGCATCTGTAAGGTATATTTGGTTATCCCCTGTTGATTTCGTTAAAGGTAAATGTGAATTGGGTTGCAAATTTGTTTATATGAAAATGTGATGGCTTCCTTAGATTTCCTAATTAAGTTGTGAGTTTTTTTTTGTGTTCTTACTTGTAATTTTTTTTCCCTTTTTCCTCTGAGTGATTTTTTCAATTTGATGTGAGTTGTGTTTTGAGAAAAGTTAATTTTCTTGTTTATCTTACTGTAATTTTATAAAGTCCGGGTTGTTTTTTTGTTGGCTTAGTTTTCTTTTTAATATAATTTAGTGTTACAGTTATCTGATTGTGGCATTCATATTTTTGAATCTCTTTAGTTTATTAAAGGTGTGTTCATCTCTTTGCTTTTTTGTCTTTGGTGATTGATTTGTGAAGTGCTGCCAGTGGTTGGTGTGAAGCGTATTGAAAAGGGAGAATCTGTTAGCTTAAAACGGAAGTTGCATCTTATGACTTCAAAGTCAGACACAATATATATTCCCCCATCACGTAGCGAGTTTTCAAATTTTGAAAAGTGGGTCACATTAATCGACCCTTGGATGACACAACTCTAGAGAAAAACTTCAAATTAGATAGAGTTGTAACAAAAGAATAAATGAAAAGTCTAGTTAAGATGGAAACAACCTTCTCATCAATGAGTAGGAAGTCGACGCCCATGAGTTGGCCTCCTTTTTTGACATTGCGATCAGGCCAGTGATGAAGCATTCTTCCGACGATCTGTTGGTGAAGGCGCTCAACTTTGAGATTTTTGAATGAAACGACAGGAGAATCCATGTTAGTGAGGAGAAATTAATTAAAGAGACGAAGAAAAATATATGAAACATGAAATTGGAGGAGAAGACATTATATAGGACTTACACCAATTAAAGATAGAGTAGTGGGTTTTGAATTGAAAGAGCGAGCATTGAATGGGATAAATTACAGTAATAGAGAAAAACATTACAATGGAGATGGAAGAGAGGGAAGACAACAAAAGGGTGTGGAGGAGTAGAGAACATTTATTTCAAAGATAACCATTAGGTGAACCGGGATGAAAGAATGAGAAGGACAGGGACGCTTTAGGTCCACAACGGACGACGGCAATGTGGAGTAACGTGGAGAGGGGTTTTATTCCGCCGACCAAAAAAACATGGCTTAGTGGGTAATGTCGCAAAATTGGGAAAATGAATTGGGCTTTTACAGAAATGTGATAGAAATAAATAGTAACTGCTTAGTGGATAATATCAAAAATATGAGCTTATTTAAAAAATATGGGCTTATCTAAAAAATATAGGCTTATTAAAAAGAGGGGTATGCTGAGCTGGCAGCACGAGGAGTGAGAAAACTGCACTTTATATATATAGATATGTTAATTTTTTTTTTCAGCTATTATGTGTAAGCTCGTTTGTCACCCACCGCCGTTTCCAGCTTTTATGTAAATCATTTGAACAATGTAACTAGTAATTACACAAATCCAACATTTATGTATAAATGAAATTATTTTATTAGTTTAAAGTATTTTATTTACCTCACGTGTAAAAAGAAACTAATATTCACACTTTCTTCGCATTTGTTATCTATTTTTATTTTTTCAAAGATACTTTAAAGATTTGGCTAAATCTATTATTATTTGGTATCAAATAAAAGATTTGGCTAAATTTATTATATATAGGTCAAGGATCGATGTTTTTGTCAGTATAATACATTAGCAAGCAGCATTCATTCTTCAAACACGCAGTTTTCCATTAACCAATTTTGTTCTAAGATCTGATTAGCAATAAATATATTTAGATGAATCCATCAAGGAGGCCAAGTTCAAGGAGGCACATTCTTTAAGGTGTTCTTAATTCCTCAAAGACTGAATGGAACCTTGTGGTATAAAGACATAAAAATATTTTAGAACTTTCATTTTTCATCATTTGTGTAATTATTTTGAATCCATTTGCAGGTTCAACCATGATGCTATAGTCACCAGAAAAATCACCAATGTTTACTTAGTTGTTTTAGTTACGCTTTTTAAAAGTTTTTATTTATTGTTGGAATATTTCAATATATGATTATTTAATAAAATTAATAAAATTAGTTATTTCTTTTAGATTTTACTATTACGATATATATTTTACTATAAGAAAACACTAAATAAACAATTGTAAACTAATAACATAACTAATGTGCTGAACAAAAAATATAGCAAAATGCAGCGATTACAAAATTACAATTATGAATAAAATTGCAGTATTAATATTTGCACCAGTTTTTGTTTTGATCAGTGTCATAAAATATATGCAGCAGTAAAAAATAATTACTACAAATCTACAATAATATTGCCTCAGCTTATGACTTTATTGTTGCACTAAAACGTTGTAATTAAATTGCGATTTTGCTACATAAATATTTTTGCAATTATATTATAATACATATAATAATAAATAATTTATTTTAAAATTGTAATGATATTTGCTATATGTTTATGTAGCAATAAGTTATAACAATTTAGAGTTACAAATGTACGTCACAATTTTACAACAAATTTACTATACTAATATTCTTACATTAATACGACATATATAGCAAGAAGTCAGTTCATTATAAATTTTGCAACATATGTGCAACAAATGCAAATTTTGCAACGCTCAAATAGCAAGAATACAAATATGTCATAGTTTTGTTGTAATTTCATGATTTGTAACGATATATTAAATTATTGCAACAAATTCCATTGTTGTAACATCAATATTTTCTTGTAGTGATCTTGCCACATTGTCTATTTGTCTTTGACATGATTTTTCAGCAAATGCAGAACTCGGAACTAGCACCATCAGAGACAGAAACAAGGCCAACCAGATCATTCTTCTCCACTGAAACAAGTGAAAAGAGGTAAAACAAGAACAAAAGGAACACATCAGATCTTCTTTCTTCTCTCTCTCCGCTTCTCATTTTCGTCTTAAGGGAGGTCAAACCTTTACTTTATTTCAGGTCAAAACCTTTTCCCGTTAGTTTCTTTTTTTCGTGTAGATCAGAATATGTGTGCTTACGAAGAGTTCCCTAAAGAGGAAAAACACACTTTATGTGCCTTTTGTTTGTGTCAGTTGTTCTAGTTAAGCAAGTTTTTAAGGGATTAATTATAGAAATAGTCATTTTTCTAAAATATTATGGATTTAGGACCTATTACCCGGACTCTCAAAAAGAGGTATTTTAATTGGACTCAAATGACGAAATTATCCCTATTTTCACATAATCCTAAACTCTCTTTTCCTCTTTTCTCTCCGCCGTGAACAAGTTTTTTTTTTTCAGACTCTCAATTTCATTCTCCGACGGCTCGCATCTGTTCGACCACCGGCCATCTGGCCCATCTCTATGAACCCTTTCTACTGAAGCTTTGTCGGACATAAAGCATTAAAATCTCAGGCTATTGGATCTCGTCGCAGATCTGAACTTCGGTTATAAAAAGCTTCCTCACAACGATTCATCTTCTTCGGCTTCCAACGGCGGCGACGAAGATATTGATTCCACCTTGGTAATGGTTACTTGACCATTGTTTAATGCTGGTGATTTAACTACTAATTTTATTCAGGATTTTTCCAATCACAAAACATGTAATTTTTAGATATGGAGATGAATTGGAAGTTTTAATTCAATTAGTGTTTATGATTGGAGCCCTTGGGTTCTCAAGACATGATCCCCTTAGAGTTTAGTTTTCTTAATACAAACCACAATTTATAAATTCATTGAGTTTGTCAACCTCCGGGATGATGTTAATGGTGGAGAATTAGAGAAGTGTGTTAAGTGATGGTGTTGGTCGGAGAAGAAGCAAAAAAGAGATACTGGGAACCAAGGATAAAATTGTAAAAAAAGTGCCTAATCTCATAAGCATGGACAATAGTTCCTAAATTCTAATATTTGGCTGAACAAATGCCTATTTCTGTAATAATCCCAGCTTTTAAGACATAATCACACACTTAGACCAAAAATAATTAGGACCAAAAATGATTAGCACAACTCTCTTCAACCCGGTATAAAATCTTGAAAGAAATAATCCGACCGGATAAAAATAAATATTCACCGGTTGTTGCTGGTGGGTTTTGTTCGCAAGGATTAAAATTATCAATCTAATTAAAAAGAATAGTAATATGTATATACTGTATGTTGTACCGTTCATAAGTAAATTACTTAAGATACAAACGAATTCACGGGGATTTGTATTAAATACCTTTAAAAATAAAAAAATAAAAAAACATTTATTCATACCATATCTCCTCTAATCTTACTTATGTTGATATTAGTGGAAACATGCTAAAAAAAAGTGTAACCGTTTTAGAAACTAAAGAATAATATACTAAATGTGCTTTGCATTACATATTTCTTAGACGCTTTTAATCCTCTCCTTTGGATATATGTGTTTGTTTTCCTCCGCTGGTGCTCTTCAATTCAATCACTACTAGATTAGGACTGTGCTAGAGTAAGAGTTGAAATTTGAGTTTTTTAAAGAATCTACCATATTTCAAAACTTATCTTATGTATTCTACCATTTTCCTTTCAAGCAATACCACAACTCATGTGTAGAAAGACGAATATAACCCTCCTCATAGTTGTTTCTTTATTATATTTTTGCCAAAGTTGTTTTTTTTTAAAACATAACCTTAACTTTCTTTTTAGTTTTACCATCAGCCGTCAAAAAAAAAAAATTTCAGATCTGATGTGAGACTGTGGTGGCTTCTATACCACCGGCTACGGCCTCCTGTTTTTCTTCAGCTTTAGTTTTGTTTTGCTTTCTTGTTTTTTTTTTGATAGAGTTTTGTCTTTCTAGGCTTGGTTGAAATTTAAAATCAAGATGTATTTGCAGTGGTTGGACTAGCTTTTGTGTAGTCTACAGTTTGTTGATTTTTCCTTGGTGGCTATCGTTTCACACCATTTACAGAGTTTGCAATGGTCTGGTTTTGAGTTCTACATTTATGGGTTCGTCTCTGAGAATGGTGGCTTGGGTATTTAAACACGCTTTGGCCTTCTCTCTCTGTTTATCTAGGTAATTTCAAGTGTAGGCTGCGGCATTTTCAGTGATGTTTGTTGACACACCGCCATCTGCTCCAGCAAAGAGGTATAGATCTGCTATGCATAATCTTATGTTGAGGTGTATGATGCACCCCCTGGCGGACAAGTTCTGATGGACCAGATCCAGTAAACCAAATCCAGTGGACCTGTTCGGATGGACCACTTCTGGTCGACCTAACTTGTCCACTGTACTAATTAATTTTGTCCATCATGTATATCTTCTGAAGCCGCAAGTTATCGATCATAGGATGAAACAAGTGATACGTTTATGAAAGACGTTGTCCACGATCCAGCCAGATTTACATTGTGGACCACACATTTGGTTGTAGATGGACCAGATCCGGTGAACCAGTTCCAGTGGACCAAATCTCTTTTTTTTTTGGTAGACAAGTTGGTTTTGTTGTTTGTGGACAAGTTATACTTAATTACACTTAGATACTAATTTTCATGGCTTGTATAGTACTAGTTTCACGACTTGACCATAGACCCAACAAATTGGAACTTGTCCATCATAATGAACTTGATAAGTTATCTATATGCTCAACTTGTCTACAGAAATATTTTCACTATAAATTCATCAAACATGATTTGTCTACAGCCTCAACAAATCGAAACTTGTCTATCCATAAAAAATTAAACATGATTTTTCTTTTGCTCAGCGCTACAGTGCGTAATAAATGTCAAGTAAATATAAGGGTATTTTCGACATTTATAATGCCACTTGTGGTATAATGGAAAAGGAGTTTATGATTGTGGTAGATTAGGAAAGTTTTATATTGAATGTGGTAGATTAAACAAAATTCCCTTGAAATTTTTTTATATTTATATTCTAATTTTAGAATAAAATATAATTTATATGATTATTTTTAAAAGTTTTTTTTAGATAAAATATTATGTAATAAAATCATATGATAAATGTGATGGCTTGAAAAAAACACATATTTTGTAAGTTTTATATTGATAATTTTGTAATTTATGTATGAGAAATTGTTATGTTTGTTGTTTGTTTTTATTTTAATTTTTGAAAATATTTGGTGAAAGTTTTTTAATAGGACTCGTGCTTAAGTAAGATTTTATTTTCAACTGCACGATAAGATTTCAGAAATCACGATTAAGTGTGATAAATTGTCAAGATTTTATTACTTTTTATGCCTGACAGTATATTTTTATGCCTAACAGTATATATTTTGTAAAAATACATGAAATACTAAAGATTTTATTTTGGAAATTGTATAAATTATTAGAATATTCCCTTTAAGAGGATTCTTTGAGATATTCTTAAGTGTATTCATATAGCCTAAGGACTGACCAATTAATCTATAATTTTTTTTGTAACCAAACTATATTTAATCTATAACCTATTTTATAACCAACTTATAAAAATTATAAAGTCTACAAAAAAAAATTGTTTACTTCCGTTTTATTATATAGGGGATTCACAATATTATAAATTAATACTCTTTAAATTAATACTTGTTATAAATTAATAAATTCTTCCTGTCCCGAATTGGGCCGGTCTAAAAAATGACACATTTCGAAAAAATAATAAAATAATATTTTTTTTGAAAACCCAGTGTAAAAATATGGTCTCATCAATATCATAATTAATAATCAAGTAAATATATATATATATATATATATATAAGAAAATCTTGTGAAATATATGACTCTATTGTTATTTGCTTATTATTGAATTTGTATTCTTGTTGGAGTTTATCTATAATATTTCTGACTACATCAATACTTCTGGTGTTGTCTTCTCAAATCGCATCTAAAAATTATAGAGAGTTTTATACGCGATAATTGATTCCTTACGTATATAACTTGTTACTAATGTACCGAAATATCTTCTTCAACTTCATCATCACCCTGAAAGATAGTAGCATTGATTTTTTCTTAACGATGAACTTATACATGTATTATTTTGACATGGATAATTTAGTAAATTATTGGCATCAATCCTATTACGATAGTCAAAATTATTAATCAAATCATCAAGTTCATGAATAGTCGACTTCATAAATTAATATTTTATCAATTTATCGATAAATTAAAACCTCTATAAATTAATAAAATTTCATGGTCCCGATCTTATTAATTTATAGAGGTTTTACGTATATCAAATTGTATGTGCCTGATTTGTTACAAAAACATCAATTATATAATCTATCTACGATGCTTAGGATTTATAACAAAATGGATCCCAAAAAAAACCATTAGTATTATTAGTAATCCCCTTTATAATAAAACAGAAATATACAACATTATTTTGTAGACTATATAATTTTAATAAGTTAGTTACAATTACAAATAAGTTATAAATTAATTGATAGATTAATTGGTTACAAGTTAAATAGTAGGTGCAAACTTAATTTATTTTCAGAAGATTTTATTACTAGATCACATTGTTTCCAAAAAATCTTAAAAAGAATATTCTAAAGAATCATTTGATATCATCTAACTTATCATATTAATTTCTTTTATTAAATTATTCATAAAATAAAATCAGTTGATATCTAACTTAACATATTAATTTGTTAATTATTATTATATTTCACCTCTCATTTTTGTATATGAGTCTATTTTGTGAAACAATTAAATTATCAAATTTTTATTATAATTAAAAAATAGTTTTATTTCCTGATATACCATAAGTTGAATTTTTAAAAACAAATATAAATTGTTCAATCTATAAAATATTCAAGATTTAGTAATATTATTCATTTAAAATAATATCTATTGAACTAAAACTTTTACTAAGTAATGGGTTAAAATTTGAATATTTAAATTCAATTTCATATTTTTTTGTTGAATTATATAATTTTATATAATATAATAAACTTTAAATAATTTATTTCAATATTGATTTGTTAAACTTTCATATTATTGACACTGCTAGAAACTATAAACACTCTAAATTGATTTGTTATAGCAGTGTCAATAATATGAAAGAATTTCAAGAAACCAATTATATTGAAACAAAAAGTATAAAAATATATTAAATTACTCATAATATAATAACTCGATTTTTAAAAACTAAATTTTCAAAATCTATACTAGTATTTTTGCAGCAGTTTTTGCTCAAAAATACTTTTTGGAAAGTTTTTACATTTAATGTATTGACTTTAATATTAGTTACCAAAACTTCAAAATTAATTATAGGTAAGATTTTTAAAAATAAGGAATACTTTCTACCTCATTCAAACATAAATATATGCTTTCATTTCATTTTTTATTTGCATTTATATTTAAATTATCATGAATTATTCTATAATACATTTAGTTAATAAAAATTGTGATTTTTTCCTGCATATTATGTAATACAAAATTTTAAAAATAGACATATATTACTCAATAGATGAATAAAAAAATACGGATACAATATCTCACATCGTCTAAAAAATTGGGCAATGTTTCATAGTCATACTATAAAAGAGACCAAAATGATTCCGAATACAAATGAGTAGAATGCTTGATTTATCAGGCATTCAAACTTTAAAACTTTTATTTGGTTTATTCCGGTTCTTTATTTTAAATATTTTTAAAAGGTTAAATATGAAAAATATTTAAAACTTTTAAAAAGTTAAATATGATAAATATTATACTGTAGATACACAATAAATATTAAAAATTAAGATGATATAGTGTGAGTTAAAATATCTCGGGACGGAGTTATATAGCGGGATGAGTTTTATCGATATTTAAAAAATATCATTAATTCGGTGTTACAGGGGTAAAACATCATTTCATTATTTTGTTAACACTGTCGGTATGAGAGAATAGACATATCTAATTAAATTGATTAAGTAAATATTATGTAAAATATAAATTATATTGCAGTATTATATGGTTTTATTTAATAATTATTATATAATTATAACATATTTAACCAACAAATACAACTTATAATTTAAATATTTTAGTTATAAATAATTTTGCGCCGCGGTATACCGCGGGTCTTAATCTAGTTATGTCTTATAATGACTTTCAAATCATGATGTATTGTGGAAATAACTTCACATACATAAACTTATACAACATATTAAAATTTTATTTTAAAATATAAAATATACAAAATTTTGTATAAAATTAAATTTAACCAGTGTTATAACACGGGTACTTATCTAGAATCATTAACAATATAAAACTTACAAAATAAGTGTTTTTTTCAAGCCATCATATTTGATTTTATAGCATAATGTTTTATTCAAATTACATAAACTATATTTTATATTAAAATTACAATATAAATAAAATGAATTTAAATCCGGGTTTAATCTAGTAGTAATACATAATGGGAGATTATATTATCAAACCTTGACATGTGAAGGTTTTGATATATGTAACTTGATGCTATTTAGCTTTTAAAGTTCCGCAAGGTAAAAAAGTAAAGGGATTCAAAATCACTCCACAAAATCCAAAATTTATATTTTGAAGTTATATCAGTACGTACACGCACATACATACGATCTAACAGCAAATTCCCCTAGTTCCTAGATAGTTGATTTGCCTTAGCCATAGATGCGATTACATGATAACACATAAGGTAACATTTAAGACTAAACAAGATGAAATTACAAAGCGATATTAGTTTTAACATTCATTAAAAGGTTTTGCCTTAGCCATTGATGCGATTACATGACACATAAGGCAACATTTAAGACTAAACAAGATAGAAATTACAAAGCCATATTAGTTTTAACATTCATTAAAAGGTTTTGAAACGATGAACATAACAACATTAATTTCCGCTTAGACATAAAAAGAAAGAATGCTATGCGTAGCCAAGAAACCTCGTGGACGAAGGAAGTAACATAAACACTGTATCTCCCAAAACGGGCATGGTATACGCTCACCAGTTCGGCTAGGCCATCTCCATTTAGTAGTCCCATTACTCATTCAACAAAATGTATCTAATTAGCATGATAGCATCACATTCACATTTTAAGTAATTTTCTTATGCAATTTTTCATTTTGCGTTTTTTTTTCTTTTTCTACTGTTTGATTGGAACTAATAAAATATTCACATTCACACATTCAGAACGCTCACGCTTGTTTCTCATATTTGGTTGCTTCTGTGCCGAGAGCTTTTTTTTTCCAATTCATCTTGGGAATCAAACACGGCGTCGTTTTTACAGCTTTTGATCTCAACCGGATTTCCAAATAACCGGAATCCGGTTTGGAATTAAAATTAGGTTTTGTAAATTTTGATTTGTCGTCTCTAAAAAAAACAAAAACAGTGAAGTGACCTTAGGGTAAAAAGGGAATTAACAGAGGGGATAAGGAGGTTTTAAAGGGAAGGACAATCAGACAGAAGATAAGACAACAAAGAGAGTTACCTTTTGTTCAGTGAGAGTTTGAGAGGGTTTTGGGGTTTTGGTGAGAGTTCTTCATCATCTTCCTTCTTTCTTCTTAAGGGTTTAAGCTTTCTATAAGGGTGTGTGATTCTCGGGTTGTACTCTATTCTTTGTTCATAGTGGAACCTCTAGTGAGCGGTCAAGCTCACCGAGACGTACCTTGGCTGGTCTAAGCCTTGGGAACTCGTAAATCCTCTGTCTCTTTACTTCTTGTTCTAACCTGCAAACAACAAACACAACATAGATTAAGTAACAGACCAAGTAAAGAGCTAAACAAAGTTACAACAAGTGGTATCAGAGCTTCAGGTTGCAGCTCAAGCGTGTCTAAGGTACTAAATCTAAGAAAGGTGCAAACTTTGTGGGTTTTCTGGGTAGTAGATCTATAAAGGCTTGTAGATCGGTAACTCCTGGGTTGTAGTGGAAGTTATTCACTTAGTTATCTGGTAGAAGAACTAGGTGAGTATGGAACCCACTCAAGGAAGGTTTGAAGTAGAAAAGTTTGATGGAGAAGGAGATTTTGCTTTGTGGAAACATAAGATCCAGGCTCAGTTAGAGATACTGGGACTCGAATCTGCCTAGTTACCTGCCTCGGCGTTTGTAAAAGCTGGAGACGATAAGGACAACGTTAAGGAGGGAGAAGATGAAAAACAAGCAGAAGAACGAGTTAGATATGATCCAAAGTGGCTTGACAAGGATCAGAGGGTGAGGAATCTCTTGAGCATGAGCCTACTCGATATTGTTCTGAGAAAGGTCATGAAGGAACCTACAACATACGACATGTGGAATGTGCTGGAATCTGAGTATTAAGTTAAGACACTACCTCACAGGTTTTACTTGAAGCAAAGGTTTTACAGCTTTAAGATGGATAGTTCAAAGAATCTGGACAAGAACCTAGACGTATTTAACAAGCTGATATCAGATTTGTCGAGTGTGTATGTTGAGATGAGTGACGAGGATCATGCAGCAATTCTCATGAACAGCTTGCCAAAGCAGTTTGAAAGCCTGGTTCACACTCTCAAGTACAACAGTGGAAGAAGTACTATCACCAAGAAGGAAGTTATCAGAGCAGCCTATTCTATTAAGTTGGAGCTGAAGGATAAAGGGATATACAAACTGCAGTCAGAGAGTGAAGGGTTGGTCATTCAGGCAAGAGGAAGAACAAAGAAGAAAGGTAAAGGAAAGCAAAACAACAGTAGGTCTAAGTCAAGACCTAAAAGCAGAGAGTGTTGGATATGTGGAGAAGAATGACATTTTAAAAAGGATTGTCCTAAGAAGAAGCAGTCATCAAACAATAGTAAACATGAGGTTGGAGAAGCTAGTGTTGCAAAAGCTGAATGGGCAGAACCTGTGATGCTATCAGTCTCGGTAAATGTTGCAAGAGAAGAGTGGATTCTGGATTCAGCATGTTCATACCATCTGACATTCAGAAAAGACTTGATGTTTGATGTGGAAGAAATCGATGGAGGGAGAATCCTAATGGGAAATGATTCCTACTGTGAAGTAACAGCGATTGGGAAAGTAAAGATTGTTAATTACAACGGCACATCAGTTGTATTAACGCAAGTCAGGTATTCAGCAACAACTAGGAGAAACCTGATCTCTCTGGGACAATTAGAAACACTCGGGTGTTGGTTTCAGTCAAGAAACTTCAGGATGCAAGTTTTCTATAAAGAGAGAGAAGTGTTAGCTGGTGATTACAAGGATACTCTTTACTTCCTAGATGGTAAACCTGAGGTGGAGCAGGCTAATGCGGCTGTCAAGTCAGTAAATACAACCAACTTGTGGCACAGTAGATTGGGCCATTTGAGTGCAAGAGGACTACAACAGTTAGTCAGGAAGGAGCTAATAAGCTCAAGCACGTTTAAAGACTTTAAACAGTGTGAATGTTGCATTCTTGGTAAGGCTCACAGGAAATCATTCAAGACAGGAACTCATACTTCCAAAGAACCTTTGGAGTATGTCCATTCGGATTTGTGGGGCTCTCCTAATGTCACTCCAAGTTTGTCTAAGTGCCAATACTACATGTCATTTGTTGATGATTTCTCAAGAAAGGTATGGGTCTATTTTCTCAAGACTAAGGATGAAGCTTATGAGAGATTTGTTGAGTGGAATACAGTCAGTGAGAATCAGTGTGGAAAGAAGTTGAAAGCCTTAAGGACGGATAATGGTCTTGAATACTGCAACAAGACCTTCGACGACCATTGTAAGCTTCATGGGATCCTAAGGCACAAGACGTGTCCGTACAACCCTCAACAAAATGGAGTCGCTGAGAGGTTAAACCGGACCATACTGGAGAAAGTAAGAAGTCTCTTAATCGAGACTGGATTGGGTGAATCCTTCTGGGCTGAAGCTACATCTACTGTGGTGTACATGATCAATCGAACACCATCTACACCACTAAACTTTAAAATTCCAGAAGAAGTGTGGTCTGGGAAAGAACCAGATTATTCACATATGAGGAGGTTTGGATGTCTAGTCTATTACCATGTTGATCAAGGGAAGCTCAAACCTAGAACTAAGAAGGGAGTCTTCATGGGTTATCCTCAAGGTGTGAAAGGTTATAGAATCTGGAGTCTAGAAGACAAGAAGTGCATTGTCAGTCGTGACACTATCTTCTGTGAGGATATTGTCTACAAGGATATCAGGAAACAGTCTACTGAGCTAGACAAGATATCAGACCTAAAAGGGAAAAATAAAGTCACATTCAAACTCCCTGAGGAAGAAAATGCTGGTGAGTCAAGTACTACAGGAGAAACTTCTGGTGAAGGTGGAGCTACGCAAGTTTCTGATCAAGAAGAGGAAGAAGAAGACTCGGGAGAAGAGTCTGAATATGAAGTCTCAAATTCACCCCTTGATAACTACCTATTGGCAAGAGATAGAGTAAGAAGAAACTTCAAGAAGCCAAGTAGGTATATCGAGGCTGATATAACTGCTTATGCTCTAAGTGCTGCGGAACTGATGGATGATGATGAGCCTAATACCTATCTAGAAGCTATCAGTGGACCGTACAAGGAGCAATGGATAGAAGCAATGAAAGAGGAGATGGAATCTCATAAGAAGAATCACACTTGGAAATCTATTTCAAGGTCTGAGAAGCAAAGAACAGTCGGTTGCAAGTGGGTATTCAAGTTCAAACCAGGGATTCCAGGGGTTGAAGAGCCTAGGTTCAAAGCAAGGTTGGTTGCTAAAGGTTTTTCACAGATTGAGGGAGTTGATTATCATGAGATTTTCTCACCAGTGGATAAACATGTCACTATAAGGCTGTTTTTATCGATGGTAGTAGACCGTTATATGGAGTTGGAACAGTTAGATGTGAAAACGGCTTTCTTACATGGAAGGTTAGATGAAAGGATACTTATGGAACCACCGGAAGGTTTTTCAGAGGGTGATAATGAGGTTTGTTTGTTACAGAGATCTCTGTGTGGGTTAAAACAATCTCCAAGACAATGGAATTTGAGGTTTGATCAGTTTATGAAGTCACAAGGGTATTCAAGAAGTCAATTTGATACGTGTGTGTACTTCAAGTGTTACAAGGAGGATGGTTTTGTGTATCTACTACTCTATGTAGATGATATGCTGGTGGCTGCTGAGGATATGTCAGAGATTGTCAAACTAAAGACAGTCCTAAGCAGTGAATTCGAAATGAAAGACCTAGGAGCAGCAAGTAGAATACTAGGCATGGACATTTCGAGGGACAGAAGCAAAGGTGTATTGAAGTTGTCACAGCAAGGTTATTTGGAAAAGGTTCTTAAGAAGTTTATGATGGACAAGTCTACGCCAGTTCAAACACCTTTCGGTTGTCATTTTAAACTATGCAGTACAAAGGAAGCAGATAAAGCTAAGACTGAAGCCAGTATGAAGAACGTACCTTACTCTAGTGCTGTTGGGAGTTTGATGTACGCGATGGTGGGATCCCGCCCAGATCTTGCTTATGCAATCAATATGGTCAGTCGCTTTATGGGAGCACCTAATGAAAAACATTGGGAAGCTGTTAAATGGATACTCAGATAAATAAGAGACTCTAAAGATTTGAGTCTGACATTCAAGAAATCTGAGAAATTTAAAGTAAAAGGATACTGCGATAGTGATTATGGAGCTGACCATGATAGAAGTCGTTCGATCACTGGTTATGTGTTTCAGGCAGGAGGGAACACAATCAGCTAGCGCTCAGGACTGCAACAGGTAGTAGCTATGTCATCAATGAAAGCTGAGTACATGGCTCTAGTAGAAGCAGGGAAAGAAGCGTTGTGGTTAAAGGGAATTACCAGGGAATTGGGATTTCCTCAAAAGAGTGTAGAAATCTGCAGTGATTCTCAAAGTGTGATCTGCTTGGCGAAGAATAGCGTGTTCCATTCAAAGACTAAGCATATGGCTATTCGTCTTAACTTCATTCGAGACGTGGTGGCGGATGGACTAGTGGTTGTGACTAAGATCGGGACTTTGGAGAATCCGGCTGATATTCTCACAAAATCGGTACCGGTGTTGAAGTTTGAAGAAGCTTTGAGTCGTCTGAGATTGCCCAGAGACTGAATTGGCTCCGGTTGAGGAGCTATTGTTCCGGCAGGTAAATGTTGGAGGATGGATCCGGCAGGTAAATGTCGGAGGTCAGATTCGGCAGGTTGATGTCGGGGAAAGGAGGAGAGAAGGTAGAGTTTCTCGGGTTTGTGCCCTAACCACAATCGAGGTGGAGAATGTCAAAACGATTATGGTTTTGGGCTGGTGGACTTAAACCGTAAATGGGCCTTGCTGTGTTGAGCCCATTAAGAAGTCGGTTTAGAGTGAAGTGGTCAACAACTTGTACGAACACAGGACTCTTCATCCTGTCGAGTAGCAGATCGCGACAAGCTTCAGCGTGGAGCTCAAGAGAGACTGCTACAGGGTAAAAACGGGAATTAACAGAGGGGACAAGGAGGTTTTAAAAGGAAGGACAATCAGACAGAAGATAAGACAACAAAGAGAGTTACCTTTTGTTCAGTGAGAGTTTGAGAGGGTTTTGGGGTTTTGGTGAGAGTTCTTCATCATCTTCCTTCTTTCTTCTTAAGGGTTTAAGCTTTCTGTAAGGGTGTGTGATTCTCAGGTTGTACTCTGTTCTTTGTTCATAGTGGAACCTCTAGTGAGCGGTCAAGCTCACCGAAACGTACCTTGGCTGGTCTAAGCCTTGGGAACTCGTAAATCCTCTGTCTCTTTACTTTTTGTTCTAACCTGCAAACAACAAACACAACATAGATTAAGTAACAGACCACGTAAAGAGCTAAACGAAGTTACAACAGGTTGGTTGCGGCTCGATAAGGTGTTATAATGAGGAGTACGTCTGGATCATATGTAGCTACGATCCCCCGGGGAATATCCCCCTTGGTCGACGTCCCTATTGATGTAACGACAATTAAGGGAATCTAAAGCATAACTCTATAGCATAAATGAATCAAAGAATACATATCTTGTAGTATTAATGAAAATTTGACGTTATTATTATTTCTTACTAAAGAATTGTATATCGCTTTCTTACTTTTACTACTGTATTCTGTATCCTCGCATTTATGCGCATTTCAATTGTGTGAACATAATATAATATAGTATCCCCTTGATCTTTTAATAATTTATATTTGTTTTAATTATCTTGCGATATACTTGGTGCACACATCATTGTCTGATTATCTCTAAAACATAGCAAGTAAATAATAATAATAATACTCTCTCTGATGTTTGAGGTAAAAACACACACAAATTTAGATAACTTATTTTTCTTTCAAAAAAAAATATTTATAGTATATTTAATTAAAACATATTTAAGTTAACCAACCACAAACTACTTTTAAATTTACATAAAAACTTGCAAAAATATTAAATAAATAATATAAAAAATATATATATATATATATATATATATATATATATATTTATATTTTTTTTCAACCAAACATTAATAAATTAAAAGAATACTCCCAGGTTGGTTACCCAAACCGAAGGAAAAGAGTTTACAAAATAAATTTCAGAAATTAAAGATCTTTAAGAACGAGCTAGACAATCTGCCTTTGCGTTAGACTCAGAAATATAAAATATCTTATATTCAGAAACAAATGGGATAATAATTAATAGGATATAGATACACTTGATGTAACAAAACAGATTTCTCTGATTGATAATGGCTGTTACTTTTGGCTGTAGAGACTTTGACTTTAAAATTTTAGCTGCAGAGAATTTGGCTGTAGATGCTTTAACTGTTAAAATCTGATTGTTTACCAACAACTTTTAAAGTTGTAGCTGTTATTTTCTTATTATTATTAAATATTAATAATAAATATATATTATGTCAGAAATTAATTCATATAGCAGTTTAATGACAAAATAAATTTTATTAATGATAAATTAAAATTTTTAAAAATATAAGTCAATCAAATATGTGATTTTGTTTGAAAACAAACAAATATAAGAATAAGATCTTAAAACAAACAACTATAGGAACAACTATAACAAACAAACAAATAATTAATGATTTTATTATCTTATTAATGATGAATGTCATAAACTCTTTTAAGCAATCTTATTAGTGATGATGATGAAAAAACAAAATTTATTGTTGAAATGGATCTTAAAAGAAAGAGAAAAAAAAATGTGAAAATTTAATTTATAAAAATAAAATATGCAAAATATATATTATATACTTTTGGAGAGCTTTTAAATATAAAAAGGAGAAAAAGAATGTTTTTAAAACTATTTAGTTTTAAAACATAAATTTTGACGCTTCAAAAAAAATGAGAAAACAAGGAAGAGAAAGAAAAAAAAGTGGCTTTCAAAGTTTTAAAAAATTTAAAAGCAAAAAAAGTATGATTGGTAAACAAATGGCTTGTAAGACTTTAAACATTTTTAAAGTCTTAAAGTGTGTTACCAATTAAGGCCCAAAAGTCTTACAAGTACGTTCGATAATATTGTTACAGAGGCATAGACCGTTGATTTCAACACACCTTAAAACTAATGTAGTAAAATAGTATGCATTGTGCTGGATTATGATTCTTTTGGTTTTACATTAAACTTGCAACCTAACTAATTTATACTTGTGATCCCCTATATATTAATCAAGAAGCACTTTCAAGAAAATGCTGATGTGTCGTCGTTATAAAGCTCGAGATACCAAAGAATTTATTACCTTCATTTTTATGGATATTTACACATAATTGCTATTGAATGATTAAGGAATATTCCTTTACAAATAATTAAAAAATCAATTATTTCAATTTTAAAATTTATTTCAATCGTTTAATTATTAAAATATAAAATTATTAGATCTAAAACGTTTTTAAAACCGGAATTTATTCACATATTAAAAAAAATTGATTACTATTCACATATTTAACATTTCTAAAATAAATTATCACAATAATCATTATTATAGGGAATAGACTTATTTAATACTAATGTTATAATATTTCGCGGGTGAAACATACTTACACAAAATAAACATACTTAAAAAAAAATCTTGCATAGATTGAAGAAAGAGTGAGTTATACATATATTTAGTTGATACATAATAGTTTGATCTAAACATACTCTTACGGGTTATATATTTTGTTTTTACATAAACAAATTTTAGATCCCAGAAAATAACTTTAGTCATAACCCTATTTTATCTGCATAGTTTTATCCTGCACAGGGTGCGGGTTGTTACTTAGTTATATGTTATTTTTGGATATGAAGATTTTAAGACCCTAACAAAAAAATCAGTAGTTACTATAAACAAAAGTAAAAAATTACGCGTTTATTAAAGATAAGCAACTCAAAATCTTATAATTTTTTGGTCTTATTTTCATATCATTTAGAAACAAAAGTTAGAGGAATTCTGCAACCAATTAGTGAAATTGGCTTCATTATAATCAATCTTCAAAATACAAAGGAGAAGGACAAAATTTTGGGGGATTTTGTTTGCCCCATCCGCATCATAGCATATTGCCCTTAATTTTGGGGGATTTCGTTATATCAAAATAGCATATTGCCCTTAAGAAAAGTTATATTGACATATATATATATATATATATTACCAAACGTAGAGAAGTAAAAATTTCTAGTTGAAAATCGTAATTACATTCGTTAAAAATTAAAGACATTATATGAAAACATAGAAGGATTATAACTCCAATCCCTCTTCTTGATTACTATCTGAAAATAATTGGATGATTAAAAAATTAGTTAAATTTCCTACCACCATTACTGTACTATTAGCAAAAGAACAATTTGCTTATTATGGGAAATATACGGTTCAACATTTTACAAAAACGGGGAAGTATACGGTTCAGTCAGGGTATCGTACGGAACGGAAGGCAGCACCTAGGACTTTTCAGATCCTTGGCTGTGGTCCAGAGATTACCCCTCTTCTAGCCAGAGTTTGGCTGGTTCAGTGTCCACTAGAAATACAACATTTTATGTGGTAAGTATTGTCAGGGTCAATTTTGGTATCGGTAATTTTGAGGCGGCGAGGTATTGCTTATGATTCGGGCTGTGCAAGGTGTGGTGCCGATGAGGAAACAATCAATCATGCCATTTTTGTATGTCCTCCGGCTCGCCAGGCTTGGACTTTAGCTCAGGTACCGGTGGGGCCAAACTATTTTTCGACGGAGTCTTTGTATGCAAATGTAGATCATCTTTTTGGCCCTAAAAATTCAAGTTCTCAAATATCGGCTTTTCCTTGGCTTATGTGGTATATCTGGAAAGCAAGGAACGCACGAGTTTTTGAGAATAAGGACGAGCAGCCCGAGGAGGTTGTTCGGATAGCGGAAGGTGATGCGACATCATGGCAGCAAGCTCAGGTGGAGGATGATCGGTGCTTCATAGATGAATCATGGAAAGAGAGTGATAAATTTGCAGGTGCAGGATGGTTTTGTACGTTGCTTCAGGATTCGTCGCCGACTATGGGAGCCACCAATTTCCAGCGTAGTCTCCCCTTACATGCTGAAGTGGAAGCTTTCATCTTGGCTTTGCGGTGCATGACCGGACATGACTATCGGGATGTGCCTTTTTATACAGACTGCTCAGACTTGGTGAAGATGGTGTCTTCTCCTTTAGACTGGCCGGCATTCCTCGACGTACCTTGATGATGTCAAGATTGACAGGGAGGAGTTTATTTCTTTCTCTTTATCTCTTATTTCTAGAAATGCAAATGTAAATGCAGATTTTTTGGCATGCCAAGCACGTATATCTCCGCATAATGTTTTGTATGTAAACAGTTTCCCACCCAATTGGATCATATGAGCTAATCTTTTGTTGTAAAAAAAAAAATAATCTGCTTATTATCATTACTAGGTAACAACCCGCACTATGTGCGGTATAAAATAATTATTAAATATTTTTACTATATTTTTTTATATCTATAATATTTATCAGTAATTAGAATATAAAATTTGATTGTGTAGTATATAAAAATATATAAAATTTTTGTATAATAATTAAAATTTAACCCGTGAGAATTATTATAATATTAATCTTGTATTATCATATCATATGAACAAAAAGTTCTTAAAATTTATTTTAAAGATTTTACGATAATGTAATTAAAAGATATAATTAAGTTAAAAAGAGAATATAAGAATTTATTTTTTGGTGTTAATTATATTTTTGGAAAACTGATATAAATATTATGAATAATTAATAACAAATAAAGGAAATAATGTCTGAAGCTCTGTGAGTGCGACATGTCAGCATTTTGTGTGAGAATGCTTCTGTAAGGATTAAAGCTATAGGCCTGTATTGGGCCACATAAGTTTTCAGGCCCATTTAATTCTTAACAGAGCTGATATTATTATGATGTTGTATGTCGGTCCTTTCTCCCTAACCGGCTTTTCTTTTGTTTTATAGATTTTCATGTGTATTGCAATGGTTACTGAAACATTTTAACAGCCATTTATTGTTTTGTCAGAAAACAAAATATCCCACGCAATATATTATACAAATTTGTGAGATATCGACTTATAATTATGTGATATATATCGACTATCGTTAACAACATTGAGAAGATCGACGAGTTTATTATTTTCTGTTTAATCCACAGCTTTTACCATCGCTTTCCTTATACTCCATATATGGAAGACAAGACAAACTATTTTGCATTATCCTTTCAATTCTTTCAAAACATATATTCAATAATAGAGAAAAAAAATTATTATCTTAGAGGATACATTTTACATATGTCTTGTGAGGTGCACCGGAAAATAAATAAGTTGAGTATATTTAATATAGCACAAGGGACATGGATGGGTATTAGAAAACAAGAGTCAAAGAATGTACCAAATACCAAAAATCTACTAAAACTAAGACGCAAACAAATAAAAAAGAGCAGAACCAATAATAGGGATATGTGTGATCTACTCTTCTTCATCCCATAATATTTCCTTATTTGGGAAAATTTGTTTTCTTTTGTTTTTCTTTATAATAAAAATCAACAAATCTTATCATATCACCCCATATTTGTTTGTTTTAATTCTTCCATAAATTGGTGATAATTTGATTCTCCCGATTGAGGCTCCTACATTCTAGGGTTTTAGTCACTTTTGACTTTCGTATGCATCTCCATGCATACATTTTTTCTTTCATTGTTTTTTTTTTTTTTTGTTTTTGGGTTGATTTAAGTATTATGTATCCTCCCGTTGTTTGAACTTATGTATTGAATCTATTGATAAAGCTGGTGAGTATTGTTTCAGAAGTTTGTCTAAAAAATTTAAGAAAATTCCATTTCTTAAGAAATCACCAGAAATAGTGCAATATAAATATACTATTCAATAATAGCAATAATTAAAGAGGGGTGCATGAACTTTATCCTGTCACAGAGAACATGAGAATTTATCCGAATAAAAAGAGAGATTGGAGAGACATAATTGAAAAAAAAAAAAAGCATTGAAGAAAGTAAATGAATTCATATTTATCTTATTTTCATATATGAACAATATAATAACTAAAAACAAAGGAAAAAAGATAAAAATGTGTCAGAATAATACAGAGCACTTGTTCAAGAAATTATAAGATATAATATGAGAGTTATCTATAAAACCTAATAGTATTAAAGATATTGTAATGGTCGAGTTACAAAAAGTGATATAATAATGATCAGAAAAATCAGAACTATCAGTGGTAATGTTGTGACCTTAGTGTGATAAATTTTTCTCAGCACTATTAGTTTCATTTTTCAACTATGAATATTTTAATTACGGAGTATTTTTTAATATTGTCGGAAATCTTGATTAATCGTTTGGGATATAAATTGTGGTGTTAATATGGAGCAAAGAGCATAGATGATGCTTGGGACATGAACACAGCTGTATCACTACCTTGCCTTGGGAGGCAACCTACCCTAAATTTTGTAGTATTAAAATAGTATGATTCCTTTGAAAATTGTATGCTATTTGCTTCCAATATCCCAGTGTTTGTTATTTTAATACAGTGCCCATCCTCACCAAACAACCAAATAATGCGACGACAATTTTTTTTTTTTAATAAATACATCTGACTAAAAAAGAGCCAGTCGTAAATGACTAATACTAAACTATAGATTTCATCTATTTTATAATTAGTTTTAGGGGTTTCATATATTTAAAAAAACAAAAAAAAAAAACAAGTCAGATAAGATCGTTGCATTTTCTTTATTTGGTGAGATGATGAGATTAAACCAGATACAAACGGATCACATAAACCAGATTAAAGAAAACAAATCGTGTAGTTATTATAGAGTTGCATCGTAGCTAGATTGCAGTAAACAATCAAAGCTAATTAATATGTTTCGGTCTGATGACAAATTTAACGGTATTTATCTATCCATAACGTAATGAATGACATGGGCACTTTCGATAAAACAGGTTCAATAATATAGTAATAAATAATCGAAAAGAAAGTCTTCAATTGACAGGAAAAAAAAAAGAAGTACGAACAAGACTTCGAATCTTGGTTAAGAAATTTAGATTCGTTGGAAAGGAGAGGAGTGTTTAATTCTTAGAGTGACTTTGTTGAAGTAAAAACGAAAAAGGTGAAAAAGGGAAAATAGCATCTAATCAAAAACTGGTTTCTTGATTGAAAAAGTGAGTGCAGCGAAACGTCATCGTTCCGTTGGGTTTTCTTACATGTTTCAGTGTCAACATAAGAGGGTAAAACCAAGTCCAAAGCAACTTACTGTGTCTGTCCATTTTTGTCTAATTCTAGGGAAGAAGAAGAAATCAGCATATGTAGATTTAAATTAACAATCGTTTGATGTGTATTAAATGTGACGTCAAAAGAAGTTAGTATTTTCTTGTGGGTGAAAAGAAAAAACCAATGATTTTGCACAAATGAAGCCAAGCATTAATCTTGACTGAAGATTGTGTGGTTTTTGGTGTCTTTTGGACTTGTGCCTTTTTAAGGAAAGGGTCATTTATTAATTTGATTGTCGCAGTGCTTCCTTGTTAACTAATGTTACTAATTTTTCTTTATTTTTTTTTGTTCTTTCTTTGTCAACACACACAAGTACTCTATGTTCACGTAAAGCTCTTGAAACAAAAAAAAAAAATAAATAAATAAAGGAAAACATAATTTAATGAAGATCGCAATAAGTCCTTTCCGATCGGCTTTGATAAGCGTGCCCATATGCTAACGCTCGACGCCAAGTGAGATTCGATTTATATATTTAGTCCATTATAGACAATATTCTTCCACAATATATGAACAACTAACGTGTGTATCATATAATACACTGGAAAACTGTCAATGTAAAGTTATCAACTATATACTGAAAATTTGATCGGAGTTATAACTTGATGGTTATATAAAAAATCAATTTAACCTTAATTATATTCACGTTTCCTACAATTATATTCGAAGAAGTAGTAACACGTGACATCAATCTTAAATAGTTACTAACCAAGACAATGTGTTATGCATATCATAAAATATTCTCTCTTTTTTTTGGTGAACAAAATCATAAAATATTCTCATGCATAAAATATTGGATCCAAATTAAACGATTAAATAAGAAAACCTTGAATCCAAGGTAATATTTTGTTAAATATATTTCGCCGTCGCCTGAACAGATCCCGGCGAAGCAGATGGGTTCCCTGGATTCTGACATATTTCATGTGAATGTGGGGGTAATTAACAATTATAAAGAAACTAATAGTATAAAATATTGATAGTAGAAAAGGTAAATATAAAAATAATACACGACTACTCTCTTTCCCATTATAATTCAAAGTAGTTCTTATTTTCTTCAATATCTAGCATTCGCGCAGATAAGAAAAAAAATTAAGTTACTTAGATTAAAAAAAAAAAAGGAACAAATTAAAATGGTAAAAATAGGAAAATTCATGGTTGGTGCCTCACTCAATGGTGGTGAGAGCGGTTCATGCACCTTTGATTTGTCCAGAGGCGCCTTGGTTCACAACTCGTGGGTCCAATATCCCACCGATTTGTTACACGTGGACGGTCGATCCAAACAAAGGATAATATCTTCATAATTCGACAGTCAAGACTCAATCAAGATGACTCTTTAAGTGATACGAATTTTTCATTCAGCAGCTAAATGACTACAACATAACACCAACTGATTAATCAGTGATTTTTGCGAGTTCTGGATGTAACACCAGCTGAACTTAATGCAAAACTAGCATTGAAATGTTGAGGTAAATAAATTTATATTTTTTAATTTCTCCTTAACTACATTTTAATTCATCTAGAATCAAACATAAAAGGCCAAATGGGAAAAAAAGATATAAATGTTGCATGGAAGGTTGTAACATACATGTCAAAGCAAGGAAAAAAATTTCAACATCGTATTCAAAAGAGTTTCAACACCTAGCTAGGATACATTAATACATACATACATACATATGTGTGTGTAAAAAAGTTTACGAGTGTGAAAAATAGAAGAAGGAAAAGAATCCTAATTGTTGAATATTATATATTATGTAATAAGTTAAAAAATAAGAATGGGCCACAAAGTGCTATATAAATCCATCACTTCTAGTTCCTGTTATATTGCTGAATCTCTGATTGGTAGTAACCAGTTTACATTTCGCACATAACTCTCTTCCTCTCTCTTTCATCACCATCTCTTCTGTGTAACAGACACACACAAAAACCTAAATTTTCAAGCTTTGTCAGTCCATCTTCTTCTTCCTCCATACCTTATCTCACCAGCTTCTCCATATCTCTCAAAGAAAAAAGAAACCCTATATATTCTCCCAAAAAGATCAAATAAGATGGATAACTCCGACATTCTAATGAACATGATGATGCAGCAGATGGAGAAGCTTCCTGAACACTTCTCTCACTCAAACCCTAACCCTAATTCCCATAACGTTATGATGCTCTCCGAATCCAACACCCATCCGTTCTTCTTCAACCCCACCCATACTCATCTCCCACTTGACCCAACCATCTCTCATCACCACCAACCCGGTTTCAATTTCCGGTATGCCCCGTCCATGTCATCATCTCTCCCGGAGAGAAGAGGAGGATGTAGCGACAACGCCAACATGGCGGCGATGAGAGAGATGATCTTTCGCATAGCCGTGATGCAGCCTATACATATTGATCCGGAGTCCGTGAAGCCACCGAAGAGAAAGAACGTGAGGATCTCTAAGGATCCACAGAGCGTGGCGGCTAGACATCGAAGGGAGAGGATAAGCGAGCGCATTCGGATTCTTCAACGGCTTGTCCCCGGTGGAACCAAGATGGATACGGCGTCGATGCTCGACGAGGCTATCCATTACGTTAAGTTTCTTAAGAAGCAGGTGCAATCGCTGGAGGAACATGCGGTGGTTAACGGGGGAGGAATGACGGCGGTGGCCGGAGGAGCACTGGCGGGTACTGTTGGTGGAGGATATGGAGGTAAAGGGTGTGGGACTATGCGGTCTGATCATCACCAGATGCTTGGAAATGCACAGATTCTTAGATGATGATGATGATGATTTTAAAATATATTTCATATTTATTAATATGAAGTGAATCAATATTTTAGGAGGAGTTGAATTAAATATTATGAAACTATCCTTTTCAATCTTTCCGGCTATCGATGATGTTTTAGTTTTGGGATGGTTTAATTAAAAGTTAGTCTTGTGTTGTAAAGACTAAAGTATTACGGAGTACTAGTAATATTTAATTATCACCAAGTGAATTAATCCACTGTTGTCACCGATTAATCCGACATGTTTCTGTCTTGTTTCTAATGTAATAAGTGTCAAAGTGTGTAATTTATGTCATTTCGTACTTGTTGTAATACTATCTTGATGCACATGCTTTTCTAGATTACAAAGTTTTGGGGGATAGATTATAAGTTGAATATTTTTGATATTGTAAAGAAATTTTTACATTTCTTGTAAAAAAAAAAAAGTATATCAGATACTTTTTAACTTGTAAGAGTCTGCGATATATTATATGTAATAAATTCAAAATTTGAATTACAAATTCTGAAATTCTAATTCTCTTATTAATAATCATTTCCTGAACAAATATAGTTATAGGAAATAAATTACCATATATAGTGATTTGAATACTAATGAACTCAAAATATTGAAAATTATGATAAAAATGGATAAGTAACATAATGTATATATTTAAAATTATATTTTAACTAGTTCGATCTTCTTTGCTTGATCAAAAATTTTATATTTCAAATTAACGTAGAAAGGCATATTGTATAATACAATACTCCGATTGAGCAATACATACTGTTATTGTGGATTATTGTAATAATATCATGCTGTATAAATAACTTTTTATCTTTTGAATAAGTGTACATTAAACAATTTAATCCCAAAATGATTTAATTTTTTTTCTTACTTATTAGTTTCTTGGAACTTGAATCACCTACATTCATTACAAAAGATGGTGAAACCCAACTAGCTGACATCCTAACTTGTATGTTGTTTGTGTCACAATTCACAAGGTACCTAAGCCCAAATAAATACCCATTTCACAAAGATTAGAAGTTTGAGCCCATGACCACTACAATCATAGGTCGTGCATACCATGCCATAAATGAGATATAATTTTGATCTAATCGACACGGCGACACCGATACAAAAGTTAGTCCAATATTATACATGTTTTGGTCGAGGAAATACAACAACATTATTGACCAAGGGACTTTGTTCTAGAAGCAGAAGATGTACTACGAATCATATGGTGCATTATCAGTTAATAAAATCCCATGTCAACACAGAGAAAGATCTTACTTACTTACTACACCAACAATTTCTTCAAAGCTCTAAGTATGTCCATCTCTAGGTGTATAACTACATCTCTTATATTAAAGCCCATTAGACCAAGTTTATTGGTAGTATGTTAGTAGGGGGTTGTTAAATTTAATATGAATTAATTGTGTGTTTTTTAAAAAATAAGAACCCATGATCTCTTAGATAAAATTTTCTTATTTATTGGTAGGTTCTTATTTTGGGTCTCTTATTTTTAAAATTTTTTTTTAAAAAATTTTAATTAGAATAGAAGTGATATAAATGTGTAAACATTTAAGATTTTATTAAATTAGAAAATAATGCATTTTAATTAATTTTCAAACATACAAAACATAACAAAAACATTAATACATATTACAACAGAAGTGCAATTTATAAATGGAGAGAATGATTAATTTTAATACTGATTTGCTCCAAATTTTGCCCAAATATTTTCAATCAAATCATCTTGCAAGCATTTATTTTTCTCTTTATCACGAACATCATTTCGATTCTTGAGCATAGTAGCGACACATGAAGGCATGGGTGTTGGAAGCGTGTAGTCAACTTCTGAAGCACTTGACTCCCTTTGTGTGAATTCAGTTTGATCAAACAGATTGTACCCATTTCGTTCGTCCTCCACTATCATATTGTGCAGTATGATACACGCTCTCATTATTTTCCCAATTTTTACTATATCCCAAATAAGAGCCGGGTTTTTGACTATGGCAAATCGAGCCTGCAAAACTCCAAAAGCACGCTCTACATCTTTACGCACAGCTTCTTGTTGTCTCGCAAATAAAGCGTCTTTTGGAGTTTGTGGCAGTGGAATAGATTGGATAAAAGTAGCCCATTTTGGATCAATACCATCTGTCAGATAGTAAGCCAATTTATACTCATGGCCGTTGACACTGTATTTCACTTTAGGAGCTCGACCATGCAAAATATCATCAAAGACTGGAGATCGGTCAAGAATATTGATATCATTTAATGTACCTGGTAGTCCAAAGAAAGCATGCCATATCCAGAGATCATATGAAGCCACCGCCTCTAAAACAATTGTGGGCTTTCCTGTTCCGTGGGTGTATTGACCTTTCCATGCGGTAGGACAATTCTTCCACTCCCAATGCATACAATCGATGCTTCCTATCATGCCGGGAAATCCGCGATACTCGCCAACGTCGAGTAGTCTTTGAAGATCTGCTGGTGTGGGTCTTCTCAAGTACTCATCTCCAAATAAATTTACGACTGAATCTGTAAATTTGTCCAAGCATGCTAGCGCCACGTTTGGAGAAAGTCGGAGGTATTCGTCAAACGCATCAGCTGCAGAACCATATGCCATCATACGAATTGCTGCTGTACACTTCTGCAATGTAGACAGACCCAATCTTCCGGTAGCATCTCTTCTTTGTTGAAAATAGGGGACTTCATTTGCAAGCTTATCGACAATACGCATGAATAATGGCTTGTTCATTCTAAAACGGCGACGGAAAATGTTGGGAGGGTAAGTAGGAGCATCACTGAAATAATCATTCCACAAGTGGTCATGACCGACTTCTCGATTTCTTTCAATGTGAATTCGCTTTTTTCTTGGTTTAGGTGGTGGTTGACTTTGGATTGGTGGAGTAAGAAGATTTTGCCATACATGATTGGTGATTTGATCGCATGTTTGATTAAAACATTCATCAAGTATATCATCAACATCATCATTATGGGAAGAAGAAGAAGAAGCCATTTTGGAGCTTTTGGAAATAAAGGAAAAGTGTTTTGGTGTTTAGAATTTAGAGATGGAGTTATGTTTTCATTGGTTTGGTGTGAATATTTTGTGTGCTAGTAGTGGACATATATAGGAAATTTTGGGACAGTCAAAACTATAAATATGTGGATAGAAAATATTGAATACAATTTGTGGTCTTAAATGAAAAGATAACATGTGGTAGATGTACAAAAATACAAAAACCCTCGTAAAAACATGTGGTGAAAATACATAATTATACAAAAGTGAATCCTATTGCTCTTCACATGGTGTCACGGGGATGAAAACATGTGGTGAAAGTACATAATCTTGACCGACTCCATCACATGTTTCCTTCTTTTGGTGTCACATTTGCTGTTCTTTTGGTGTCACATGATGACATAATCTTGCTGTTCTTTTGGTGTCACGAAGCATCACTGAAACAAAAACACAAACACAAACAAAATTGAATCAAAACACAAATAAAACTGAATCAAACTAAGTAAAACATAAACTAAGTAAAACATAAACTAAGTAAAACATAAACTAAGTAGAACATAAACTGAATCAAACTGAAACATAAACTGAATCAAACTGAAACATAAACTAAGTAAAACATAAACTGAATCAAACTGAAACATAAACTGAATCAAACTGAAACATAAACTAAGTAAAACATAAACTAAGTAGAAACAATTCGATTACACCAAAACAAGAAACACTTGGATTACATAAAGCTTGTCCGATTACAAAAAAACACAAGCTTGTCCGATTACAACCAAATACTTAGAACACAAAAAACACAAACATATTTAGAACACAACAATATTCGAAACTACAACAACCAAATACATAGAACACTAAAAACACAAGCGTAATTCGGATTCAACTTGATGACATCATGTCATCAATTAGCTTGTCCTTCAGAGCTTTCTCGGATTCAGATAGTGAATCCTTCTTAGCAATCAGATTTTCAAGCATAACATGCTTCATATGCTCCTTCTTCATAGCGAACTCTTTCTCCTTCAAGGTGAAATCTTTCTGTTTCATCTCATACATCCTCTCTACACGTTCCAACTGAAGCTCCAAGAAATCGCCTCCATCTTCCTCCACAGCCGGTTGTGTACTAGTGCTCTTTTTCGACTTCCCCTTTGCAGCCTTAACACCAGGAGGACGTGGCTGTGATCCATCGATGTCATTCACCGGATGTGCATCCTCCCTTCCCCTCTTCACTCCATTGCCTTTAGTAGATATGGATGCACACCATTTTTGATCATACCTTAAGTCTCGCCAAGCATGCTCCAAGGTAAACCGATGTCCTTGATCATTGGAGAATATTTTGTGTGCTACCTTCATCACGTCATCTTCACTCTGCCCACTCGACTTCTCTCTTGTAGCAGTCTCGTAACAACCAACGAACTTGCACACCAAGTCATTGATCCTCCCCCACCTCTGCTTACAATGACTCGCCTCCCTCTTTGGCCGACCTACAGCATTCAGACACTTTCCAACATAGTCTGCAATCCTTCCCCAAAAAGCACCGCGTCTTTGCTGATTAGAAGTTACCGGATCCTTGCTGGTGTTGAGCCAACCAGAGACAAGCATCTTATCATCAGCTGGTAACCAAGCATGCCTTAACTTGCGGCTTTCTTGAGGTGATGCAGGTTCAGATGGAGTTTCAGAACATGGACTTAGAGAAGGACTGTCGATGTTTTGAGTTTCAAGCTGACTTTGTAACAGATTCATATAGCTAGAGGAGGGATGATATGGATTCATGTAGTCGTCAGAATCCATATCACAGGGGTTGAAGGAGAATAAAAAGATTCAAAGAAGTTTATAAGAAAGACTATGAACGAGACTGAAAGGTGTTAAAGGGTTTAGAAGAGATTCATTTGCGAGTTTATAAGGAAGACTATGAACGAAGATTCAAAGGTGTTAAAGGAGAAAAAAGAGATTCAAAGAGACTAGTTGGTGTAAGTTACTAGTTACTATGAAGAGGAAGACAATGAATTTATAAGGTGTAAGTTATTTTTACTTTTACAACTAGTTGGTTTAAATTTTGTAATTAAGTCTTCCCTAAACTACAACAACCAAACATTAAACATCTTCACAACCAACTCACACACACTTCAAATAATAACATCAATAATGATTGACTAGACTAATACCTACACTAACAAGTACTAAACACATTTATCACAACCAACCAACAAACATCAATGACTCACTATCATACTTTAACTAGCATTAAATAAAGTGTGTGTGAGGTAAAGAGTAACAAGGACTCTACCGTTGGTTTGTAGGATTCTCCAACTTTCTCGGGTTTCAAACTTTACCTTTGGGAAATGGGAGATGATTAACTGCTTCAGTAAGAGACGCTCACTCCCTTCTTGTTGTTGCTTCCATTGCTGATACGCCAATAGCTTTGCACAGTCCCTGTTTCATACAAAAGAATCAATATCCAACCACATATACAAAACCCATATGAAGAAATTGACAGAGGTTTGTTTACTTACATGAGCTGAGTCTCGGAATAGCCAGTGTGATGCTTGAGAGTGTTGGTCCAAATGGGAATTTGGTGTAGAGCAGATCTTGCTGCGTAGATTGCAGAAGCAGCTAGCATAGATGGACTGAACATTATCGTAGTATCGTAATGCATCACACTTAACTCCGCCAAATAGTGTACCATATTCTCCATCTGAAGACAAAAAGAGACCAGTTGAAATGTTATATATAGTGTAATGTAAAACCATGGAAGAAACTCTAAAACCGTTGTCTTACCACTCGAGAGTAGACAGTATAGTCTTCTCCATCACCAGAATCTGTTTGTGACTGTATGCATGGTCTGCAATATCAGCTAAGTCCGACACCTGCAAAAAAAATTATAATTCAGAAGCTGAAGACAAGAAGAATCATAATCAGAAGCTACAAATGATTTAAGAGTTACCTGTTTCTATTACATGTGGTGGCCAGATCTCTTCGTATTTGGAAGACATGAGAAGAGCACTGAGACCAACTAGCTGCAGTTCTTTTCTAGGTACTGTCTTAACTGACAAGAACCGATCGAGAATGTTAACAGTGAGGTAAAACTTCTCTGGGTTTAGCTCGAATCGGACATGTACATCTATCAACCACTCCACCAGAATCAACTCATCTTTTCATTAATCTCAGGTTGTGAATGCATGTAATCTCATGGTCTCCATTCACTCTGCCAATCCAAATGAGAACTTTAAATAAAACAAGTTCACTCTACAAGGAAAGATTCATGATTTATATAAGACTAAATAGTATACTAACCTCAACAGACTTGTAGTAACGGTAGATCTCTTCCACATATTCCACAGCTGCAAGGTCATTCTTAGCATCAGCAGAATCGATATCAACAATCACTTCTTTCTGTTTCTTCTCTATACCACAAGCAGCCTGAAAAATCAAAAGAAAGAAACAAAAAGAGATAATTTAGAACAGACCAAACATCTTCTTACTTTCAAAACCAAGAATCATCACTTCACAAAGCAAAATTAATACCTTGCTTCTAGCGGTAAGAACAGATGTGTAAGTGGTTGATTTCTTCTTAGTAGCCTTCTTCTTTCGGACAAGAACTAAACTATGTTCTTCATCACTGTCTGAGCTTATCTCAATCACCTCTACAACCTTTGATTCCAGAACTGAAAGAACTCACAGGCATTCCAATGTAAACTCGTGTGCCTTCAATCCTCTGAAACGAGAGGATTCTGCAATACGAAGAAGAAGAAGAAAAATTAGAATTGAAAGACGAAGAAGAAACCTGGAAATAAGGAGTATGAATTACGATATCAGTCAAACATAGAACAAAGAACCCTAATTTTTGAACAAAGAACAAAGAACCCTAATTTTCGAACAAGGAACAAAGAACCCTAATTTCAAGCAAACAAAATCAAATCAACCTAACAGTTTACCTAAAATCATACTAATGCCCTGATAAACTTACCCTCTCAATCGAATTGATTATTGGTGTTCCGATTGCATCGCATACTCCGTCAATTCACCACCGCTACAATCTCCACGACGATTCAAATCGCCACCGCTACCGTCACGATGATGACATCTCCGCCGATTCAACTTGCCTCAATCTGTAGCCTGCGATTAAACCAGCTCTTCCTTTGGCGGATCGACACTTTGATCGGGAGAGAAAGAGAGAACGAGAGAAAGAGAGAAAGAAAGAAAGAAATTGAAAGAAAGAAATCGTGGAAAAAAAAATTTATTCCCTTCTCTATTTTTCTCTTGGACCAACAATAAATGGACACGTTGCGTCTCTTAAGATTAATTTCAGTATGTTATATAAGAGAGTCTCTACTCTATTTTCTTTACTTTTGATTTATTTTTAACCTACCAAAAATCTAAAAACCCCCCTAACAACCCCCGATAATCATGCCCTTACGAGATGGAAAATTTGTTCGAAAGTCCAAACCCATACAAGTTTTTGATTTTAGATATTCGTTTCATTGATAACTTTAGGAACTGGCCTAGCCAAATTTATTAATGCATGAAAAAATCTTCTTATCGTGAATAGTTTACCGATGGCTTTCCTTTTTGGGAACTTCCAAAGAAACATAACATATGTTTTAACTTTAAGAATAGCCTTTGACTGCAACTTCAACAATAGAAAGAAAAACATGTTTAAATTGATGTTCATGCACTTGGTTTCGGCCGCCCATTTTGGGTTTGGTTTAATAAGATGACCTAATTCTGAATTTATCAACTCGGTCAATGAAGTGGATACATGCAGTGTTTCTCATTAAAATCCAAACCATATTTGATCTATCCGCTGAAATTGACTGTTGTTCAATCAGCATAAGGTTTGAATTAGTCTTTTGTCTAATTTTGGGATACCATGCGTGCAGTGTTTTAGCATTTATATAACGACGTTTAAGGGTTAGAAGTTTACTACAATCCGTATTCCAAGGAATATTCGAAAATCTTGAATTATGCTTATCTTTAGAGGATAGGGACCCCATTTATTAGCTTTGAGGAAAACGATTCCACTTATTAGGACGTCAAGTTGAATTACTTATATATATACTATAGGAATTTGTATGGGAATAAACGATCAAGTCGTATGGGAATTTGGGTTTCCGTTTCTTCAGAACTAACGGGTGCTTTTACTTATCAACATATCAAAAAAGTTTCAAATAATTTCTCTTTATAGGCTAAACGCAATGTTGTAATTTCTCTTTATAGGCTAAACGCAATGTTGTAGTTGAATCTCTTTATAATCTAACCAAACAAAAAAGGAGGCCTACTTAGGATCCTGTGGCAGTATAATTGAGTTATATGTTTCCACTCCAATGAATATAATGTTTTAAGCTAATATGGGAATTCTACTATATCAAACTTAATTTATACTTTTCATTATATATTATGATCATATAAAAGTAAACGTGTTATTTACTGCATGATAGTGTACAATTCTGTTGTCCAAAATCATTGCTAACAAACATTATATAACATATTCCACTAATATCTACTATAGACTTCCATTGCTTATTAGGTATGTAATTTGACATCCTATGTACAGTATGTTATTTTGTTAGATATATATATGTCTAATTTAATAGAACAAGGCAAGTTGTGTATTAGGAGTAGAGATATCCCATACCAAGAGATTAAAATATTCGATCGGTAAGGCTCACGACTTTGTTCCGTTCCATTTGCTAGACAATCTCCCTTCTTTCCAACTTATTTATTTTTAAACCGTAGATCGAGTTCCAACCTTTTTTTTTTTTGAACAAACATATGCTTTATTCCATTAACATAGAACACAACATACAACATAAAGATCATTGTTTAACATACAGCAAAGAAAAGCAGAGATGAGAACTAGTACAACAAGTAGATAGATATAGATAAGGTTCATCGAGATTGTAGACTTGAGAGCTATGAGCCAATTCCTTGCAAGGGATTTGGAACCTGTGAGGTCAAGAAATATCGATGCTTCTTCCATGGATATTTCAATGGATGAAGAGATGGCCATTGTTTTGGATCAAAAACCAAACGGCGTTGAGGAATCTAAGGCTGAGAGCATTTTCACAAAGAAGGGCTTTGCCAAAGGTTTGAGCAGGGTTATAAGTGCTCTGGTTGAGGATATGTAAAGGGTTGGTAGCGGTTTTAGGTTCATAAGTGAAACACTTGAAGGTGTTGTGGTAACCCCCATTACATTGAATTGGGATCATAATGCCACTAATCTTCAGGTTCTTAGACGGAAACTTCAAAAAGTTGATGATAAGCAGTTTATCGGGTTCAGAAACCAGGCGAGTTAATGGAGGGAGCCTGAACATACATCGGTAACCACAGTGCCCTATGGACTGGATCATAATGCCGATTATATTCAAGCTGCTATCTCCAAAGGCAGAGATCCTAGGTGGTACTAACAACAGGTTGTCTAAAAAATCTTTAACCAAACTAGCAACCAAATGTAGTTTACTAACCAAATGCAGTCTTCGAACAAGAGGTTTTATAAATCTACACAAAGATTGGCTAGAATGGGAGAGAGTTGAGTTCTGCTCGAACCTGGGTACACGCGGAGAAAGCTTTTGTGAGACACCTTGAATTAATGGGCTCAATTGCCTTAATGGGCCGAGAATTGGTGGATCCACTAAAGAAAACCCTAGTTTTCTAGTCGGATGCAGGGGATTGCTCAAGCGGTGGCCGGATTGAAGCGACATCGGCTTCATGGGGTAGAACATCTCCGACGAGGGGGAGGATGTTGGGTGAAGGTTGATAGCGGGACTGGAGGCATCAAAAGAGAAACCAAGAATCTTATGGTCTCCGATACCCGAAGGCAAAACCAGAACGAGATGGCCGTCGTGTGCCGCCGACGACTCCACCAGGCAAGGCGCATATGATGGGCTAAGAGGATCTGCTCCTGCCATCGTCCCTACTTGGTCTGAGATCTCTTCTTGGTGAGATGAGAACCTAGATCTGAAGGTTGCTGGATCTTTTGATACCTTTTCCAGGAAAGAGGTGGGTAGCGAGTAAGAGCTGCGAAACTCCGGCCAAACGCTGGCCTCCTTGGATTTAGAATCGGCTAATTGGTGCATGGTGTTGGTGAGGGGTCGAGAGGGGTTAATAGAGATTGAGAACTTAAGAAAAACTAGATAAAATAAAAAGAAGAACCAAAGAGAGCAATAAACGAGAGGGAGCGATCGAGTTGTGTCCCGACGCCAGCAAAGTTTTCCTTCGCCGGCATCGGAGAAAAGCGGTGGTGAAAGTGTCTCAATTCTCGTGTCTGGGAGAAAAGGGGTTTTTTTTTTTGATGATCGAGTTCCAACCTTTAAGACTGTATTTATTTTACGAAACACAATTGGGATGATACCATTTGAATAATTTTTTTTCTTCTGAAACTAATGGTCGATATGCATATACCATAAGCAAAGTCATATATATATATAGTGAAAGCTGACATATAACAATAATCATGCGTTAATAGCAAGCGACGGTTGAAGACTCTATAATGTGTAGGATACAGAAGAATCATAGAAATCTTGCAACAGAAATAAATTTAAGCAGATAGGGAAAAAGTATAAACTATAGGATAAAGTAGCCGAAAGAAGAAAAGAAAAGAAAAATCGGAGTATGTGATTGGTTCATGGTATCAAAACCAAAAAAAGAAAAAAGAGCTCGCAAGTCGCAAGATCTTTATCCATTCATACAGAGAAAAGAATATCTATATATATTATCGAGGAAGATATTTGTTAGAAGAATAGTAATAGTAATACTTATTATGCAAGAAAATCTAGGAAACAAATAAATTGAATAGAAGGAAATAAAATAAAAAATGGTGGGAAGAACATGCGAACATGTGAGGGTGACGGAGTGGCGGCTAAGTAATTAAGGATATACTAACTTCACTTTCATCAAAACTCGTGTTACTGCAACTCTTGACCTTTGTGCGTTCGTCATCGTCAGGTTCCGTTAATGTCTGTTATCTCTTTTTTATTTTCACTAATAGCACTAAAAAATGGGTGAAACAAATCATATGATAATATTATAGATTTATGTATGTTTTTAAGAGGAGCCGCAACTTGCGAAAGTCTGTTACTCTGTTTGGAATCGAAGACTTCAGGTCTGCTGATTCCGACAATAAAGAAAGAAAAGAAACTAAACTTCACTGTGAAGCACTTCTTTGCCGTTTCTTGGCCACTATTATTTTATTTATTTTAGTTATCACTATTCTTTTATATTCTAGAGTTGTGAGTTGCGCCGCAATTTATTTCAAGACAATCTCGCAACCTTCTGATCCAAAAGAAGAGAAGTAAACAATATCAGCGCTATTAAGTAAACTATGTGCAAACGCTTAAGTGTATAGATGAGCAATATCAAAATATCGTTTATATATACTACACTATCTGAGTTATTGTAACAAAACTGTACTTGTAATAAGATTTTTCTAACGTTAGATATGAATTAGATACGGAAAAAAAATCGAAATCATGACGCAAAGGGACTTATGAAATTAAGTATTTATCAAAACAAATGATAGAGTATTATTTTTCGATGATTCTAATGCAATCATGCCCATAACGACCTCAAAACTTGGACGGCCAAGCAAGTTGTTGTGAAAACTTCTATATCAAGCATTTTTATAGCGATAAAAAGTAAAGTTCATCGTAAAGTCGTGACTAATAAAATATTCGCAAAAAGAATGGTGTTTGGAAGAGTTGTCGGATAAAGTCATATATTGAAGCATAAAAATCTGTTGAATTTTTTTTTTTTTTGGACAAACAAAAATCTGTTGAATTGTTATTGGAATTTGGTAAGAAAACAAATAAAAAACAAACTATAGTAGAATTCACATGTGACAACTTCATTGTATTCAGCATTTTTCTCATCTATCAATATAAGTTTAGTTTTTTTTTTAACAGAGAAACATTAAACTATTCGAAAATAAGCATGCAAATTGCAGCTGCTCTAAGAATATCCGTAAACTATGAGGAAATGCAAAAACGTTACTAAATGGAGAAAGAATTTGATACTTTGGATTGACCAACCAAACATTACAAACCCCAACTTGCAATTTTTACAATTTTTATATCATCAACGGCCCTTGAAAGAAGTTCTAACTATATGATTATATAAGTAATTAATATTGATCGTCATTAATTGGTTAATTAGTTCACGGTTAAGATTTAATTAAAGATTTACTATCAAATTTCTCGATGTCAAATCCCAATTTACACCATTATTCATAAAATAATTTTTTCCTTTCAGTTAATAACACATATTATTATTCGAATTTACATATTTGGTACTAGTAGTTACTATGTAAACTATTAAGCTATATATGTCTAGGTGAGAAACAAATATTTCTATTTAGATTTTACTGTATAATGTTGGTTATTAGTAAACTAAATATATCAAGATTTTGTAAAGTCTCAAACTCCAAAGTCCAAAGTCGTGCGATACTATTTATTTCCCAATTTAATAGATATATTTCGTTATTTAATTTCCTTTTTAATTTTAGCAGCCCAACAATGAAAAATCAAATGTCCACTCTCTCATCACGTGCATTAAATTTTATTATCTCAAAAATTTAAACTTTGAGATATAATTAATAATTATCAACATCTAAAAAATTAATAATAAAATTTTTAGTATATAATGAAGAAGTTGCGCTATAAGGCACAATAAACAGTCACGAGCTACATGCTCTGTATCTCTCTGTTTGCTAATATACTTCAATTCCCATTCCAATTCTGAATCGGTGAATCCAATCCTAAAGAAAAAAGGAAACTTTCTTAAAACCCTAAAATCTCATTGTTCCAATCTTATAAAAACGAAACCTTTCTTTACAATTCTCTCATCCACACATCATATAGTTCTTCATAATCTCAGAAGCTTTTTGTCTCAATGGAGTGGGTTCGTGGAGATACAATAGGGTTCGGAACGTTTTCTACTGTAAGTGTAGCGACGAATATTAGTAAAGATTCCGGTGAGTTTCCGAGGCTTATCGCCGTGAAATCGTCGGATTCTTATGGCGCCGCTTCTCTTTCTAACGAGAAATCAGTGTTGGATTCGCTCGGTGATTGCCCTGAGATCGTACGGTGCTACGGCGAGGAGCGAACGGTGGAGAACGGAGAGAAGTTACATAACTTGTTGCTAGAGTACGCTTCGAGAGGAAGTTTAGCGACACAATTGAAGAAACTAGGCGGTGAGGGTTTACCGGAATCCACCGTACGCCGCCACACGGGATCGGTGCTCAGAGGGTTACGTCACGTCCACGCGAAAGGGTTTGCTCACTGCGATATAAAACTCGGGAATATTCTGTTGTTTAACGACGGCGCCGTTAAAATAGCCGATTTCGGATTGGCGAGAAGAGTTGACGGAGTTTTAACGCCGTCAAAAGAAGGGGTTGAGATTAGAGGGACGCCGTTATATATGGCGCCGGAATCTGTTAACTATAACGAGTATGGATCAGCGGCTGACGTGTGGGCGTTAGGATGCGCTGTAGTTGAGATGATTAGTGGCAAAACGGCGTGGAGTGTGAAAGAAGGATCACACTTCATGTCGCTTTTGTTACGTATCGGTGCCGGCGGTGAGTCACCGATGATCCCAGAGTTCTTGTCGGAAGAAGGAAAAGATTTCTTGTCTAAGTGTTTTGTCAAAGATCCCGAGAAAAGATGGACGGTTGAGATGCTTTTGAACCATCCGTTCGTAGACGTTGATTGTGATGAGCACGACCAACGAGAAGACTATGTTTTGAAGGTGAAGGAGGAAGAAGCACCGACGTCACCAAAGTGTCCATTCGAATTTCCCGATTGGGAATTAATGTCATCGGATTCTCACACGCCGTCGGATTCTCCGGTGAAGAGACTTGGGAGTTTGGTTAGTGAATCGTTACCTGATTGGTCTGTCGAAGGGGATTGGGTTACCGTCAGGTGACGTGAGTGTTATAAAAACAGAGTTGAAGGCTAGGTTTTTTTAACACCTAGTTAAGAATACTAATTCGTATTCTTTGTGTGTAATTGATTTGTTAATACAACAATTCATTGTAGTCTTCATTGTTATTTTTTCTTCTTTCATCAAATTTTGAGGAATCAATTGATTCTTCGGTACTATAAGTAAGATCTGATCTAAATCCATCCATCAAAAAAGTGTATTTGAAAAGGTAAAAAAGGAAGAAGCATATTGGTGTCTTTGAGTGTTGGAGTAAGAACGTTAACAGAGGATCGTGTCCACCACACGACAGATTCTTTGCTTCAAGTAAAACTAACTTCTCTCGTACCATAACAGGTAATCTGATCTATACTGAAGACGATAAATTTGGATCCCTCTAGCGTTTATCTCTATTTATTGAAATGTAGGCCCATTGGGTTTTAGAAGCTTCATTCGATGTATGTACGAAAAATATCTGATGGAGTGTGACCCATCAGAAGAATTTGAGTCAAGAGAATCAAACTCCATCACCGAGTATAGTTGCTGTCACAAAATGGTTTCAAGCCGATTTCAAAGGGTTTGAGGTTATATTAAGGTTAGTGCAGAAAAAAGACTCTTAAATGATACTTCTTCTTTACAATATATCATCTCTTTAAGTGGTTTTAGTATATGATATAATGAACGGTTTTATGCTTAGGTTTTTAGGGGATATGATGAGGTTAAAAGTGTTTGGTAGTTAACAATGACTAATTCACCAAAACACAAGTAGTTTTTAGTGGACGTGTATAATTTAGCGTCCATGTGGACTTGATTTTATGGACATGAAAGATTAAAATTGTTTGATAGTTTACCATGACTACTTTACTAAACCACAAGTTGTTTAACTAATTAGGTATTCGTATGTTTTTTTTCTCTGGTCATCCAAAATAAGTATCCATCTATGCGTGTTAACCATCCAAATAATATCGAACGACATCAATGAATTTGGAAATTTATAAAGAATGTAATGCAAGAAGTCAAAAATTTGGCCTAATTTAAGGTTCAGGGTTTACAGATTGGGGTAGGTCAATTTCATGTTTTATAGTTAAAGATCTTCATATTTGACTACATTTGTTAAAGTTTCTATGAAATTAAATTTATGATTATAGTTTATGATCTAAGGTTAAGGTCTAAAGTTTTGGATATAGGTGTTAGGGTTTAGGCTTTAGGGTTTAGGGTTTAGGGTTTAGGATTTAGGGTTTAGGGTTTAGAGGTTTAGGGTGGTGGACCTATTAAGGGGAAAGGGGGTTCAATTGACCCCCCATTCATGTTGAAATTAAGATTTTTTGTATAGAAATATGGTAAATAATAGACTTTGACACCCCTAAACCAGGGTTCAATCCTCCCTATGACACAAGTAAAAATATTTTATGGGTCCGCCAGTGGTTTAGGGTTTAGGATAGGATATAATGAACGGTCTCATGCTTAGTTTTTTAGGAATATGATGAGGTTAAAATTGTTTGATAGTTAACAACGATTGTTTCACCAAAACACAAGTAGTTTTTAGTGGACGTGTATAACTCATCATCCATGTGAATTTGATTTTAGAATAAGTATCCACAAAGAAGACATTAGTATCCACAAATACGTATCCACATAATAAGACATTTTTAGCATCCACGTAACAATTAACAAATATTCAACTATAATTTGATAATTAGGTATTCATATATTTTTCTCTGATCATCCAAAAGTAAGTATTCATCTAGATATGTTAACCATCCACATAATAGCGAACAGTTATTCAAATATAAATAGATAATGTATAATTAATCAGTATCCATAGCACCTCATCCACATGATGGCATCAAATCTTCATTATACAAACCTAGTTTTGAAGATACAAATACAATCCACTCCATACAAATTAATGGACACCAATTTTGTAAAGAATGTTGTCCACATAAACAATACATAATGGACACCATTAGAGAAACATTCTTATTGGAAACATTGCATTATTATGTTAATTAGGCATTCTTATGTATCCACAAAAAAAATATTCACAAAAACGTATCCACAAATAAGTATCCATAAAAAAGTATCCACAAATAAGTATCCACATAATAATTCACAAATATTCAACTATAATTGGAGAATATGTAATACAATTATTCATTTTTAAATATAGTAAAATGGATCTTAAAATGTAGATTAAATAAAATTATAATGAATCATAAAAACAAAATTGAAAATATATGTCATAATAATTAAATAAAATGATTACAAAGAGAGAACGAGATAAACAAGAAAAGAAAAAAATAAAGAAAAAAGTGAAGAATAGAAAAAAATGGACAATTCTAGTTAACACTTGGTTAGAGAGCTTCAATCTTTCTGCTTTTCCAAGTATTTCTAGCACAAAAACCAGTGATATAATCCTCAAATATTTTATTATCAATTAAGAACAACATCAATGAATTTGGAAATTTATAAAGAATCTAATACAAGGAGTCAAAATTCTTCAGTTTCATGTTTTCTAGTAAAAATTATTCAGACTTGGCTACATTTGTTAAAATTCTATGAAATTAAATTTATGATTATGGTTTATGATCTAAAGTTTAGGATATAGAGAATAAGAAAAAAAACATGCAATGAAAAAGAGAGAAGGAAAATAAGAGAAAATACAAGAAATGAAGAGAGAGAAGAATGAGAAAGGAGACAAAAATATTTGTATTTTTTTTTGTTGCTTTTAGTAAGGGTATAATAGTCATAAAATTAATGAATAGTAAAAAATATGATGCAAAAAGTGCTCTAATAGCAAAAAGTGTGTCAAGTGAAAGAAGTTTTAGATAAAGTGTGCTATTGTGCAAATATTAGACTTGTATTTTGTAAATATGAGAAGAGATAGGTAGTTGAGTAAAATATATACAAATAATTCAACAAAGTCATAAGATGAGTTTCAAAAGGGTAAATAGGAAGACTTGATCGGTTGATCCCATCCGGCCTAATATCACGTTTATCTTGTTGGATAATTCCAACTTGAAGAACAAGCTATCTCCTAGGAAGTTGCCTTAAGAGATATAATAGGAAAAGGAAAAGTTCCTAAAGTCTTAAGTTGTAATATGTTAATCCTAATAGGTTTAGGAAAAGATGAAACATATAAATATATGAGTCTATGGAGAGGTGTTCCATGAGACTAGAGAGACTTGAGAGATTTAGTTTTTGAGAAGTTTTCTAAATCAATAAGAGAGGTGTTCTTATATTCTTCAAGTCTTTGATCTTATATTTGGTATCAGAGCAAGGTGTGCTTCTGACCTAAAACCGGTGGAGAAGAACTACGACAAAGCATGGCGGCTGAAGCAAATCCATCGATCCAATGTCCGTTACTCACACCGACTAATTACACAGTTTGGTCGATGAGGATGAAGATCATACTTCGAGTCAGCGAGGTATGGGATGTTATTGAACCTGGATCCAAAGATGAATAGAAGAACGATATTGCGACTGCACTTCTGTTTCAGTCTGTTCCAGAGTCACTTATCTTGCAAATAGGAGAGCAAGATTCAGCCAAATCTCTTTGGGGAGCCATCCGATCACGTCACCAAGGAGCGGAGCGTGTTAAGGAGGCTAGACTTCAAACTCTGTTAGCTGAACTAGAACGTTTGAAGATGAATGATTCAGATACCGTAGATGATTTTGCAGGCAAGATCTCAGGCCTTGCATCGCAGTCAGCATCATTGGGAGAGACCATTCATGAATCGAAACTTGTAAAGAAGTTTCTCACAGGACATGCCTAGAGCAAAGTTTATCTATATGGTAGCTTCTCTAGAACAAGTCCTTGACTTAAACACCACGACGTTTGTGGATATTGTGGGAAGACTAAAAGCTTATGAGGAGCGAATTGGTGAAGTGAGTCCGATCGAAGATCAAGGGAAGTTGATGTTCACTAATACCTCTAACAATCGCGGAGGATATGGAGGTTTTAGAGGAGGATCAAGAGGTAGAGGCAGCTACGGTAGAGGAAGGTACGATAGAGGCAGAGGTGGTTTCGGTAGAGGCAGAGGTCGAGGGAGATTCAATGGCCAAAACCAAGGAGGAGAAACCACAGAAGACAACCAAAACAAACCGAAGAAAGACTTGTCTAAAGTGATATGTTGGAGATGCGACAAACCTGGACATTATGCGACGACTTGCACCAACAAGCCGATACAGAATCATAATCAAGAGTCGAACCTGAATGAGACACAAGAAGCAGATGGACTTTATATGAATGAAGTTGTGTTCCTTAACGAAGACAAGGTGATTCCGGAAAATTACGATATCAACAAAGGCAATGCAAGTGTATGGTATCTAGATAATGGAGCGAGTAATCACATGTCAGGGAACAGAGAATTCTTTTGTAGTTTGGACGAAAGAATTAAGGGGAAAGTAAGGTTTGGTTATGGCTCATATGTTGACATTGTTGGGAAAGGAACTATTAATTTTGTTTGGAAGACAGGCGAGATAAGAGCCCTAAAAGAAATCTACTACATACCCGAACTGAAGCACAACATATTGAGTTTAGGACAAGCTACAGAAGGAGGGTGTGAGGTGAATATGAAAAAGGATTTTTTGACACTTCTAGACTCATGTGGAAGGCTGCTTGTGCGAGTTATCAGGTCACCAAACCATTTGTATAAAACTCCGATGGAGATTAGCTTACCGATGTGTCTGCAGATCGACAATGGTGAAGCTACATGGCGTTGGCATGCTCGGCTGGGGCATGTAAATTTCGCAGTCATGAAGAATTTGGTTCAACAGAACATGGTTGAAGGAATGCCACACATGATTCATGAGAAGGATGTGTGTGATGTGTGTCTAGTAGGGAAACAAACAAGAGGTTCTTTCCCAAGTAAAACCAGTTTTCGTGCATCTCAACCTTTGGAGTTAGTTCACGGAGACTTGTGTGGTCCTATCTCACCACAAACACCAGCCAACAACCGCTATGTTTTTGTGCTTATTGATGATTTCTCTAGGTACATGTGGACGATGCTGCTGAGGGAAAAGAGCGAAGCCTTTGAACGTTTTAAACGGTTTAAAGACTTTGTTGAAAAACATAGTGGGTTGGCTATTAAGACCTTTCGAACCGATAGAGGAGGAGAGTTCACTTCATGTGAGTTCAATCGGTTCTCCGAGGAGAATGGTATCACTAGACACTTGACTGCACCGTATACACCACAGCAAAACGGTGTAGTAGAGAGAAGAAACCATACCTTGATGGAGATGACAAGAAGCTTGATGAAGGGAATGTTGATTCCAGATAATATGTGGGGAGAAGCTGTTCACCACTCAACGTATCTCATCAATCGAGTTCCCACAAAAGCTTTGAGTGGTCAGACTCCATATGAGTGTTTCATGTCCAAGAAACCGAACATTGAACACTTAAGAGTATTCGGTTGTGTTGCGTATGCGAAGGTCAATGGACCACAGTTGAAAAAGCTGGATGATAGATCAAGGAAAGTGATCAATCTCGGCACATAACCTGGCTCTAAGGCGTATAGACTCTATGATCCGATTGCTAAGAAGGTAATGGTTAGTAGAGATGTGATTTTTGATGAAAATAAGGCTTGGGACTGGTCATCTGCGACAGTGGAGTCAGAAGGTGAACCAGGAGCATTTAAACTCTTCAAAGAAGGTTTTATAGAAGATGGTGGTGGACATGACAATGGTCAAGAAAACGACCAGCAAAATGCAGACCAATATGCTAATCATGGTAATCAAGAGGAAGAAGAAGACAATGAGGAAGATGCGATTGTCGAGAATCAAGTTCAACCACAAGCTGCAGTAGTTCAACCACAAGCTGCAGTAGTACAACCCTTGGTGACCAGGTCTGGTCGTGTGGTAACAAAACCACGCCATCTCAATGATTATGTCTTGTATGCAGAAGCAGAGAGTTGCAGGCTGTTCTTAACAATCGATGGAGAACCAGAGAACTATCTTGAAGCTGGAAAGATAAAAGAGTGGGTCGATGCTATGAGCATTGAACTAGATTCGATTATTAAGAATAATACTTGGGAGCTTGTGGATAAACCGGTTGGTGTCAAACCTATAGGAGTTAGGTGGGTTTACAAACTCAAGAGGAAGGCTGATGGTTCGGTGAATAAATATAAAGCGAGGTTAGTTGCAAAAGGGTATGTGCAGCAACAAGGTATTGATTTCGATGAGGTCTTTGCTCCAGTGGCAAGAATCGAGACTATACGGCTTCTGATAGCACTCGTGGCAACACGAGGTTGGGAGATTCATCATTTAGACGTGAAGACAGCTTTTCTCAATGGTGAACTAAAAGAATTGGTCTATGTTACTCAACCTGAGGGGTTCGAGAAGAAGGGAGAAGAGGATCGAGTATACAAGCTTCATAAAGCTTTGTACGGACTGCGTCAAGCACCAAGAGCTTGGAATTTGAAACTTGATCAAGTTCTTAAGGAGATGAACTTCAAGAATTGTGTGAAGGAACCAACAGTCTATCGCAAGAAAGAGGATAAGGAGTTTCTGATTGTGGCTATCTATGTTGATGATCTGTTTGTGACAGGGACGTCACTCAGTATCAATAAACGTTTCAAGGAAGACATGTCAAGGAGGTTTGAAATGTCGGATTTGGGAAAACTAACTTATTATCTTGGCATATAAGTTTTCCAAGGAGAGGATGGAATAAGAATCAAGCAAGAAGCATACGCTCAAGGGATTCTTATTGATGCAGGGATGGGTTCCTGCAATTCAACTCATGAACCGATGGAGCCGGGACTGAGTTTGTCGAAGGCACAGAAAGAAACAGAGATTGATGCGACTAGGTACAGACCATTGGATGTTTGCGATATCTTCTTCACACAAGACCGGATTTGTCCTTTGCAGTTGGGGTGCTTAGTTGCTATATGCAGAGTCCGAAAGTGTCACATGGGCAAGCAATCAAGCATGTTCTAAGGTATTTGAAAGGAACTATGAGCTACGGGTTGTTCTTTAAGAGGGATGGATCAAGGAAGGTCACAGGGTACAGTGACAGTAGTCACAACATTGACATTGACGATGGGAGGAGCACCACGGGTCATGTCTTTTACTATGGTTCATCGCCTATCACTTGGACAACACAGAAACAGCCGACTGTTGCGTTGTCATCATGCGAGGCAGAGTTCATGGCTGCTACAGAGGCTGCAAAACAAGCAATATGGCTTAAGGAGTTGTTGAGTGAGATACTAAGCGTGAAAGGAGAGAAGATCCTGCTTAGAATCGATAATGAATCAGCCATAGCTCTAACCAAGAACCCAGTCTTTCACGGGAAAAAAAAACACATGCTTGCCAAATATCATTTCATTCGGGAGTGTGTAGAGAATGATCAAATCGAAGTTGATCATGTGCCAGGAGAAGAACAGAAGGCCGACATTCTTACAAAGCCTCTAGGACGGGTTAAGTTCAAGGAAATGAGGAGTTTACTTGGAGTTGAAGAGATCAAGCTTCCCAAAGTTCATGTTGGAATTAAGGGGGAGAATGTTGGATAATTCCAACTTAAAGAACAAGCTATCTCCTAGGAAGTTGCCTTAAGAGATAGAATAGGAAAAGGAAAAGTTCCTAAAGTCTTAAGTTGTAATATGTTAATCCTAATAGGTTTAGGAAAAGATGAAACATATAAATATATGAGTCTATGGAGAGGTGTTCCATGAGACTAGAGAGACTTGAGAGATTTAGTTTTTGAGAAGTTTTCTAAATCATTAAGAGAGGTGTTCTTATATTCTTCAAGTCTTTGATCTTATATATCTCATGTACGGACAACGACCTCACTTTTCAAACTCATCTTAAAAAAAAAATAAGATTAAGAAAATTTTGTGATGCGATTAATTTCTTAATTATCTGTATCATCTTGCATTATTTTTTTTTTTGAACATATACAATAATCAATATTTTTATAATAACCAGAAGAAGAGGTAAGCATGGCAAGTGTGAGTGTATCGGGAAGCTGTGACGACTAATCTTCCCTTGCTCCTTTTTTTTAAGCTTTTCTAAATTCTCTCTATCTTATATCAATATTTAGTTTCTTTTTAAATAACAACATTTCACGACATCAACCTTCTCTGTTACACCATGGGCAAAACTAAATTATAATAACAACATTTTTAATATACTTTATTTTATTTATATCTTATATGGTGTATAGTTTGCTTTTTTTTAAAAAAATCACATTGTTACAAAATATATTTCTTCGAAATTTTTAGTTTTAACATATAATATATTTCTTAATGAAAGCATATACCATATAACTTAAAAAAATACTAATAAAACCAATTAAAACAAAAAAAGTTTTCATACTTTTAAAGTAAACATTAAAACCAAGTTCATTTATGAAAGACTAATTTTAAAATATAGAATATGTACTAATAATTTTTTAAAAATACATTGTATACAATAATCATATATATTGTATTAAAAACAAAACTCAGATAAAAATAAAACTACTGATCAAACCAATTAAAACAAAAAAGTTTTCATACTTTTAATGTAAAATTAAAACCAAGCTAATTTATAATAAAATAATTTAAAAATATAGAATATATACTACTATATTTAAAAATTCACATTGTATTCAATAATCATATATATTATATTAAAGACAAAACTCAGATAAAATTAAATTGTATTTAATATTACATAAGTTACCATTTGACTATTTTTAAAACATATGTACTAAAAGAAAAGAAAAATAGCATAATGGTATCATAACATAACCTTTAGTTTTAACATATAATCTATTTCCTAATGGAAGAAACATATACAATATAATCTAAAAATAAAACTACTGATCAAACCAATTAAAACAAAAAAAAAATGTTTTTATACTTTTAAAATAAAAATTGAAGCCAAATTAATTTATGACAGACTAATTTAAAAATATAAAATATGTTCTAATATATTTAAAAAATCACGTTGTATCCAATAATCATATATATTATATTAAAGACAAAACTCAGATAAAATTAAATTATATCTAATATTCTATAAGTTACAGTTTGACTGTTTTTAAAACGTCTGTACTAAAAGAAAGTTAAAATAACATAATTGATTAATCACCCCATGAAATAATAGAAAACAATAGTTTCACAAAATAATTTAATCGTAATTATAGTATTTATTTTAAAATGATTAGAAAATAGAGATAATATATCGAATCTAAAAAACATTAAATTTGACACACTTTTCTTTTCATAAATTTTATTCAAAATTTAATGCGAGATATAGTATAAGATATTTCATAAATTTTTATGACATGAGCCATATTTTAATATGCATTATTCCAATTTTTTTATGTTAAGGGTGATTACAAGATTAGAGAGTAAACATTGGAGCATATGATAAATCCTTGGTGATTCTTCTGTTACCTTGTAAAACATATTGTCTAGATTCATAATTTCATTACTATAGTACAAAATTCAGGTTTTAGAAGTTTAGTTTATTGATTGGATGAATTTGAGCCGGTCTGATTCTTTTCTCGCAAATATCTTATTTTAAAATCATCAAAATCTGATGGAAAATTCAACATATATATATTATAAGTTTAAATATAGTTAATTAAAAAAAACATTTAGATGTAAGTTAAAATAATTTTGAAATGTAGTTATGTCAGAAAGATAATTGGAATGTATCTATTGTTGATATCAATTTTTCTAATTGTGTCTTCCCTTCCATCTACACTAATTGACATGTTGGAGAGTTCATTTTTTGACAATTAAAAGAACATAATGAATAAGAATAGAGACAAGGACTGAAAAATAACCCATCATCATAGAAGTATAACACATTTTAAGCATTCATATAGAGTCTCTAATTCACAAGATATTTGTTAGGAGGCACCGAAGAAAATCAAACCGTAGCAACATATTGTGGAGTCAAAAAGAAAATCAAATATTAAGATTGAGTTAAAAAAATATAAAGTTGTAAAACCACTCGCGAAAAGATAAATATTTATCAATTATTTTTCTTTAATGAATGTGAAAGAGATGTTCTTTTTCTTTACGATTGAGACTAAAACATAAATTTTTTAATTTATTTTCATGGTTACTGAGTTTCGCTGATAATTTTGTGATTATAGAGATCTAGCATTTCATATAAGTCTTGATCACATCCATATATTACAGTTTTGGAAAAGATGTAGGGAAATATAAGATTTATCTGGTAATATTTGTAAACAATTTTCAATACTCAAGTTTCGTTTCGAATATCTGATATATGATCTATACACAAACCTCATGTATGCTAAGACTATCTCCAATATATTTTACTATAAAATATAGCATAGTTTTTTCAATGTATCTTTTATACTAAAAAATGGAGTGTAAAAAATTAAAGCTGCATACAGAGTAATCCCACCATTTACTCTATTTTAGAATAAGATATATAGTAGGGTTAGAGCAAATGTTACGCTATAACAGAGTATTGACTTTAAAATAGAGTGGTGTTGGAGATGCTCTAAGAACCTAACAATTTATCACAAATTAATAAAATTCAAAACAACAAAACTTTGAAGGATTTAATTACTTCAATCAAAAAAGTTTCCTATATGTTTTGTTTATTTTATTTTGCATCCAAACATTAAGAACCATATATAAAGGAACAAATATTAAACAATTTTTTTTTAAATCATATAAAAAACATAAATTTCAAAAAATATATTTATAAATCTAAAATATATCATAATTAATAAAAATAAGATTAGATATATCTCGCGCATCGCGCGAGCCTATTTCTAGTAGTCTATGTATAAAGCTTCCACTTCCTCTCTAATGGTGGAACCAAAACCATAGATTCCCCTTTTCATCTTCTCTACTTCCACACCTTTCTCTCTCAAAAACTCTGAGAATGAAGATTTTTTCAAGCTTTTTTTTCTATGTAACAACTCTTCTCTTCTTCTCCTTTTTCTCTTCACCATCTCAGTCTCTGTACAGAGAAGTCCATCAGCTTATAAACTTCAAAAACGTTCTTCCTGACAAGTCTCTTCTCTCAGATTGGTCTTCCAACAAAAACCCGTGTACCTTCGATGGCGTTACTTGCAGAGACGACAAGGTTACTTCCATTGATCTAAGTTCTAGGCCTCTCAACGTAGAATTCAGTGCTGTGGCTGCATTTCTAATGTCTCTCACCGGATTAGAATCTCTGTTTCTCTCAAACTCAGACATCAATGGCTCCATTGCTGCCTTCAACTTCAAGTGCTCTGCTTCTTTAACCACCTTGGATCTTTCATCAAACTATCTTTCGGGTCCTGTAACTAGCCTTGGTTCTTGCTCCGCTCTGCAACATCTTGACATCTCCGGGAACAAATTATCCGGAGATTTCTCCCGTGCTATCTCTACTTGCGCAAAGCTCAGGTCGTTGAACATCTCCGATAACCGATTCGTCGGACCAATCCCTCCAACACATCTCTCTGGCTGAGAACCAATTCACAGGCGAGATCCCTGATTTTCTCTCCGGCGCGTGTGATACACTCACCGGACTCGATCTCTCTGGAAACGATTTCCACGGTACGGTTCCTCCATTCTTCGGTTCTTTTTCTCTCCTAAAATCACTCCTTTTGTCGGGTAACAGATTCTCCGGCGAGTTACCGATGGATACATTACTGAAGATGAGAGGTCTCAAGGTACTCGATCTGTCTTTCAACGAGTTCTCCGGCGAATTACCGGAATCTCTGACGAATCTTTCCGCTTCATTGCTAACGTTAGATCTAAGCTCTAACAATTTCTCCGGTTCGATTCTCCCAAATCTCTGCCGGAACCCTAAAAACACTCTCCAAGAGCTTTACCTTCAAAACAATCTCTTCACGGGGAAGATTCCACCGAGTTTAAGCAACTGGACTGAGCTCGTTTCGCTTCACCTAAGCTTCAACTACCTCTCCGGGACCATTCCTTCGAGCTTAGGCTCTTTGTTAAAGCTTCGAGATCTGAAGCTATGGCTGAATACGTTAGAAGGAGAGATCCCTCAGGAGCTCATGCATGTCAAGACTCTAGAGACTCTGATTCTCGATTTCAACTACTTAACCGGTGAAATCCCTTCCGGTTTAAGTTACTGTACCAAACTGATCTGGGTTTCTCTGTCGAATAACCGGTTAACCGGTCAGATTCCAAGCTGGATCGGCCGGTTAGAGAATCTCGCCACCCTCAATCTAAGCAACTATACGTTACACGGGAACATTCCAGCTGAGCTCGGTGACTGCAAAAGCTTAGTCTGGCTCGATCTCAACACCAATTCCTTCGACGGTACGATCCCGGCTGAAATGTTCAAACAATCCGGGAGAATCGTTGCGAATCTTATGGCGGGTAAGAGGTACGTTTACATCAAAAACGATGGGGTGACGAACCAGTGTCACGGAGCTGGTAAGTTGCTTGAGTTCCAAGGAATTAGACCGGAGCAACTTAGCCGGGTTTCGACGAGGAGTCCTTGTAATTTCACCAGAGTCTATGGAGGTCACCCTTCGCTGACGTTTGACTACGACGGTTCGATGACGTTTTTGGACATGTCATATAACATGTTGTCTGGTTACATCCCAAAGGAGATTGGTTCGATGAGTTACCTGTTAATCCTCAATTTGGGTCATAACTTTATATCTGGTTCGATTCCTGACGAGGTAGGTGACCTCAGAGATTTAAGCATTCTTGATCTTTCAAGCAATAAACTCGATGGGAACATCCCTCCGGCGATGTCAGCGCTTACTATGCTTACGGAAATGGATTTGTCCAACAATAATCTTTCTGGTCCGATTCCTGAGACGGGTCAATTGGTGACTTTTCCGCCGGAGAAGTTCTTGAACAATTCGGGTCTTTGCGGCTATCCACTTACACAGTGTGATCCCGTAAACGCAAACGGATACGCAGAGCTACCAAAGCAAGAAGAAGAAGAAGGAGAGGTGTTGAGCTGGAAAGCAGTGACTATAGGATCTGCTCTTGGGGTGTTGTTTGGATTGGCAATAGCACAAGTCACTGCTTCATACAAGCCGGAGTGGTTCTTCAAAAAATTTGGTCTTAGAAAGAGAAGAAACCGTTAGGATTAACTTGGTGGTATTGGGAGATCGATGAGATCAACCAAAACCGAGATTGTAAGGTGGAGACGACTAATCAATATATTAAAATAATGAAGATATGGTCCGGACTTTGGATCAAGGAATTAATAGCACTCTAGAGTTTCTATTAACATTTTCAAATAACTATCAAACACCCTTAAAAATATATTTCTACATCTATATCCTTGCACTCTACTTCAGCCATTGATTGCAAATCGTTATCTCTGTACTAGTCAATCATAATATCATTTTTGTATTGAAGGGGTTGAGATAAGAGGGACGCCGTTATATATGGCGCCGGATGCTGTTAACTATAACGAGTATGGATCAGCGGCCGACGTGTGGGCGTTAGGATGTGCTGTAGTTGAGATGAAACAGGTTTGGGGGTGGGGTTTGTGGAAGAAGAGACCTCTTTGAGGGTAATCGAGATAGAGAAGGCTAAGATCGGATGGAGTAAGATGGATCTTTGTCTGACCAGAATGACTGACGTTTCCAGGTTTAACAATGCTCGAAGAAATCACGCTCACAACTTCCATTTTTCTAGTTAAGAAAGGAATACAACTTCCATTTTTCTAGTTAAGAAAGGTATACAACTTTTTATTTATTTATATAATACCAAAATGATCTTTGATAGCCACACGGTAGTATACACGAAAGCAAACTTAAAGCCATAATCTTTAAAGCTTGACTATGCACCGAACAATGATTTTTTTTCCCCTTCTGATAAGACATCGTATAATGATGATGTTTTTTTTTTGTTTAGTAGAAGGAATAATGATGATGTTAGACAGTTGTCTATTCGTAAAATAGAAAATGTTAGTGTCCCGAAATTTTATATAATATGGGAAAGTTTTTCTCAACTTCTTCTAAAATCATGATACCTGGTTTCTTATATAGCTAACACATGTCTTCATTTTTAATTTAATTCAAAACTATGGGTTAAAGAAACTTAAATAGATCCATCTCAATTTCCTAGCCAACAAGACATAAACTCATTTCAATTTTAATTCAAAATTAAGGTGCAAAGAAACAAAAAAAATCAAAAAATAGGCCCGTTTCTTAGCTAACATTACTAATTTAGTTACGGGCATGTTTCCCATGACTAATTAAAAAAGTTAAATATATTTTATTTCTTCTCCACGCCTCTCTGCTTCTACGAATTTGGCATCATTTCGAAGCATCAACTACATAATCTAAGAAGGTATTAATGTTTTACTTATGGTTGGTTGTCCCTCATTTCTCACATCATCATCAACTCTATCACCTGCTTTATTCCTCTTTGATGACCTATTTGGTTAAAAATCACATTATTTATTATATAAAAGTACTCAGATTTATCTTCCTCTACCAAATCTTTAATTATTTTTGGGTTTTTAATTTATTATTATTTCATAGCAAAAAATTTTATAGTTTACTTTTGTTAAAGAAAAAGTAATCTATTTTACAAAATATATTTATTCTATTTTGTTTTTACGATTTATAAAATTTTCACTAATTATTTTATCGCAACCGGAACTTTATTACTTAACTATTTTTATCGGTTTCACATGTCAATATTTACTATATATAAAACTATAATAAAGTAGAATTGTGAGAAATTGTCATTTGGCACCCCTCTATTTTTTTTATAACATGTGTCATTTTTTTCAATTTTAATAAAATAAAAGACACATTATTGCCAATCCAAAACTAAATTGTCTACACCAATTTTTTTAAAATTTGGAACATTTTATTTATTCAGTTTCTTTAGATTTACATTTACTTCTCTCAATCAATTACCTTAATGACATTATGACAGTTTCTTTTGTTCAAACTGTTCATGTTGCAATAATGCATATGACCAAATTAATTACAATTAATATGCTTTATAACTGTATTTATTGGCATGAATGTGATTACTCAGAATAATGTGTCAATGAAATTCCTTACAACCTTCAAACAATGTTTAGCTATATGTCTTTCTTTTCCCATCATTTCCCATGGTATTTTTCCTAATATTATTTCTTATGAAGTTTTTTTTTAAAAACATGATGTCTTGCAGTATAATGATTAACAGATTAATTTCTCTAGGACTATTTGAAGAAATCGTTTACAAAGCCATGTTAATGTTTTTTTTTTCGTATCAGAGTCTTGTCAATATTTATTAGTGTGACAATCCGTTTGTGGATCCCGCTAGCCTCACTGCTAGTTGTCCCCATAGGCTGGCCCTGCAGGGCATCGATCCTAACCCATCACTATGGATATCCAAATCCACCAGTAGGTTATTGGTGCATTAGGCATTCCTCGAACCCTGGTCCCTCACCCTTTAACAACCTTCCCACAGACAAGTTGTCACCAATTGATCTGCAATTTTTATGTGACAACCCGTCCCGTTGACCTCACTAGCCCACCGCTAGCTTGCCCCCATAGGCCCGAAGCTGGCCCTGCAGGGCATAGATCCTAACCCCTCACTGGGCAAATGGAACTATTCATCCAAATCCACAATAGGTTATTGGTGCGCCAGGCGTTCCTTGAACCCTGGTCCCCACCCTTTAACAACCTTCCCACAGGACAAGCTGTCACCAATTGACCTGCAGATCAATTGGTGACAGCTTGTCCTGTGGGAAGGTTGTTAAAGGGTGGGGACCAGGGTTCGAGGAACGTCTGGCGCACCAATAACCTACTGTAGATTTGGATGAATAGTTCCATTTGCCCAGTGAGGGGTTAGGATCGATGTCCTGCAGGGCCAGCTTCGGGCCTATGGGGCAAGCTAGCGGTGGGCTAGTGGGGTCAACGGGACGGATTGTCACAATTAGCCTCTTTCAAAGGATTATATTTTATCATAGTCATGATTTAAAGTTTTTGCATTGTTTTGTAATGTGATTTTTTAAACTTTTAAACTATAGTTGAAAGTCTTAAGTGATGAAGATGAGCCTAATGTTGTGAAGTGACCTTAGTGCAGTGGCAGGAGGTAAGTCCATTTGTAGAAGGCACCATCACACCCGGGATCGAGTCTCGGCTCCTACGAATGTAGGAATTTGGCTAATGGGCCAGCCAGTTGTGGCCCAATAGTTGACAAAAAAAAAAAAAAAGATGAGCCTAATGCTTGATTCCTAAAGCACAATCTCTTTGGCTTTGAACATTCACTCATAATATTATAGTTGTAAGTCCTTTAGATTTCTCCTCTTAAGTCCTCTGATCTTCAACTATAATATATTTCTAAGTTTATGTTTTGTAAATTTGCTTTGTTTTTTATTCTTAAAAGTTCTTTATCCCCATTACAAAAAATATATTTTACTTTGCATATTGATAAAAAGATTGAGCTTAATTTTACCATGTAATGCATATGTAGATGGTCAAAAGATCACATATTTCTTTATGCCTCTTTGGAATCACTTCCCAAACTTTACAACATCCTTTTGCATTATACGGAAAAACATTACAGAGACCTATTGTAAAATATTTAACATATATATATATATATATACACATATTGTAACCTCAATACTTTCATCAAAGACATATGTCAATCATTAAAAGTGGTCTAAATTATAGTAGATTAACATGTACAAAAGCAAATCTACTTTTATATCTCATTGGTATTGTTCCAATCATACTTCATGTCTATTTTCCTGTAACCCTTACTCCATCCGTCATTATGCCGCAAAAAAACTTACACAATTTCCAATGGTTATCTATATTTTTATATTTTACATTTAGGATATAATTTTAAAGAGATATGGTTTGGAATTTAGAGTATAAGATTAAAAACATGATGTTATTTTAGTATATTTAGAATTTAGAAATGATTTGCTAAATTTAAAACCAAAACTTATTTTTATGCAATATGTAAAAATTATCCTTCTTTTAAAATATTTCATAATTATAAACTTATAAATGCATGTATTTAAATTATTTTCAAGGCATATATATAAATAATATCATGAATATTTTATATATAATTTAATAAAATTTTATTTTACATACATAATATTTGATTTTATAACCCACACATCGTGTAGGTAACTTTCTAGTTACCTGATAGTATTGGAGGCCGTATAAATCTAAAATAAAATCTATGTGTTATTAGATTCATGATTTTAAAATCATTTTCGGAATAACGTGTTACCAGTTATAATTTTTTTTATATTTGTTGAATACAAAATTTTAAATGGATCTGAAAATAAAAGTTATAAAGATTCAAATCAGAGAGTAATCCATGTAACCATGTTATTCTAAAAATCCATATGTTTGTTTGACTATAATAATAAGGTCAAATATTAGACCATAACGATAAGGTAAGGTCAGTATCGCATGAACATTGATACTGACCAGCTAGAACCAGCTAGAACGGCCAGTATCATATGAACATTGATACTGACCAGCTAGACCATAACGATAAGGTAAGGTCAGTATCATATCTACAAACAAGTTTTTCACTAGTACGATTTGCCAAACCAGCTAGAACGGCCATTACTAATGACATTTTGGAATTTTAACATCAAACTGATAACCAATAAAAAATGTGTGAAAAGACTACCTTAATACCTGGGTTACTTCTACTTTTTTTAATCAAAATTGAATTAATTTATTGTATTAACGTATAATGGTTATATTATTGCTTATGTATTTTGTAAACAGTTTTTGATATTAATTTACTTGGACTAAATCTTTTTTGTGTCCAGGAGTTGGGTTGGACTGATTTACAAATAAACAAAACTTATGGGTCAAAAAATTATAAACTTCTACAGAAATGGGACATGCAAATTGAGTGACTAACTCCTTGAAAGATGATTAGTCTAATCTTGTATTTATGTTCGAGAACAGTTCTCGATTGTTGAATTCCTCATTTCATATTTTACGTTAATCACTGATCTTTGAATTGTTTTATGACCCAAAACCTTTAGTTCCATAAGTTAAATCGTTATTTCCTTCTGCATTTCTATAATTAAGTCTGAAAACAAATGAACATTCTTTTGCTTTAGTTAATTAAAATTCTCGAAATATTTTAGAGTTTCATTGATCCTTGTGTATCGACTCCGTACTCCGTATAAACAAACTTGCGGTGAAATGTATTAGGTTATTACTCGAACAATCAAGTTGATATTCTTTTTGGTATTTGTTCTTAGTACATAGAGTATTAGTTAATGTATCTTCACAATGATTATCATCACTCTTGTTCAAAATTCACCAACATATCCTCCTCCTCTCATTGCCTGCACCATTTTCCTACACAACCGGTCTATATCCATGAAAGCATCTTACGGCTCACGCTTCCCCAATAATCACAAAACATTAACTGCACTCTCCATGTCTATCTGACCCTCCACATATTGAACACATGCGTATGCAGACAAAGCAAAATTATTCTTTGGGTCCCATCCATTTCGCCTCACCTTCATTGCCGTCTTCTTCCTCTCCTCTTCTTCCTTTTGATCTTCGAGCATGTCGTTCACCTTTGACTTGGTATCTTGTATCACTCTTTTTCTGTAGTGATCAAATTCTAGAAAATCTTTTATCTCGACTTTGAAATAACGATGCTCCCCGGTATCCCATTCTTAAAGAACCTCGTGAATCCGTTCGATATCGTCTTTCAACAAAAAGAGCATAATCGTGCGAGTATATTGACTGATGTCAAACTCTTTCCTATCCTTAGCTATGTTCCACAAACGGCGAAGGTCTTCCTTTTCTCCTTTACGCTTATAAATTAGCATGAGAATCCAATAGATTTTTGGTCCGAGGATGTCGTAATACTCATAATTAACCAATAATGGCTCTGACTTACGCAACATAGCTACACCAAATCCCTTTGGTCTTTTCTCCTCCAACTTGTGCAAAAAGTTTTGCATTCCACTTACGTCACATACTGACATGTAAGAAGCTAACATCTTGTAAATTGGTACTCCTTCAGATTCCATCTTTTCGCCGTTCCTCTGGCGCTGATGAATGCTTCTGAGTTCCAAAGCTTCTTCATTCTTGAACTCCCTAAACGGCAAAGATATTGTTTTTGGAAAGCAAAAAAAGGAAAACCTACAAGGAAGAATCCTCAACAAGCTACCCACTTGTGATCGTCGAACAAGATGATTCATGCTCTCAAGTCAAAAGACAATCACATGCATACACAAACCCTATATTTTTTCTTATTGGATTTATATGCTTTCGTAACACATCATTTGTTTCTCAAACGACCTTGCAACTATACATACGGGATCCAGCCAAAACAAATGATCACATGTAGCTAGCCGTCAATATTGGAATTTTTGAAAATAAATATGGAAAAGTGAATCTAATGAATAAGAAGTTTTTACTTTTCTAACAAATAGTCAAAATTAAATGAGAGTTTTCCTAGTTAACAAAAAAGGAAAATTAATTTTCTTGAATGCATGAAATGTCGATTAGGGTCACCAAAATTGGAACGAAATTATAAAGTAAAGGAAACACACTCTTTATGACAAATTTTCCAGAATACTACTTCCAAAACTTAATTTCGAAATCTTTGGACCAGTATTTTACTCACTTGAAAATCAGCCCAGAATGATTTATTGATAGCCACACAAAAGCCGGTGTCAAATTGTTCATGCCATAGTGGAATCTCTCTCGGTAAGTTAAATTAAAATAGCCGGATTGGCATGAACAAATTTGACACCACGACCGTTGTCACAGTCGCTTTAAAGCGACACCGTACTATCTTCATGGTTGTTCAGTTTGACAAGACGACCAGCAAAGGGGAAGTAAGTGTATAGAGTAGTAGACAGAGAGGACTTTAACCAAGAGATGAAACGGGGTTTAGGGTCGGGTTTAGGGAAGAGGAGACCTCTTTGAGGGTAATCGAGATAGAGAAGGCTAAGATCAGATGGAGTAATATGGATCTTTGCCTGACCCGAATGACTGATGTTTCCATTGTTTCCGTTAAGAAATGAACAATGGTCGAAGAAATCACGCTCACATCTTCCATTGTTTCCGTTAAGAAAGGAATACATTTTTTTTTTTTTTTAGTAATACCAAAATGATTCATTGATAGCCACACGAAAGCAAACTCAAAGCCATATCTTTAAAGCTTGACTATGCACCAAACAATGATGTTAGAACAGCTGTCTATTGATAAAACGCATATATTTTATTTTTTTCCCCTATTGATAAAAACCACATCGTACAATCAAGTTGACATTCTTTTTGGTATTTGTTTCTAGTACGTAGAGTGTTTTAGTTAATGCTAATCTGTTATCATCAATCTTGTTCAAACTTCACCAACATATCCTCCTCCTCTCATTGCCTCCACCATTTTCCTACCCAACTGATCTTTATCCATGATAGGCTTGATAGCATCTTGCGGCTCACGCTTCCCCAATAATCTTAAAACATCAACTGCACTCTCAATGTCTGTCCGACCCTCCACATATTGAACACATGCGTATGCGGACAAAGCAAGATTATTCTTTGGGTCCCATCCGTTTTGCCTCACTTCCATCGCCGTTTTCTTCCTCTCTCCTTCTTCCTTATGATCTTCAAGCATGTCCTTCACTTTTGACTTGGTGTCTTGTATCACTCTTTTTCTGTAGTGATCAAATTCCAGAATATCTTTTGTCTTGACTTCCAAAAAACGATGCTCCCCGGAATACCACTCTTCAAAAACCTCGTGAACCCCTTCGAGATCGTCTTTAAACCAAAAGATCGCAATCGTGAGAGTATATTGACCGATTGTATCAAACACTTTCCTATCCTTAGCTAAGTTCCACAAACGGCGAAGGTCTTCCTTTTCTCCTATACGCCTATAAATTAACATGAGATACCTATAGACTTTTTCTCCGAGGATGTCGTAATACTCATCATTAACCAATAATGGCTCTGACTTACGCAACATAGCTAAACCAAACCCCTTTGGTCTTTTCTCCTCCAACTTGTTCAAAAAAATTTCCATTCCATTTACGTCATATTCTGATATGTAAGAAGCTAACATCTTGTAAATCGGTATTCCTTCAGGTTCCATCTTTTCGCCGTCCCTCTCTTTTGAGTTACAAATGCTTCTGAGTTCCAAAAGCTTCGTTCGGTGCCGCAAATATGTCTGAAGTTTTTCTTTCATCTTTCTCTTTCTTTCTTGCTCCTTCGCTAAGAGCAAATCTTCTTCATTCTTGAACTCCCCAAACGGAAAAGATACTGTTTTGGGGAAGCGAAAAAAGGAAAACCTACAAGGAAGAATCCTCAACAAGCTACCCACTGGTGATCGTCGAACAAGATGATTCATGCTCAAGTCAAAAGACAATCACATAAACAAATCCTATATTATATAGCCCATTATCTTTTCTTATTGGATTTTAGATGCTTTCGTAACACATCATTTTTCTCTTAAACAACCTTGCAACTATACATCAATGATCACATCAAGCTATATATCCCGAATATTGTACCTAGCCGTCAATATTGGAATTTCTGAAGATAAATGGAAAAGTAAATGTAATGAATAACATAAACAGTAAATAAGAGTATTTCTCGTGAACAAAAAAAGGAAAAATAAGAACTTTTCCTTGATGCATCTTGAAATGTCGATTAGGGTCACCAAAATTGGAACGAAAAAATTAAATAAAGGAAACACACAATTAAGGCCAATTTTCCAGAATCCATAGATTGATATGCAAAGCCCCAATTTTTCCAAAATTCTACTTCCAGTACCTATATTTGAAATCTTTACATTTCCAACCCAATATTCTGCATAAGTATTATAGTTTTCATTAACTTTTTTACTTACTTGCGCAGCCCAAATTTAGCGATGTTGCCGTTAAAATAGCCGATTTCGGATTGGCGAGGAGAGTTGACGGGGTTTTAATGCCGTCTAAAGAAGTGGACGAGATTAGAGGAACGCTGTTATAAATGTCTCCCTGTTAACAGAGAGGATATTTTAAACTAAAAGACAGCATATTTTGTGTAAAAAATACTGCATATTTTAGATAAAAATACCAGATATCCGTATATAAAAAACCGGATATCCATATACAAAAATACCGGATATCCATTAACACGACTAATTGGAGACTACTAGTCTTACTACATGCATTTCAGTTATCCGCATGAACGATCTCGTCGAAATCGTTCACAAAATCATATGCATCGAGGTACGATGTACCCTCAAAATGCTCGGTGAGGTTCACTGCTTTCTCTTTTCCTTTTTGAGACTCTTTGAACAATTTGCAAAGATGTTCAGGGGTTTGACATACATGAGCCAAATGCCCTTTTGATCCATATCTATAACATATGTTCTCACGCTTCTATGTGTTACTGGCCCTGCAGGGCATCGATCCTAACCCCTCACCGTGGCAAATGGAACTATTCATCCAAATCCTCAGTAAGTTATTGGTGCGTCAGGCGTTCCTAGAACCCTGGTCCCCACCCTTTAACAACCTTCCCACAGGACAAGCTGTCACCAATTGATCTGCAGCTCAATTGGTGGCAACTTGTCCTGTGGGAAGGTTGTTAAAGGGTGAGGACCAGGGTTCGAGGAACGCCTGGCGCACCAATAACCTACTGGTGGATTGGGATATTCACAGTGATGGGTTAGGATCGATGCCCTGCAGGGCCAGCTTGGGGTCCGTTTGGGCGGCTAGCAGTGAGGCTAGTGGGCTAATAGTGAGGCTAGTGGGGTCCACGGGACATGTTGTTACACCCGGAATCTCAAGTTTTTTTAGTCCTCTAATGCATGAGAGAAAGTTATTTCTCTCTGGTTGTCAAACCGTGGTTTTAAAGCTAGCCACAACTCTTCTCGATCTTTTATGTGTGCACAGTCATGCATCACATTTTCATCGAGATATTTTTCAAGAATATTATTGCCTTGACCTTATCTTTGAAAGGCGACATATTTTCTAATTTTATGGTCTCTAACAATTCTTGCAACTCTAAATAGAGTTCCACATCTGTCATCCATGCTATGTAGTTTGCTCCAATAATTTTGAGAGCCGGAAACTTAAGCTTATCAATGTTTGCAATTAGTTATCTAAACACAAAAGCGAATAAATAATATTAATAAGATAATTTTATTTGTTTTAGAATGCATCGTATATATTAATAATGCAAGCGATTACAAAGAACACAAATGCATAGAAAAGTAAAACAATGTTAATGGTAAACTCTTCGTGAGTAAATTCTTCAACAAAGAGACCATAAATACAAGTAATAATTGAAATTAAACAAACAATTAAAAACAAGCTAATCATTTTCCAAAAATGAAAAATTAAACAACTTTCTTTAGAAAATTATATGAGTGATGTGATTTTAGATGAATGAAAGAGTGAAAATATGAGTGTATTTATAGATTGAAAATTATTGTTCATAGCCGTTTGAAAAGTGTAAGATTTTTAAAATTTTCTTTATGACCGTTGGTGAAAATTATTAAACATAAAATAAATCATAGATTTAACAATCAATCAGTTAAAATTTAGCAATTTCAGATATATGTTAATATACAGTGGTTGAGCCTCCTTATATTAACCATAATATAAATATAATATAGTGACAATATTATGGTAATGGAGTCTCCACATTATAACAGTAAATAAATTAACATATAATTGTGGGAAGAGATAGGAAATCTTGCTAAGGATCCAATCATCTTTACTAAACCTTGGGTTGCAATGGGAGATTTCAACCAGATCATGCACCCCTCAGAGAGCTCTACTGGTGGGACTAGAATAGCTAGAGGAATGAGTGAATTCCGCGACTGTACTCTAAATGCAGGACTTTCAGATCTTACTTTCAAGGGAAATGAGTTCACTTGGTGGAATAAAAGAGATACAAACCCCATCGCCAGGAAGCTTGATCGAATTCTGGTTAATGACAATTGGAAATTGGAGTTTCCAATGGCTTATGCTATGTTTGGGGATCCGGATGTCTCAGATCACAGTCCTGGTTGCTTGGTAATGGGAACTTCTACCCAGTCTAAGAAGCCCTTCATGATATCCCATTTTCTTTTCCAACACAAAGACTTCTTGAAACGAGTTTTAGATTTTTGGGAGGAAACTTGCATTGATGGTATAGCTATGTTCTGCTTCTCTAAGAAACTCAAACTTCTCAAATGGTCATCAAAGATCTTAATAGAGAGCATTACTCAGGCTTGGAAATTAGAGTACAAGAGGCACATTCTAAGATGACATCCTACCAGGCTAGACTCCTTGCAAACCCTTCTCCACTTCTCGCAAGTTTAGAGAAGAAAGCTCATCATGATTGGCTAACCTTAGCATTGGCTGAGGAGAAGTTTCTCTATCAAAGGTCTAGAGTTAAATGGGTGGAAAGTGGGGACAGCAACACTGCTTATTTTCACAGGATGGTAAATTCCAGGAAGGCAGCAAATCAAATTTATTATCTGGAGGATTTGACAGGTAACAGGATTGATGAAATTCAAGAGGTTAAATCCCACTGTGTTAGCTATTTCATGGATCTTCTGGGTTCAGCGTCTCCGGTCTTGTCAGACGAGGGCAAGGAGCTCATCAGAAATTACACTCCATTTTCTTGCAACTCCTCTGATAAAGAGATGCTTCTAGCCACTATTACTGACGCAGAGATCCAAAGGGCAGCTTTCTCTATCCCCTTAAATAAAACTCCAGGACCTGATGGGTACACAGGAGATTTTTTCAGAGTCAGTTGGGCTATTATAGGAGTTGATCTCACCAAGGCAGTCAAGGAATTCTTCTCTTCAGGTCAAATTCTGAAGCAATGGAATGCCACGGCTATCACTTTAATCCCAAAAAAGATTGGAGCAGTGAGGATTGGAGACTTTCGACCTATCTCTTGTTGCAATGCAGTCTACAAAATCGTATCTAGCATTCTTGCTAGGCGACTCCATCAGTTAACTCCATCGATGATCAACGCTTCTCAATCAGCTTTCATTAAAGGTAGACTTCTCGTGGAGAATGTACTTTTGGCCACTGAAATGGTTCAAGGTTTCAATCGGCAATCTATATCCCCTCGAGGTCTACTCAAAGTTGATCTTCGGAAAGTATTTGATTCAGTAAGCTGGGATTTCATACTTACTACCCTAGAGGCTTTAGACTTCCCGCCGGTTTTCATTAATTGGATAAAGCAATGTCTGACTACTACATCATTTTCAATTAAAGTAAATGGTGATCTTTGTGGATATTTCAAAGGGAAAAGAGGACTGCGTCAGGGAGATCCCCTCTCTCCTCCTCTCTTTGTAATAGCAATGGAGGTATTTTCTAACATGTTAGCTTCAAAGTTCAGTCAAGGCAAGATTGGTTTTCACCCTATGGGAAGGACTCCCAAGATCACCCATCTTGCATTTGCTGACGATATCATGCTATTCTTTGATGGTAAAGAAAGCTTCCTCAGGGAACTATCTTCTACTCTCCTTGAATTCCAATGCCTCTCAGGACTGGGTATGAACATTGAAAAAACAGAATTGTTTCATGCTGGGACTTCTCAGGAAGATTCAGAAAGTCTAGCATCCTTTGGCTTCCAATCAGGCACCCTTCCAATCAGGTATCTTGGGCTTCCCCTTCTCCCCAGAAAATTGAGAAAATCTGATTAGTCTCCTCTCCTTGATAAAGTCTCTGCAATATTCAATAGTTGGGCGGTCAAGTGTCTCTCTTTCTCAGGAAGGTTACAACTCATCTCCGCTGTAATATATGGTCTGATAAACTTCTGGATGTCGGCTTTCTCCCTACCCAAAGGGTGTTTGAAAGCTCTTGAAAAATTGTGCAATAACTTCTTATGGTCAGGGGACATAGCAAAACGCACTGCAGCGAAGGTTTCCTGGGAAAAGGTTTGTTTGCCAAAGGCTGAAGGAGGCTTGGGGTTAAGAAATCTTCTAATCTGGAATAAGGTTCTGAATCTGAAGTTGGTCTGGCTCCTATTTGCTAACAGTGGATCTCTATGGGTTGCGTGGATGAAAGAGCATCATTTAAAAAGTGCTAGTTACTGGAGTGTAGAACCCAATAATACCTCGAGCTGGATCTAGAAATCACTCCTATCTCTGAAGCATTTAGCAAAAGATCTAATTAGATGCGCTATTGGAGACGGTTTAACGGCAAGCTTCTGGCATGATCACTGGTCATCTCTTGGAGTCATCTCTACGCTTGGTATCCCTATTCAAGCCTCTGTTGCAGACGCCTGCCACTCTCAAGGCTGGCGTCTTCCCTCAAGCAGATCTCGGAATCCTAATGTCATCTTGCTCATGAACTATATGCAATCTACGGATGCACCTTCAGTATCAAGAGGAAGTGACTCTTACTCTTGGGAAGCAGGTAGCCGCTCAGCAACTTCTTTTTCAACTAAGCTAACATGGAACCATCTTAGACCTTAAGACCCTCAGAAGTCATGGTATAAAGCTGTTTGGTTTAAGCATTCTGTTCCTAAACATGCTTTCACCTTCTGGGTTGCGAATTTGAATAGACTACCGGTAAGAGAAAGACTTCTTGGATGGGGTATGCAGCTATCTACCGAATGCCCTTTATGCAACTCTGATTTTGAAACCAGAGATCATCTCCTGCTTCATTGTCCCTACTCTGAAGAGGTATGGCATATTATCATGACTCGTCTTGGTCAACGCCCTTGTATCTTTGCAGATTGGTCTACGCTCATCTCTTGGTTGCTTTCCAAGTCTCCAAATACTTCCACCACTTTGAAGCGGTTAGTTGTGCAAGCAACAATCTTCCTCCTTTGGAAGGAAAGAAACATCAGAACCCATGACAATATCTCTGCTTCGCCTATCTCTGTTTTCCGTCAAATCGATCGAAGTGTAAGGGATACTCTCCTTGCTCGCATCTACCGTAAAGGTTGTGGCCGTCTGCTCAGCGAATGGTTCTCCCATGTCTAGCTCGTTATAGTTCGAACTAATTTTTAACAGATCTACTAGTAACTAAGGCTTTTTAATTTTTTTGGCCTTAGAAGCTCTCTGCCCCAGAGCATTTTTGTACTAAACAATTGTTCCATTTTGGTAATTAAATTCACATTTTATCAAAAAAAAAAATAACAGTAAATAAATTATAGTGAGGAGTCATCAAAATTATCGGCGGCTGAGCCGTCCATTGTTATGGTGCGTTAAGCAACCATTACAATAATTACTTACAGGGACAAAATACCTCCCACTACAGTAACAAATAAATAGTGTTGTTTTGAACAATCACTGAAAAATATTTTTTTTTTAACGAGGCGACATACCGCCTGGTAGAATAATATATATAGTATAATAATATACATATTATAAATATATAACTATAACACACCATAAAGTGATCATGCTGATAACATGTTATAAAAAGTGTTTAATTTTTTGGTGAATATAATATAAATAATAGAGAGTAATTATGTACCTATAGAAAGATTGGGATACTGAATAAAAGAAAGATGAGAGAGAGAGTTTTTACTTCTTCTATAATTGAAGTTTGTAAAACGTATTGGTGTATCTTACAATGAACGATTCATTGGTCTATTTATAGAGGTAAAAAAATAAGTTACAGTGCTTGCATAGTGATGATGGACTCCACAAAGGTAACGTAATATTTTCCACATGTTCGCATCCTTTTGTGACTTTGTGATCTTCTCCTTTTGTTGAATTTCGTAACAATTTCCTAGTTTTAGAGTTTTTTTAGAGTTATGTGAGTCCAACCCAATTTATTTTAAGAATTTGACCTCCCTTAATTTATGAAAATGAAAGTCCATTAGCCTTTTTTTGTTATACGGTAAAACCTCTATAAATTAGTACTATATAAATTAATAAACACTATAAATTAATAAATTTTGCTGGTCCCAAGTAGGGCCAGTGTAAAAATTAACAAAATTCGATAAAATAATAAGATAATAATTTTTTTTGAAATCCCCATGTAAAATATGGTCCTAATAATATCATAAATTAATAATCATATAAATATATATATATATATGCTGATATAATAATGTATGTTTCTCCTAAAGCTTATTTCTATAGAATATAAAATATTCTATAACATATCATAAAGATAGTTAAATTTTTTAAGTTTTCAATTTCTAGATATGCATTTACAATTTGATAATTTAACAAACTAATAAAATACGAAAATTGATATTATTATTCATAAAATTGAATTTGTTTATGTCATGTGTATAAGTGAATTTGTCTATAGTATTTGTAATTTATTGTCAGTAATTTTTTTCTAAATATTACAAATTCAATTCTTAAACCAAAAAATATTCAACATCCAAAATTCTAATCTTATTTTGGTAAAATTGTCTCAATTCATAATTTTTTATAATTGAAACAATTAAAATATATCTATAAATTGATAATTATTCATTTACACTATAAAATAATAATTATTAATTTATCACTGTAAATTAATAAAATGTCTAGGTCCCAACATTATTAATTTATAGAAGTTTTACTGTAATTAAAAACAAATCTGGCCCAATTTTTTTAGGGTGAATTACTCAAATGTTACTCATTTTAGGTAATATTACCAGAATCTACAAAAAACTTTTTTATTACTAGAATGTTTCGGGTATTTTCAAAATACCCAGCGTGCCCCTGTTTTATGTTACTGGAAAAACGTTATTACAAAAATGCCATTGCCACGTCAGACGCCACGTCAGAAATCGCTGACGTGTACCATAACTCAGCCGTAACGCGATACAGAGTATGTTGCGGCTGAATTATAGGTATGTTGCGGCTAAGTTACTCAAAAAAACATTTGAGTAAGAGCGGACGGCTGACTTATGAAAATCTGGCTGAGTTACGCTTATAAGTCAGCCAAGAGTTATGGCTGACTTATTAAATTTGGCTGAGTTATGTGCATAACTCAGCTGTAGTAATGGCTGAGTTTTCACCTGATGGTTGAGTTGTCAAGATTTTGGCTGAGTTATCGCTACGACACGGTTGAGTTGTCAAAATTTTGACTGAGTTATCACAACGACACGGCTGAGTTGCCATTTTCCGACTGGCTGAGTTATGAAAAATGGCTGACTTATGAGATGTAGTTACAGCTGAGTTATGGTAAAAAACTATAACTCAGCCGTAATAGGCTGACTTATCGACAAGTCAGCCGTTTGACGGCTGACTTATTGGCAAAAAATTAATTACTAGAATGTTTTTCAGTTACGGCTGACTTATCAAACGATACGGCTGAATTACATATTTTTAATTCATGAAGCGGCTGAGTTTGGCAGCAATTTTTTCGGCTTTTTAATTACTGTAATGTTTTTCATGTTGTGGTTGAGTTACATTGTTAACTAAACTTCTTTGTTACATTACAAATTAAAAAATTAACTATATGCATGCCATAATATTTAAAATCTTATCATACTTAGGTCTATGTCTATTTTCATTTCAAATGATATAAAAAAAAAATTAGGAGAAATAAAATAACTAATTAAAAAAGTTATTAAATAAAAGAAAAACAGTAAAAATTAATTTTCTCCTAAATTATATGAATTAAATAAAAACAAAAAAATAATTTTTTGTATTATATAACTGAATTTTCGTTTTTTTTTAATTAAAAAAATAGATAACTCAACTTACCATATCTTTAACTCATGAAAATTTCCATGATGTTGAATAATCTTTTGAGTTAACAATTTTACAAAGGATATATCTCAAACTTGTACATCAACCATAACACATGATTATTTAAACTCAACTTCAAAAAATTAGTTTTGTTAGTGATTGGTAACATTTTTGAATAAAATTTAGGTCTATGTCTATTTTCATTTCAAATAATAATAAAAAATAATAATTTAGGAGAAATAAAATAACTAATTAAAAAAGTTATTAAATAAAAGAAAAACAGTAAAAATTATTTTTCTCCTAAATTATATGAATTAAATAAAAGCGAAAAAATAATTTTTTTGTATTATATAACTGAATTTTCATTTTTTAATTAAAATAATAGATAACTCAACTTACCATATCTTTAACTCATGAAAATTTCCATGATGTTGAATAATCTTTTGAGTTAAAAATTTTACAAAGGATATACCTCAAACTTGTACATCAACCATAACACATGATTATTCAAACTCAACTTCAAAAAAATTAGTTTGTTAGTGATTGGTAACATTTTTGAATAAAATTTATGTCTATGTCTATTTTCATTTCAAATGATAATAAAAATAATAATTTAGGAGAAATAAAATAACTAATTAAATAAGTTATTAAATAAAAGAAAAACAGTAAAAATTATTTTTTCTCCTAAATTATATGAATTAAATAAAAACGAATTATATAACTGAATTTTCGATTTTTTTAATTAAAAAAAAATAAATAACTCAACTTACCACATCTTTAACTCATGAAAATTTCCATGATGTTGAATAATCTTTTGAGTTAACAATTTTACAAAGGATATACCTCAAACTTGTACATCAACCATAACACATGATTATTCAAACTCAACTTCAAAAAATTAGTTTTGTTAGTGATTGGTAACATTTTTGAATAAAATTTAGGTCTATGTCTATTTTCATTTCAAATGATAATAAAAAATAATAATTTAGGAGAAATAAAATAACTAATTAAAAAAGTTAGTTTTGTTAGTGACTGGTAACATTTTTGAATAAAATTTGAGTTAAGTCCATAACTCAACTTAAATCAATAGTAACACATGTTACCAGTCATAGCCTATATCATCTATTTACTTTCAGATTTTTCTTGTGATAACTCAGCCATAACTAACTATAACTCAGCCGTCACATGACCTTTCGTTTTCCCGTAAATATTATAACTCAGCCGTAAAGTCATATATATCATCCATTTACTTTCAGATTGTTTCTTGTGATAACTCAGCCATAACTCACTATAACTCAGCCGTCACATGACCTTTCGTTTTCCCTTAATGATTATAACTCAGCCGTCACATGACCTTTTGTTTTCCCGCAATGATTATAACTCAGCCGTAAAGCGATATTTTGGCGTGAAACCATTTGTTAACCTAATAATAGACATATTTCCATTATAAATTTAAATTTTGAGTTATAATAATTTTAATAATTTTAATATTCAATTGTTGGAGAAATACTTTTAGAAAAATAAAATTCTAAATTCGAATAATAATTAGTTAATTATTTGCAATAATATCTTGTGATAAAAAGCTCACTTTATGAATTTATTATGCGTGTGGATTTGAGCAGGCACAAAATTAGTAATTTTTCGCGCTTCCCTAACAATACTTTTTGTGACATCGAGTGACGTTTTAATACTTATTAGGAATCTGACAGAACAAAAGACCCAGATATTATTGCAAATAATATCTTGTGATAAAAATCTCACTTTATGAATTTATTATGCATGTGGATTTGAGCAGGCACAGAATTAGTGATTTTTTGCGCTAATATTGAGAGACGTTTTAATACTTATTAGGAATCTGACAGAACAAAAGACCCAGGAAAGAAGATTACATTTTCATATTATTGAGAAGACCCTAAACGATAACTCAGCCATAACTTTACCATAACTCAGCCAACCCTCAAATTAGAATGACTAAATAACCGACCAAACCGAACCGAACCGGAAACTATTTTCCATTATTTTTGGTTAGTTACGGTTATATTCGGCTTGCTATCGGTTATAGAAAGTTAATCGACCTAATTTGGGTAACATTTGGATTATTTATGGTTATATATTCATTTAACCGACACATAACCGGAAATAACCGAAAAATAATTTCAAATTTTTTAAATTTTAAAATGGTTATCATATTAGTATATCCAAATTACCACCTTAAACCAAACACAATATAACCAAAACCAAATTGTTATATTAAAACCCATAATGTTGGAAATATGAACCCTACACCTCAAACCCTAACCCTAACCCTAACCCTAACCCCTAAATGTCATGTTTTGAATGTTTTACACATTTTCATCAGACTGTGTAAAAATCAATCTTTGTCTATAATTATTACTTTTTATTGCTTATAATGATTGTAATATTCACTTTTTCATTCTATATTTTAATTTTGAGTTATAATAATTCTAATTTACAAATATTTCATAAGTCAGCCGTTTATGTCGATAACTCAGCCATATAAGTCAAATGTTTGAGATATACTTTTATTAAAAAAAATTAAAAAAATTCAAATTCAAATTTTGAATTCCTTTTAAATAAAAAATCGCTAAAATCTCATTTATTACGTGTGTGGTTCTTAACAATAAACATAATTATTGTTTGTGTCTCCCCAACAACACTTTTTGTATTTTCGAGAATATATATAATAAATTAATATATCCGTTGAATAACTCAGCCATAACTTTACCATAACTCAGCCTACCCTCAAATTAGAATGACTAAATAACCGACCAAACCGAACTGAACCGGAAACTATTTTTTCCATTATTTTCGGTTAATTACGGTTATATTCGGCTTGCTATCGGTTATATTAAGTTAATCGACCTAATTTAGATAACATTTGGATTATTTATGGTTATATATTCATCTAACCGACCCATAACCGAAAATAACCGAAAAGTAATTTCAAAAATTTTTAAATTTTCAAATGGTTATCATATTAGTATATCCAAATTACCACCTTAAACCAAACACAATATAACCAAAACCAAACTGTTATATTAAAACCCATAATGTTGGAAATATGAACCCTACACCTCAAACCCTAACCCTAACCCTAACCCCTAAATGTCATGTTTTGAATGTTTTACACATTTTGATCAGACTGTGTAAAAATCAATTTTTGTCTATAATTATAACTTTTTATTGCTTATAATGATTGTAATATTCATTTTTATTCTATATTTTAATTTTGAGTTATAATAATTCGAATTTACAAATATTTCATAAGTCAGCCATTTATGTCGGTAACTCAGCCATATCAGTCAAATGTTTGAAAAATACTTTTATTTCTTTTGTTCGTAATTCGAATTCAATTTTTTTAATTAATTTGAATAATATATTGTGAGAAAACCTAACTTTATGTATTTATTACTTGTGGATCTAAGCAGACACAAAATTAGTGATTTATCGATTAAATAATTTATTAGAAATTTGACAGAACGAAAGACCCAGGAAAAAGAAAGAAAAATACATACTAATATCTCATAACTCCGTAATTCATAACTCAGCCGTGTGAAGTATATAACTCAGTCGTAACTTAAATGTAAATCAGCCATAACTTTGAAAAGATAAAAACTTGGAACAATGGGATATGGTTTTAGTTCATATATCTATAGAACAATGGGATAATAAGTAACACACAGGGTAATTGCTAATTACAACACAGCTTCAATATATAGTCCATCATGAACCGAACAATCAAAGATCAGGAATCAGACTAATTCATCAGCCTACTTTTACCGGATTTGCTGGCCATATGACTGTTTAATGGCGTCAAGTAGAATCTTGGAACTCCTACTTTCTTCTTGAAAGTAACTCTTCTCCTTGGCCTTCTTGAAGTCCTCGTCAAGTCTCCAGCTTTAGTACAACCATTCTTACTCAAGACTTGTCTTCTTGTGGTCCTCACTCTTGAATTTTCCCAACAAAGAGACTTAACAAGTCAAAAATTAGAAGATACATAAACCGAAAGCTAACCTCTTTATAAAGAAGATCTCAAATACTCTTTACCAAGAAAAAAATCATCAACAGAATCAGTTTCAGCCTGCAACAAACTAACACTTCAATGTTAATACTAACCTCTTTGGTTGGTCCCAAAATACATTCATACGTGTGAACCTTTGACATCACACATTTGCGGTCAAATATAGAGTTAAACTGTGACAACACCAAGATTTGCAGTCAAAGTAATTTATATAAACAAATAAATCATAATTAATTATATTGAAAACTATAAAGTAAAGTGAGTAACAGAGAGTACAAACACACCGCATACTTGTATCTTGCTCAGACTCAACTACAAAAACACATGAAAAACAAAGAAGCATTAATAGTCTATAGCAAAGTGATATGTCAAGAGTCTCTATGTTTATGTTAAAACTAATAAAGATTTCTTGACTGAGAAATTGTTGCTTACATGATAATACTGCTAACAAAATGACACATGTGAGAGTTCTTAGAAAAATAAAACAGATTTCAAGGGGTTTTGATCAACCGATAATCCTCACCGCTGCTGCACAACAAAAACGCAGTGTCATGTCATATAAGCCACACAAAGTTTAACAAGGACCTGTTAAGAAGCAATCGAGGAACTGTAATGGAGGTTACTTAAATACTATTAGGGTAAATGGTTAGTAACAAATCATACTCACAGCTTGTTCATGAACTGTAATGGATGTTAAATAACTACTCAGCTCCTGCAAATTAAACCATCAGCCAGAATCATGTGTTAGTCTTCACACATAAAAAACAAAAGGGATCAGTTCTAAATCACGGATAATCCAGCACCAGAGAGAGATGCCTCAGTCAAATCTCTTGGGATTTTCCTGAAGAACAAAAAAAAACAAAAGGGATCAGTTCTAACTCAAGACAACAACACAAGTATACAATTCTTAAGACAAGAACCAAAACACTGTTTCCCTATTCAAAATTCAAGATAAAAAAATGATGGTTGAAACCATGGTTGTGGCAGAGACAGATCTCGACAATAGGATCCCACTAAGCCAAATCTTCAACAAAACAGATATTTCATCATAAAATTTTGTACCTCCATCGCAAAGCCACAAAACGCCGCCGTCGTAATTATCCTCCATTACATGGTCACCCACCGACCTCTCGAGTTTCCTCCACTTCCCCTGAGTCTGAAGGGTAACCGTCGAGCAAAGCAGATCAAAATCCAACACAGAGATTCCTTCAAGTTCTGTTAGCTTCTCCCTCTCTTCAACCTCTCCTCCGCCGCCACCGCCGTCGTGTCTAATGTCGGCGATTACTCCTCCTCATTTATCCAAATCCGCCATAGATATGAAAAGAGAGAGATTTATATAGGGTTTTCTAAGAGGAAGACTTACTAAGAAACAAGACAAGCAGAGATATAGATCTAGGGTTTTCAGGAGCAGAGGTCTCGATTTGGTTTTGCAGACTAAAGTTTTTTTTTCCGACCATGACTAGACCAAGTCGAATATGGGTTTCTCGCACTTGTTGGTGTAGACCCAGATCTGAATCAGACAACATCTTCTATTAAATCTCTCTCTCTCTTTTTTGGGCTGGAACAAGATGAGTGGGGAATGTCGGGAGTGGAGAGATATAGAAATTAGGTTAATAGTGAGTTTTGTGTTTTTTCTTTTAGATGTGGGAGATAAAAAGAAAAAACAATTGTTAGATTCTGAAAAAAATTGTTTAGTGATATGGAAAATCGAAAATGATGTGTATTTTAATTTGCTGATGTGTATTTTTATTTTATTTTTTTACTCAAAATTGAAAAACAAAATCCAAGGGGTAAATTGTAATTACCTCTAAGGCACTAAACATTTGAGTAATTTTCAAAAGATTTATAGATATGAGTAATAAACCAACTTTTGGATAACATTTGAGTAATTCTTTCATTTTTTTAACCTAACAATTTATTCTGTTCTTCTTATTAAATAAAGAAGCAACGTGTTGCATCCTTTTTAAGTCGACAAAGCCAAAAAAAAAAAAAAAGCAACCGATCGTCGTTTTGGTGTGTTTTCAATTTCTCTGTTTCACGCTTTCACTACAACAGATTCTTCAAAACCAAGTAAGTTAATTAGATGCAAAACTAGATTTTATTTTATAATCAAATTATTATTCTTTTAAAGTTATATTTAGAAATAAAAATTCCAATATATGATTTTATTTTATGTTGACAATTATTTTTGTAATTCCTTTCAGACAAAACAATGAATACTTTAAAAATCTACTATGTAAGAAAAGAACCATCTACACCTAGCAATGAACCACCATCTACACGTCGCAGTGAACCACCATCTCCACTTTGTAGTGAATCAGATGATATTGATTTACTTTGGGATCTTGTTGATAAAAAAATAATAGCAGATTATCATCCGAATCAAAGAGATGAGGTAGTTCAAAAATACTTGATTCGAGGTCCTTGTCAACCTCGTGGACATACTTTTAAACAAATATTGATAGGAAAAACATTGAGGTGGTTTATCCCAGCTTGGTTTGATCAATACAAAAATTGGTAAGAGTACAATATGAAAAAAAAAGCTTGTGTTGTTACTTATCACAGATAAATTCTGTAGGTGGAATAATTTCAAGAGTTTTTCAGAACATGTGGAAGGTGTTGATAGTTTTCACAACAGTGCAATTATGAAGTGTGAAAACTTGATGAAACAAGGTCAGTCTATTGAGCATGCATGCTAAACAAGATGATATTACAAAAAAATAAGGGTTGAATGCTTCTGTTGATGCTTCAAGATACTTATTGTAACAAGGGTTAGCTTTTCGTGGTCACGATGAATTGAAAAAATCTGCTAATAGAGGAAACTTTGTGGAACTCTTGAAGTACACTGCTGATCAGAATGAAGTTGTGAGTCAAGTTATTTTAGATAATGCTCCTGGAAATAATCAGATGAAATCTCCTAAGATCCAGAAAGATATTGAAGATATTCTTTTTGGTATATGTTTCTAGTACGTAGAGTGCTTAGTTAATGCTAATCTGTTATCATCACTCTTGTTCAAACTTCACCAACATATCCTCCTCCTCTCATCGCCTCCACCATTTTCCTACTCAACTGATCTTTATCCATGATAGGCTTGATAGCATCTTGCGGCTCACGCTTCCCCAATAATCTTAAAACATCAACTGCACTCTCAATGTCTGTCCGACCCTCCACATATTGAACACATGCGTATGCAGACAAAGCAAGATTCTTATTTGGATCCCATCCGTTTTGCCTCACTTCCATCCCCGTTTTCTTCCTCTCCTCCTCTTCCTTATGATCTTCAAGCATGTCGTTCACTTTTGACTTGGTGTCTTGTATCGCGAGTTTTCTGTAGTGATCAAATTCCAGAATATCTTTTGTCTTGATTTCCAAAATACGATGATGCTCCCCGGAATACCACTCTTCAAGAACCTCGTGAACCCCTTCGATATCATCGTTAAACCAAAAGACCTCAATCCTGCGACTATATTGACCGATTGTATCAAGCACTTTCCTATCCTTAGCTAAGTTCCACAAACGGCGAAGGTCTTCCTTTTCTCCTATACGCCTATAAATTAACATGAGATACCAATAGACTTCTGGTCCGAGGATGTCGTAATACTCATCATTAACCAATAATGGCTCTGACTTACGCAACATGGCTAAACCAAACCCCTTTGGTCTTTTCTCCTCCAACTTGTTCAAAAACTTTTCCATTCTACTTACGTTATATGCATATATGTAAGAAGCTAACATCTTGTAAATCGGTATTCCTTCACGTTCCATCTTTTCGCCGTCCCTCTCTTCTGATTTATAAATGCTTCTGAGTTCAAAAAGCAGAGTCGTATCTTTATGTGTAATCGATTTGTTAATACTTCTTAATACAATTCGAAATCCCGATCATAGCAAACCTTTGACCAAGTTCTGAAATTTTCCAGGTCGAAGCACCGTCGGTGACCATGTGATCCTAACCAAAACCAATAAAGACTCCATCTCTGCTCTCAGTAACTTGTAATGCAAGCAAGGGCTCTCAGACGAAATAGTGAGGTGTGACTTGTGAGTGATGAAATGGGTTTCCGGGTTAGGTTTGGGGAAGAGAAGACTTTTGTTAAAATCATTATTAAGAGAAGTAAGTTGAAAACGTATATTAATGTTTTTTTTTTTTTTTTTTGACACCAATTATTATTGTACTGTTCCTTTTAAATTTTCTTACAGAAACCATGTGAGCATTAATTGGTCATGCAATAATTTAAAGCGATTTCACGTTTTCACTTATTTATTTTACAATTAAACCTTATATATTAAATTATTGAAAAAGTCTTTTTCTCTCTTCAAAAGAGAACCCACAAGCTTAAGTGAAAAAAATAGAAACCTCCTGTTCTCGTAAATTTCACTTGGTACATATATTATCCTTAAGAGATATGTCTAATACTAAATTCAACAAATCAATTTTTAAAAACCTAAAATCATTCAATTCTGATGAAAAGATCGGTTAATTGTCGATATTTGACATCATCATCACAAGGAGATTTGAACAATCCATAACATAAATAATAATTTATCCATAACCAACCCCAACCGACACTCCATTACTAAAAACAAACCTCGATATATAATTTAAGTTATTAGTCTTGTTTAATTTATTAAATAACAAAAAGTATAAAAGATTAAAATATCTATCTGTTTTACAATTAGAATGTGTTGTTTTGGGATGCTACCAATTTGTAATACATATACGGTGAAATTTAAAATTTATACTGTCTTCTTTTTATGTGGCTTGTATTTGTCTTTGCTTTGCAGATGAAACGACAAGTGATTTTATTCCTTTTTCTTGCTGGTTTCTCCCAACATCAGAAGTTGTTTTACTTTTGTTGTTGTATTTCCTTTCAACAATAGACCAGTAATGTTAAAACTCCAATCAATGACTTTATCCCTTGCAAATCTTGGAGAGACTTTAATCTCAGTTTTAAGTTTTGGTTTACAGCATCAATAATTATCTGTTAAAATAACAAAGGGAAAAATGTAAAATTGAAAATGTTAAAATTTAAGCGTAAATGGTTTATGATTCCTTGTTGAAATTTTTTCCACATGTGTGTCTCAAGTTCTAAGGGTAAGTGGTGTTGATCGTCTTTGATAGATGTGACAGACTGACAGTGAAACTCTGGTACATAGAGCCGTGAAATTGTATGTAGACTCTTTGACATTTGAATAGAATGACTTCCCTATTAAGTCTTTGATGAGCTAAGCCACCTCGTCGTCCAATTCATCTAAGTTGGCCTAAGAATAAAAAAGTGACTTGGGTTGGCAATTTTAGTTTGAATAGTACCTTCAAATAGTTAGTACACAAAATAAAATAAAATAAAAAACATATGAAAAGAACTACTCCTTCTGTCCCTGATAAATTGATGTTTTGGGATATTTTTTTATCCCACAAAGATTGATTTTCTACAATTTTGAATTAATTAAAGTTAATATTTTGTAAACTTCAAGAAATAATCATTGAAAACATTTTAATTTATAAACTGTTATTGGTCTACAATTAAACAATATATTTTTTAGTGAGAGAAAATAATTTCTTTTAAACCAATAATCATTGTTTTCTTAAAATGTGAAAAAACTTCTAAACATCAATCTTTGGGAGACAGAGGGAGTATGAAACAACGGATTGCCACATTCCGGACTCATTGAAAACAACACAATGGAGTATTCCCACAGCTTCGGATGGAGAGAAAGTGTGACGTGTCAAGGTCAAACCAGAGTTTTTCATTTTCAAATTACAGTTAGTGCATGAAATGTAGTGCCATCTATTGCGCAATACACAACTTCAACCACTTTCGCTTTACACCAAAAATAAATGTTCCTTAAAAATATCAAGATGATGTTTTAAGTAATAGTAGTAAATATAAAATATAAATTGGTCATATTACCTGGCCTCCATCCTTGTTGTTTGACGTAAGTCTCTATTTGTTCAATCATGTACAAATCTTTTAGGTCTTAATAAATTTTGCCAACTAAAATTGACGGAACATTACTTGCCTTGAAATAGTTACTGGGGAAAATATTAAAGACTATACGATTGTTGTTCATTTTAAAATATTATTGTACGAATATTGGGAAAAACTGATGTGAAAAGTAAGACAAAAACTGATTTAATTGGAAGCAATATATATTACATGTTGGAGAATGGGGAAAAAACAAATACAGAATTAACCAGATGTATATGAAATATAATATCTTTTGTGGAATTGTTGGAGTTAAAAAAATATTGGGTTGACGATGTTGCATTCAAATATAAATAGTCTGCCCAGAGTGTAAGAAGTTTGGCATGTGTTTCAATGGCAAGTTTTTTCCAAAGAGAGAAACTGCTTTCCCCGAATCAACAGATCTTTGAACTTAGATAGGCGAGTTGCATGTCTGAAAGCAAGTAAAAAATTAGTTAGAGAGGAAGTTTTTAATATACATTAGGTGTGATAGTTGTAGTGTGGATTAGGTAGTTGATTTACATTTTCGTCTAGAAAGAGACATTTAAAGCTGAGTAAGAGATTATTTCTTCTAAAGTATGAAGCTTCCCAAAAACAATCATATTTTTACCGGTAATCATCGTTAGAGAGTAACTCTAGAGTAGAGTAGAGAGCAATTTTTTTAGGTTGTAACACTTTTAAACACGTAGTTAGTGTGTGGGGTGGGAGTGTTGATTCCCAGTAGATTGAGGGAGAGAGATTATAATCATATACATAAAAGTAAGGTTTTGGTCTCTACTTATTGGTTGATTTCCATTTAATGCTTTCTATTTTTTTTATTTTTTTATTTTATTTTCTAATTGTTTAATTGCTTTAGACAATATTTAAGACTCAATTAACACAATGCATTTAACTCACACATTAAAATAAAATTATAACTCAAAATAAAATAAACTATGCATTAATCATATTCCACCATTCAATTTTATTCAAACACAATAAATTATTATTATAAATGTAACTTCCATCAATTCTTATCATATAAATAAGCATTCTCTCATTCTCTCATATTGACATTCTTTTACTTTCTCATTTTCACATTATCTTCCACTTCTCCCATCCTCTTCCACAATACCTCAAATCATTTTTTGTTTGTTTTATTTTTTATATTTTTATTTGCTTTCCAATTTTTTAATTGCTTTAAATAATATTTAAGACCCAATTAACACAATACATTTAACTCACACATTAAAATAATTTATAACTGAAAACAAAATAAATTATGCATTAATCATATTCCACCACTCAATTTTATTCAAACACAATAAATTATTGTAATGTAACTTCCATGGATTCATCATATAAATAAGCATTCTCTCATTCTCTCATTCTCTCATTCTCTCATATTGACATTCTTTTACTTTCTCATTTTCACATTCTCTCATTCTCTTCCACTTCTATCATTCTCTTCCACAATACCTCAAATCATTTTTTTTTTTCGATTTCTTTTTTGTTGTATGGGTTACAAAAAAAAAATTAAATATCATTGTAAATTTTTAATGCTAAAGTTTAATTTTAGAGACTACATGATATATATTTTACATTGTTCTTATTTTTAAAGATTCATCTCCATTATATAATTTGGATTATCAACTTATAAGTAATCATTCTCTCCTCCTCTCCCACCAATATCAAATGTTGGTATATCTCATATGTGTTGTAAGAGTTTGATTCTATATTTTAATTTAGAAAGTATTATATATATTTAACATTGTTTTCAATTTTTAGTTTATTTATATAAAAATAAAATATTTCTTTTATATTTCTTGCCTTTCTAATCTATTCATATTTTTTGAAAAATTTCCATAGTTAAATTTAAATTCACATATGTTGGTTTTAACAAAAAATCAAGTTTATTTGGGAATTAGATGTTCGTATTCCTTTTAAATGATCAATGTGTAACATATTATGTAGTTAGACCCATTTAATTATGGAACCACCAACACTCACTTTTAAATTACATATTATGTAGTTACACATCGATTTCTGTATTATCTATTAGAAAAAGACACATATCTCATTATAATCCTCATGGCCTCATATTTCAAATCTCACATAATTATATAAATTATTCAATATCATTATTTTTTCTTGATTTGACCAATGATACCTTAACTTAATAAAAGTTTCAGTTTATTTGAATAGGATATACATATAATATATGATATATAGTTTAATTATTTTTTCTATATGAAACATTATCATTTCATATAAATCAAAGTCTAGCACAATTAAAGACCTCAAGATAATAACCGAATAAAGTAGTTGCTGGTTTTTTCTTTTTTTAATGGAAAATGTATTAGTCTAATATTCTATTGTTAGGCTCACTTAGTTATATATGTATGAGACACTGCAAACCTACTATTTATTATTTTGATTTTGTCTTAAATGAAACATTTTAATTCTTTTTAAGCTATCACCATAAAATTTAAAAAAAAAAAATGCATAACTAACACCACAAAATAAATTTTATGAAATATATATATCTCAATGATTTTGAAATATGACTACAACTACAAAAATATATGGCATATGGCATGTAAGATACAATATGACTTAATTGCACTAAATATATTATCATCAAAAGAAAATTTGATTAATTTATTTTATTTAAATTCATACTATGTAGTCTTTACATTTTGATATATACCGAAAAAATAATAATAATAACATGTTAATTTATATTAATTTTTCAAAATATAATAGTGATTATGTAATAACTCACGCGTATTATGTAATAACTCACGCGTAGCGTGAGCTAACACCTAGTAATAATAAAAGTAATCAGAAATTGAATTCTATTGGATTATAATTTTATGGAAAATAGATTACTAATATTTAATTGGAAATAAATAAGTAAGCAATTATCAAATAACTTAATTTACTTTGATGGCAAAACGTTACGTTTTCAAAAGCAGAATACAAAACTAAAACTAAATTCGAGCTTCAATTTAAATAACATATGGGAGGAAGAGAAACACAGGGGCTGCATGTTCAGATCCCATTTGTTTGTTTGTTAAGACAAATTTTGTAATTACCAAGGGATTAAGTTGACAATTGTGGCCATATTTAATTAGTACTGGACAAGTGTCAACTATATAAAGCGCCAGATGTCATCACCTCAAACAAAGTTTAGAAGAAACCTTCTCTTATTATATAAGACTAGGATAGTACCCGCGCTACGCCGCGGGATTATTTTTTTTTTATTTTTTTATTTTTTTATATTACTTTGTAGATTATTTTTGAATGGTGCTGTTTGTAATTAAAAAACACTATTAATATAATTTTTGACTAAATATTCATTGGTTATTTTTTTATATTGTCTTGGTTTTTGTTATTATTTTTAGCTGTTTTTATTATTATTTTCATGGAATTGTAAAATATAATTAGTTTTGTTTTTTTCTTGTATTAGGATGTGTTGGAGGACCATTAGTACTGTTAGTTGTTTTGTTTTGTTTTAATTAATTTTGGATGTTGATTTTAATGGCATCTACTCGGTTGGTTTTTTTTTATGCTTTTTATTATTGGTAGAATAGGTAAATCGTATTGTTTATGTAACGTAAATACCTACTTGGATTTAGAATAACTGTTTGTTTTTTATGAGAAATTCCTCAAAATACCATTAAAAATGTTGTTTCCTAAATACCACATTTTATAGTTTTTCCCAAAAAATACCACAAAAGCTTTTTCCAAAAATATCACAAACACAAAAATTTGATTTTTAAGGGTGTATATTTGTTTAGGTTTGGGTTGACAAGTTTAGTTTTAGGGTATAGTTTTTAGGGGGTAGAATTTAGTATTTAGAAATTAATTTTTAGTATTAACACTTTATTTCAATTTTGTAGTGTTTTTGGAAAAAAAATATATTTTAGTGGTATTTTTGAAAAAAAAACTAAGTGTAGTATTTTCTACAATAAATATCTATTTTAGTGGTATTTATGAGAATTGTCTTTGTTTTTTTACATAAGACCGTAGATTATGAAATAAGTTATATAATCAAAAATAGTTGTTTGGAAAAGGTGAAATGTTGTTTTTTCCGACTTAATTTTCTTCTTTCTTGGTTATCTTCACCTGCATTAGTATTTTTGTTTCATTTTGGTTAGTATTGGAGATATTTAATGGGTAAAGTATTACTATTATGTTTGGAAATACATGTGTCTTTGTAGTAGAGATTGTTGAATATCTCTTTGTAAATGACATTTTTGATTGATGCCTTCTTTTTTTGAGATGACTCTTAATAATGCAGCATAGAGTTATCCGTATACATGTGTCTTGTTGGGTGACAACCTTGTAATCATTAAAATGGAAAAAAAAACATGATTAATGATTCACGTAAGCTCATGATAATTTGAACGTCTTGAAATGAATGACTTCCGTCATAATCCGTTGGAAAATTTTGTAATATTTGTTGAACTATTTTTTGAATTAATTGATTTCATACTGTTTTTGTTTTCGTTTTTATTTTCCTGGTTAAAAATCCAGTTTGCATAAACTCATTTGTTATTATTGTACTCATTTGTCAGTAATTTCTTTTACAACGGTTTATGCAATAGCGTAGATATAAGTAATTAGGTAGTTGATAAATACATTGAACTTCTTACTTTAGTACTTAGTAACAAAGATATAGTACTTCTTAACTTAGTACTTGGTACAACATATTTCATTTCTGTCAAAGAAAAGACGGTATCGAAAAGAAGCTTTGATATGTCTTTACATTTGATCATCACAATTGAGTAATCTAAATCATGCAAATTGGAGACATCCACATCTGGATTTACTCTTCCACAATTATCTTCATCATCAACATTATTCTCCCATTCATCGTCATCTCTATAAACAAATATCAATTGATGAAGCTTACGGTCCGTGTGAGTTTCATTGAGAGCAGAAGACACCATGGTTTCCAGTTCACATAATCTTCTGCCACTGCGTCAACTTGTAAGCACATAACGAAGAAGTTTCCTGATTTTGGATAACCTATCTGGATCAGTGATTGCAGAGCAGGTTTCTTCTTCTGTTACTTGCAAAACCGCTGCTGCTTTTTCTTTATGCGTCCATATCTCAACATTTACTACATTGCATTGCAGATTCATCAGAACAGCGAAAGCTCAGACAACAAACCAGGTCTGTCAGTTCTTGTAAGCTCAATCACAGAGAAGTCGACATATTGTTTGACACCAATAGATGATCTCATTGATGGACTGAAGCAGATCAGGACAAAGAGACCGCAACAATCACACAACAAAAAAACTAAAAAAAGAGTTGATAACCATATTATCAAAACTAACCAAAACTGAATATAAACCAAGAAAATGATCGCTAGTACTTAATGTACAAATATATTCAAGAACGATATCATCGGTGACTTTCTTCCCTCCCTTGATCAGTAACATTGAAAACATCCATGAACCAGCCACCATCAAATGAGATATAAGCTTTCTTAATGGTGAGATTAAGCTCAGTTAGAACTTAAACAACCTCCAGAAGTATTCAATGTTTTTTCGCACTATCTACCTGTAACAAAAGACAAAATGTTTATACTCATTTCTTCCATTCTACTCAAACCAAACCCAACCCGGTGAAAATTTTGATTACCTTAATGACAGTGACATCAAATGAAAAACTCAGCCTAAAATCGAAAAGATAGATCATAACCTATGGAAGAAGAACAAAACAAAGTCAATTTACCTTGGTGGATTCACTCTTTTAATAAACTTTGCAATCTCATTATCCATATTATATGAATAGCTCAAACAAAAATCTGGAAAAAAACTGATATTGATTCAATCAAAACGAAGACCCCTTTAAAAAGGGAAATAAAAACAAAGACTAAACCCTAAAAAGATTAAAAAATGAAGCAAAGGCTTAAAATTGAACAAAACCCAGTTCTTGAAACTAATCATCAGAGACGAATATGGAATTAAACAGAAACAAAGACAAGTACCCATTCTCGATTCGCTTGGTGATTTATGCAAAAGAGAATCAAAAGGAGCAAAACTAAATAGGTAAGGAATAAGAAACTGGATCAACTTAATGAAATTGAGAACTAACCTGGTGGATGAGGGAAGTCAGATCGGTGGTGAGCTTGCTGTTGTTCTCCGCGAGCGGTTCGCTCGTCCAAAGTCCAAAGGGATGGAGACAAAGTTATTTTTTAATTTGAAATCGTGAATATTTTAGAATGTTGCCAGGTAAGAAAAACTGGGCTGAGCTGTATTAATTGTCTTAATTTAATTGGTCATATGTTTTAACTGATGTGTCATCTCCAGAATTGTTCTCAATGCTCATGCGTCAACACCAGGAGAGAAACGTTCTACTTTTATTGTATTGATACCCTTCAATAATTTATTTATGTTATCTCATTGAACAACATGTGAACAGCGATCGTGCAATCGTCTCGTCCCAATGAGATGCAGTACATGTCGAGAGTTATGTCCTTCCGGTATGGCTTTGATCTTTTAAGTAACCGAAAAGTTCGAGCTTTTAATTACCTTTAAAAGTTATGGAACTTGGAAATGGACTTGTGGAATTATAGGCAGTTTCCCTTGTCACACAAACTCTGCGTTCACAAGGTGAAGCTTCTTTTTGAGTTATCTGTGTTTCATAATTTATGTTATTTGTGTTTGGAGCTCAATAAAATGCATTTTAAGAAGCAAATAAGGGCTAGCTAATTAACACCTTTACCAGGTTCATACATTATTATTATACAATCAAAGAGACAAATATTGGAAGCCAAGTAAATCAATCAATCATGGAGTAGCTACATGCTCTAAAAATTCCACATCGGCTAGTAGGTTCACTAGTACATCCGACCGTAGGGTAGCCTGAACATCAATACTTCCTTCATTGATTCCTGGGAAAAGTGTAAGCTTTCCATTGAGACTACTCGACGGTCCAGATCGAGCTGCAATAGGTTTGCCCCAACCAAAATCTTTGTTGTACACTTCGAACCGGGGAGAGCTTGCGATAGCTATAGTGTCACCATCTACTTTACTGCCAATGCCTAATTTTAGGTTCTCAACATTTTTAACCCAATCCTCAGCAAAACTTCTACAGTTTTCATTCGTTTGCGAGCTCACTACTTTTTTTTTTTCCAGAGCAGCCCAACCCAAACCACGATCCAACAGCTCTTCCACGGTTGTTACGGCAGATGCAAGATAGACCATATTCCCAAAACAATCTTTTTCAAGCGGAGGATTTATCCTCTGCCTCAAGTCCACCGCTAGTTTGCATTGTGTCTGATGATTGATCGCCACATATGTGCCGAAACCGCTTGAAGTGATGAAATTACCAGGTCACTAGATCCAACCTCGCTGTTGGCTTTAGCTTTGAGATCTGAAACATTCTTTTTTGTGAAGTGAAGCATCCAATGTTTCATAGTGTGCACGGAAGAAGATTCACGGCTTGGTGGTGGTCTCTCCGTCATTGAAATCGGAATATGGATCGGGTAATCGATCCCTTCGAGAAACCATCTTTTAAGAACAAGAGGCTTATGATCGTAACATGAACCACTCGAGCAAATCTTGGACCAAGTATGAAAGAAATCCCACATAGAAACTCCGTCTGCCACCATGTGGTTGTAACTGTAACCTATGAATACTCCATCCTTCATCTCGGTGACTTGTACAACAAGCACGGGCTCGGGTGCGCCTTCACAGTTTTTTAAACCGTTGCGGGGAAAGAAATCATCTAGGACACAAGGCACAGAACCATCAGGTTGAAGAATATCACTCACCGAGACAGATTTAGCTTCGGCGTGGAGAAATCTAGCGCCAGAGTCATCACAGTCTACAAATAACGACACCGTATTGTCTTCAAGATTCTCCGTCTTCACGAGACGACCCGCGAAAGGGAAGTATATATCTAAGGCAAGAGAGAGGGAGGCCTTTAGCTGAGAGATGAGATTGTAACTGGGATCGGGTTTTGGAAAGAGAAGACCTCTTTGAGGACTACTGAACTGAAGAAGACTGAAGTCAAATGGAGTAAGATGGATCTTAGTTCGACCGGATTGGTTGCTGTTTCCGGGTCGAACAATGCTCGACGACACTAAAACTACCCCTCCTGCCATGTTTAGTCTCTAATGTGAGTCTTTGAAGCTGTGAAGAAAGAAAAAGTAAAACTTGGCTAGGCTTAAATTATACCCACTTGCCAATAGGAGAACTGGAGAAGGTAAGGATTTTAATATTGCGCGTGTTACACGTTGTAAAACTTTTCTTTTGTCCTTTTCTTTTTCTGTCTTTTGAATTTCAACCTACCACTTGTACAAACTAGAAAGTGTATATATCAAATAATATCTCAAAAGTTTCAAAAACTCGATCCAACAATTGTGTTTCTTCGTCGCATCCCCAACTTTTCATGTAGGCACCCGTTAGTTTTCATATATTTTTGTTTTACACCTCTTTATTTATATAAAGTTTCAGTGTTTTGATCCAACAATTATGTTTCTTCGTTGTACCCCTTGATTTCAATGTTTGCACTTGTTAGTTTTTGTATCTTTTTGTTTCACACCTTTTTGTTTCACATGTCTTTATTTTCATATTTTTGCATCTCTTTGTTGTATCCCCATCTTTCAAAAATCGCACCTATTAATTCTTTCACATTTTTTTCACACCTCTATGTTTCAAAAATCGCACTTTTTTGTTTTATACCTTTATTATTTTTATAAATTTCGATAGAATAATGATTTAATTTTTATTCTATGTGAATATCTTTCAAAATTGATTATCTGAGTATAATTCAGTAAGCCTAGATTTATATATCTTTAACATTATTATCTTATTGTCACTAAATCGATTTTTCATTTTTATATATATAACAAATATTGAGGAAAAAAAATATATATATATAACAAATATTTTATTTAACTAATTTAGTTAATTCATCTTAGTCATTATTTATGACTTTTATATTATACAGTTAAAAAATTACCAAAAAAATTTTACTCGAAATATGAAATTAACAATGTTAATCATTTCAAGTTTTCACTTTTCCGTGCGGTAACGCACGGGCCAACATCCTAGTTTATATAATATAAAAACTAGCATTTTAAAATCTCCTCATAACTCAATAAGTGATATGTTTGTAGAATATACAGTATGTATGAAATCTATATATATAACTCTATCAAATCATTAAAAATAAATTTCATATTGTTTAAAACTTTGCCTTAAAACTATATATACAATGAAACTCGGGTGTAGACTACATGCATTTGAAAACTTGGCTTCAAACATTTTCATTATTATCTACTATACAATTAGTGATGATGTTCTCCTTTTCCTTTTCTCTTTCAACATGTGCGTACTATATTTCCAAATCATAAGTACATAATGTTAATTATTGAAGGATTTGAGGAGACGACACAGTCACATGAAAATGTTTTGTTTTTCATTGTAAATTTGGGGATTTCCAAATAATTTCGGGGTTAACGAGATAAATTATCTTGCAAGTTTTTTTTGCTCTATACACTTTATGTGTGTAATTTATGTTAATTTTGTTTGGAGATCAAGTAAATGCATTTCAAGAAGCAATCAAGGGCAAGCTATTTAACCATAATACCTTCGCCAGGTTCGTACTGTAAATAATCAAAGAGACAAATACCGGAGCCAGATGGTATGCTCCTAAATAAATCAATCATGCAGTAGTTACATGCTCTAAAAATTCCACATCGGCTAGTAGATTCGTTATGACATCCGACCATAGGTTAGCTTGAACATCAATACTTCCTTCATTAATTCCCGGAAAAAGATTAAGCTTGCCACTGATACTATTGGACGGTCCAGCTCGAACTGCAATAGGTTTTCCCCAACCGAAATCTTTGTTGTACACTTCGAACCGGGGAGAGCTTGCGATAACTATAGTATCACCGTCTACTCTACTGCCAAGGCCTGATTTTACGTTCTTAACATTTCTAACCCAATCCTCTGCAAAACTTTTACAGTTTTCATTCGTCTGCGATCTCACTAGTTTATTTATTTGGAGAGCAGCCCAACCCAAGCCACGATCCAGCAGCTCTTCCACGGTGGCTGTGGCTGATGTAATATAGACCATATTCCCAAAACTATCTTTCTCAAGGGGAGGAGTTACCCTCTGCCTCAAGTCCACCACTAGTTTGCAATACGTCTCTTGTTCCCGGCACACACAACTATGTCTGATGATTGATCTCCACATATGTGCAGAAACCGCTTGAAGTGATGAAACTATTCCCAGGTCGTCACTAGAGTCAACCTCGCTGTTGGCTTTAGCTTTGAGATCTGAAATGTTTTCCTCTGTGAAGTGAAAAATCCATTCTTTCGTAATTGGCACCGAAGAAAGTACTTCACGGCTCGGTGGTGGCCTCTCCGACTCTGAAACCGGAATATGGATAGGGTAATCGATACCCTCGAGGAACCATCCTTTAAGAACAAGAGGCTTATGATTGAAACCTGAACCAGTCGAGCAAATCATGGACCATGTGTGAAAGAAACCCCATACAGAAACTCCATCTGCCACCATGTGGTTGTAACAGTAACTGATGAACACTCCGTCCTTCATCTCGGTAACTTGTATAACAAGCAAGGGCACCGTGACACCATCAACGCTCTTGAAATCGTCGGCGGGAAAAAAGTGCTTCGTGAAATCGGGAACAGAGCCATCAGGCTGAAGAAAATCACTCACCGAGACAGATTCAGCTTCGGCGTGGAGAAACCTAGCGCCAGAGCCATCACAGTCTATGTAAAACGACACTGTCTCGTCTTCAAGATTCTCCGTTTTGACGAGACGACCCGCGAAAGGGAAGTAGATATCTAAGGCGAGTGATAGAGAGGTCTTTAGCCTAGAGATAAGATTGAAATCTGGATCGGGTTTGGGAAAGAGAAGACCTCTTTGAGCATAGTCGAATTGAAGAAGACTAAGGTCATATGGAGTAAGATGGATCTTAGTTCGACCGGATTGGTTGCTGTTTACGGGTTGAATAATACTCGACGAGACTAAAACTACCCCTCCTGCCATTTTTTGTCTCTAATGTGAAGCTCTGAACGAAAATAAAATAAAATATGGCCAATCTAAAATAGTACCCCCACCACATGCCAAAAGAAAGCAAATCCTATCCAATGTACGTAAGGATTAAATTATTCCACAATAGAATTAATACCTTATCACCTAAATGTCCCTAAGTGATTAGTTTGAAAAGTTTATGTATTAAATCTATCTATATAACTCAGAATCAAAATTACTATGACTTTGTTTTCAAAGCTAGCTTTTCGTTAGTATAATTCTTTGCGGCCAAAATATTTTCAAAGAGAAAAAAAAAAACTTATTTTGACTTTCTCTAAAATAATTTATCTAAAATAATTCACAACAATTAGAACATAATTTGTCTACTCAGCCATCTGAAATAAAATGGAGTTAGTTGGACCGTTGCTCGTCCGGATTGGTTTATATAGTCACATCTGCCATTTTTGGTGTGTATATGTCCGAATGATATGTTTTATTCTCAACCAAATCAAATCATACAGTAGTTACATACTCTACAAATTCCACGTCGGCTAGTAGATTAACTAGTACATCAGACCATAAGGTCGCCTGAACATCTATACTTCCTTCATCGATTCCCGGAAAAAATACAAGTTTGCCACTGATGCTATTGCCCGGTCCAGCTCGAGCTGCAATCGGTTTTCCCCAACCGAAATCATTGTTATATACTTCAAACCGGGGAGAGCTTGCAATAACAATAGTGTCACCAGCCACTCTACCACCAACGCCTAGTTTTAGGTTCTTTACGTTTTTAATCCAATCGGCTGCAAAAGTTTTACAGTTTTCATTAGTTTGTGACTTCACTACTTTATTAATTTGCAAAGCAGCCCACCCTAACCCACGATCTAGCAGCTCTTCCACGGTAGCTATAGCTGATGAAAGATAGGCCATATTCCCAAAACACTCTTTCCCGAGTGGAGGATTTAGCCTCTGTCTCAAGTCCACTGCTACTTTGCAATGCGTCTGTTTTTCTCGGCTCAGACCACCGTGTTTGATGATAGACCTCCACATATGCGCAGAAACCGCTTGAACAGATGATATTTTCAGTTCACTTGAGCCAAGCTCGGTGTTGGCTTTAGCTTTGAGATCTGAAGTGAAAAACCCTATCTTTCGTAACGGCTACGGGAGATAGTTCACGTCTTGGCTGTGGCCTCTCCGTCTCTGAAACTAGAATATGGATAGGGTAATCGATCCCGTCAAGGAACCATCCTTTAAGAATAAGAGGCTGATGATCTGAACCCGAACCACTCGAGCAAATCTTGGACCACGTGTGGAAGAAACTCCACATTGAAGCACCGTCTGCCACCATGTGGTTATAACAGAATCCGATGAATACTCCATCCTTCATTTCGGTGACTTGTAAAGCAAGCAAGGGCTCCGAGACACCATCACTGCTCTTGATATCGTCAGCGGGGAAGAAGTGTTGTATGAAACTGGGAACAGAACCATCAGGCTGAAGAAAATCACTCACCGAGACTGATTTAGCTTCGGCGTGGAGAAATCTAGCGCCGGAGCCATCACAGTCTATGAAAAACGACACCGAGTTATCTTCAGGGTTCTCCACTTTGACGAGACGACCTGCGAAAGGGAAGTAGGTCTCTAAGGCAAGAGAGAGAGAGGTCTTTAGTCGAGAGATGAGATGGAAGTCGGGATCGGGTTTGGGGAAGAGAAGACCTCTTTGAGGATAATCATATTGAAGATGAGTGAGATCAAATGGAGTAAGATGGATCTTTGTCCGACCCAATTGGCTGTTGATTACGGGTCGAACAATGCTCGAGGAGATTATGACCAAATCTGCCATTTATTAGCTACTTCTAGTGTGATACTGTTATGTACGTGAAACTAAGCCTCAGCTTATATAATCGTAAACCTCGGCTAATCTGAGATGATACCCACATACATACCACAAGATAGAAAACAAATCTTATCCAAGTTACGTGTGTATAAAGGACATATAAATCATGTGCGTCTAATTTTTGATATTTTTTATGCAATTAATAGTACGGCAATTATTTTGTTTTCTTTGCTAACAATTTTTAATGTTTAGATTTTCTTAAAAACCTGTCCAAACACACAAGTTTATGATATTTTTAGATTTTTTGTTTTTGGGTAATATACATAAACTTGTACCGCCTAGTACGTTTCAAGTCACCTTTGATCCACCGAACCTCCCAATCAACTCATGTTTTCTTCACAAAATATCATAATCAAATATTAAACACTCGTTACAATAATAATTTTGGTGTTTACCAAACAATTGATAGATATTAACAAGAATCTCAAAATTAACTAGCTACTCAGAATAATATGTACAGTCACAGTCACAAGAGTTTTGTCTTGCGGGTTGAAATTGAATTTCAATACAACGACGAAACAGAGGAATCTTTCCGTAACCACGTTTCATATAACACAAGCCCCACGTATGATAGCAACAGACACGGATGTAACTGTAAGATGTAATAAGAACTTTATTTTGCCACCAAATTGTCATCTAGATATTCCGGATCGGGTAGCTTGTTCAAGTCAACAAGCTTTAGTAACCCGCCGCCAAAGTCTCGCTTCTGACTAAAAACGCGGCGGCGTTTGTTGTTCTGAACCACCGTCGTCCCAATCGCATCCACCTGAGCGCCGACCTCAGTCGCCTTTTTCCTGATCGTCGCGGCCGACATGTCCTCTGCTGCGGAATTTTGGATACACGGCATAAGCTCCGGGAAGTTGAGCGTAGCGGTTGGTCCTCTGAGGTAAAAGACCGCTGTGTCGTACGCACGCGCAGCCGCTTCAGGTGTAGCGTAAGAGCCTAGCCAGAGCCTTGAACGCTTATTGGGTTCACGAATCTCCGCAACCCATTTACCCCATTTTCTCATCCTTATCCCTTTAAATGGTCTTTGTCTCTTCCTTGCGCCTCCCACGTCAACTGCGGCTGCTACTCCACCATCCATGGCGGCTCCGGATCGAGTTGAGTTTCCAAGAAGAGGACTTTAGAAAGTGGGTTTAGGGAAATTATCTGATTTCTTGATCAAGATTCTCTTATATATATGCGAGTTGAAAAGAGGCTGCAGTTGTAGTTGGAGGAGAAAATTCCCAAAATCAATGACGACGTAGCGTTATAGTTGAAAATTTTGTTTCGATTATTAAACATATATTTGACTATAGTATAAAGTATAAACCTAAATTTAGGTGAAAAGATTTTATTTCATGAAAAAAAAATGATGAGAAAGCTTTGTTTGTGATAAGCTCGAGAAAAGTCGTGGAGATGAATAGACGACTCGTCTTTTAGTTAACAATATAACCGAATATTAAATCATTGAGTACGATCCAATTTTTTGAGTGTTTACTGATATATATAAATAAGCGTCTGTCTCAGTATAATGATGAGAATTATCATTGTATTATATATACACCACCAATCGTCTGATTTTGGTTCTTAGCTAGCTTGTTTCCACGATGGCATCACAAAACTATATTTATATCAGAAAGTATAATTTTTTTTTTAATCAAATTTTGCATCTTATGATGAACGAACTACGATCGAAAAGATATAATGTATTGATTTATAATCATTTCCACAAAACTATATATTGATTGTACATAACGTTAAATATACCAGCATGACTGGACTGCATGAGCCATCCAAAATCCAAAATCCTAAATTTAAGATGAAAAAAACAAAAAAACATCGAATGGTCTCATTTACGTGTTTTTTTTTTTTTGTGTGTGCAAAGGTCTCATTTACGTGTAATAATTTGTTTATTGGATAGACGAATCATATCATATGACATATACGCGTACGTATACACACGTCCCATATAAACAAAACAAAAGGAGACGAGGACAGACAGTGGCCCCCTATGGTATTGGTCGGTAGTCGGTGGCTGGATACCGTTAGTAATTGACTTTTTACGTGTTTACGTAAATGATGTGATACGTATTACAATACATTGTCCGTTTTGTCCCTCTGTATCTGTAGAGGCCTCTGGAAGCTTCTCTGTAACAGCGACAGTACGTTCGTAGTGCAGGGGAGAGTTTTGGTATTGCGTTATTGCGGGCTCCGCATGTCGGTCGGCACATAACGCAGGCTACGACGTGCTGATTATTATACACGAGGGCGGCTCATTTCCATTATGTTTATTAGTGATTTATTAACCAATCGTTATGTTTTTTTTTGTCGTGTTAACACAAGATTAGTAGTAGTACTATTAATTTTTAACGATTATTTATAGGAATGTAACAGGAAAAGATTCTCATGCTCTGTTTTGTTTGTTGCAGTCTTAACGTTTATTTAAGTTTGACGGTGGATAAAAAATAAGTTTCAACGTAATAGAGATTTAACGATAGTTTCTTAAGTTTTGACGTTTTATTCACCCACGGAATATTTCGCATGCTCTTTTTTGTTACACTCATAAATTGTGACGGTAGATGTAGCCAGAGCCGGCGTGGAAGAGCTGACCCTTAGTCTATTATTCTCACGCAAGTCTATTATTCTATATCTCCATCCCAAGTCTCATCATTTTTTGAGGTAATTTAACACTACTTCTATGCTCATTGTCAAACACATTTGCTTTCAAATATGACATTCATTATTTAATATGACATTCATTATTTACGTATAATGTTGTTCAAACTCCGACTGCCAAATACAGTTAATTATTATGTTGTTCAAACTCCCAACTGCCAAACATAATTTATTAATATAGGCTCGCGCAATGCGCGAGATATATTTTATTTATAGTTTTATTAATTCTTATATGTAATTTTAAAATTTTAATGTTCAAATTCTTTTTAAAAAAATATTTAATATGTGTTATTCATATTTTGACACAAAATAAAATAAATAGGACATCTCGATAAAAATTTTTATTTGAAGTAATTAAGTAGTTATTTCTTATTCATTATTTCATACAAAATTTATTTGATGTTTCTAAATTTTAATACATAATTAATTATATGTGTTTTATCATCATTTGTATTATGCGGATTTTTATCTAGAGAGTATGATTTTTAAAATAGATAATTAATAATACTTTAATTTAGGAAAACAAAATTTATATAATATCTTAATTTTTATGCGACAACTTTAATCATCAATTAAAATTAACAAAAGGATATAGTAAGAGTAAGATTTATCGTCTTAAATCACTGCTAACAACTTGTTCACGCTTGTAATTTACACAAATCTACTTCAAATTTGTGCACATGCCTTTGATCTAAGATTTCAATTCTTCCATGTTTCAGTAGTAGCATATTGACACCCAACCCGTAATCGCAACGACCCAATTGCAAGAGCGGAGCTCTACCAACTGAGCTATATCCCCCCGAGCCAAGTGGAGCATGCATGAAGGTCTTCTTTCTCTTGTTCAATACAGTCGATACTTATGCAATGTTGCTTACTTTTTCCTTAAATATTTCCAGGTTTTTAAATTTTTTGTGTCGTCTCTCCAAAAATCATATTAAATACTTGACACAAATTTATATTATAACAATAAAAATTAACTTAAAATTAATATTAATTCATAGCATCAAGACTGAGGAAAATATAGTTGTTTACATGTACAAAAAAATGTAGCTGAACTCAAATATTGTGTGCTTATTTTAACATTAGTTTATATCTAGAAATCAACTATATAGGATACAAAGGAAAATGTTTTCTTACTCTCCTTATTTCCTCCAAATAAGTCAAAAACGCAGGTTTCTTCTTTGATGTTAACACCATTTTCCCCAGTTGAGAACCATCTCTAACAAAAATCACATACACTATTGTTCTTTAATCAAACACCCCAAAACCCAAATAAAACTCCCATTTTCTGTAGTTTTTCTCTCTGATATATTTTAAGTTTCCCACAAAACACATCAATATTTTTTCCTAATATATCTCTTAATATTTGTCTGTTTTCCCCCTTTTTCATAATTTGATTACCTTAATTTATTCTCACACATTTCAATTTGCTAATTTATTTTTTGAAATCTAATCATTAATTTCAAATTACATAATATTTTAAGATTCTCACAAATTACATCTTCAGTTTTCCTAATCTATTTCTTGAAATTTTGGCAATTTAAATTTATCGCTAATTTCTGTCTAATTTAAGTTTCCTCAATTTTTTTCTTCATAATTTTGTAGCTCCAGTAGTAGTGTCTCCAAATAAGTGATCCACTTCCTTATGTAGTGAAAAGAAAATCCATCAAAAATTGCAGATGCTTTTTAACAGAGCTTCTTCATTCATTGTTTTATCTTTTGTATTTATTAACTACATCTTTTAACTTTCAATTGGATAAATTAAGGAAAAAAAACATAACACAATTATTTACCAGATACTTATGAGTCACTTAATTGGTATAAATAATAATAAAAAGAGCAACTCCACATAGATCCAAATACATTTAAATACATACAATCGATTATGAAAAAAATACTATCGAATCAGAACCCCCGTCATTGGTCTCATAATCATGCTCATATTTAAAACAGATTAGTGAGAAATTACGAAGAGCACAAGCAAATAAGAAACAAAAAATGATCGTAAACCATTTTCACTTGATAAGAATAGCGGATAAATCGATCTTTTGTTTGATGCATCTTCATAACGATAAAAATCTGAAATATATATTTTGCTGAATATATATATATATTTTTGTGCAAAACTGAAAATATCTATATAAGAAGGAAATCTAGGAATTTTTTTTTGGTTTTGTGGGCCTGTAGTTACTAAAGTCCAAACTACAAATAATTTAATTTAATTAGGTCCAAACAATAAATGAATACATGTGTCAGATATACGAAACGATGTGAAATGTATGGCGCATATGTATACGTTGTCACCACTACAACAAACACCAGAAATATTGCACAGTTACAGACTTACAAAGAGTAGAACGAATCTGAAAAAAAAAAGAAAAAAAAAAAAAACAAAACAAAACCAATACCTTTCTAAAATGCAAGTCAGTATTAATTGGAAGTTGTCTTCGAAGGGTGGTTCTGATCTTTGTTTTCAAATGTTCGAGACAAGGATATTTGGCCAACAACATCTGGTGAGTGGGTAAATGTAGATATAAATCATATACTGAAGAACAAAGTGGAAGCTAAGAGACCAGAAATACGAACAATGCAAAATAGGTTGTTACCTGGAAGCTCCTCACCCTTGTCTACCATATCAAGCAAGTCTGAAAAAGTAGAGAACCTAAATAATCAAAACCAATAGAGCATTGTCATTTTTTAACAGTCTCCAAAGACATTTTCTCTGTGAAAACAATTCACCACTTGTGGTTGGTGCGACAATAACGGTTGGAGGATGCAACAACATCGAAATCATTGATGTTGTACAACTGGCCTTTAACCAATTGATCTTGAAACTTAGGCACACGATTAGGAAGGACTGAAGCTTGTATAGCACAATCCTGAAACAAAAGCGAAATGAATGTGTTAAAATGGAGATAAATCAGGGGTCAAGAGGAACAATAATAGAGATAATATACATTTTCATCAGGAAGGAGATATTTTCACCAGGAACAATAAGTAAGATATTGTTTCTTCGAAAGTCTCGAACTTCCTAAATATGGATGACCCGAACAACAATCCTATTGATACCAGTGTTGTGTGTCTTGTTGGAGGTTGAATCAAGGGTAGAGTATTGTGTTAGGTTTACCCATGGTGTGAGAGAGAGAAGGTGAGTGTCATCAAAGGTTGTTATTTAAGGAGAAAACTTAATGCAATGGTTGAGGGAGAGTAATCTGGGATTGAAATGAAATGTTAATGACCATAAAATCATAGGTGTTTGGTATTATTTTGATTACATTATAATTGGGTGGTAAACGTAAAGATGAAAATGAAGGATATACTTCAATGGAATTCTTTAATTACTTTAAAGATTGTAATAAGTAATACAAATAACATAATCATAATAATGGTTCATATGATTCTAATTGGTAGTGTATATCTAAACCCCTTTTTAGATTTTAAATTTGATTCCAAACAATTTGAAAACGATTTTGGACAGGATTAATGTTACATACAGTTCGGAACTTCAAATAGGTGTTTGGGATCTTGACACAGACATTAAACTGAAAATGATTTAGAATTTGGTGGTGGAGTAGGAGAATTAAACCAAAGAAACCCAAAGATCAGGAGATTTTTGTGAAGGTACAAATCATGCAGAAAAAGGTTCATTATATTGAAATAATATTTTATTATTATTTTATTATTCACTAAAACGCATTATAAAGTAACAAATCATGCAGAAAACTTTCAAATCCAGAAATAAATTGTAAATAAAACTCAATTAAAATTGTAATTAAAAAGCATAAAGAAACGGCGATAGATAAACGACACGCAATCTCTGGTTGCACCGTACCTTCCTCTACTTCTCAGTCTTGATAATAATTCCTGCAGCCTTCTTTGGTTGGTTCTTTTTCCCCTTCGGTTTCAGGATACCCTTCCCCTCTCATTGATTAACCTTGGTACCTCCACAATCCGCGATTCCTTCACTCTCCATGTTTTCATCCTGTTTGTCCAAATCTGAGACTGCAAGACACAACTTCTTGGTTGTGGATGATTGCTCAGCAGGCTCCACATTGAAAGATGCTTGACGCTTGGATGATGGTGTATTAGTTTCAGTTCCATCTTCACTGTTAGTCAGCATCAGTTGCATCTATCAAATGGATAAACAGAATGAATTAGCTTAATTAGACACTAAAAACTTCCAGCGATAACATAATAAATTTCAATGTGATTTACTTAATTATAACCTGTTCACCGGATACAATAGAGTCCGAATTGATTGTTTCCTGAGACTCAAGCATGCTTTCCTCTCCCAACGTACCATCATTCAACAACACCTTTGCAACCTTGTAAGAGTCCTTTCCATCCAAAATGTTTGCCTTTTCAACACATACCAAAAAGAGGTATGTCTTTCCAATGACATTGTTGATTGGATCTGGTAAGTTCTCTGGGTCTGCAATCTATATCACTCATAATAAAATTAATAATTAATATTTAATCTACAACACAAAAGTAAAAGTGCAAATTCCATAGATCAAAATACCTCAGCTAGTGATCCATTTAAGAGAGTAGCAGCGCTTTGGGTAATGATTTTTGCAGCTGTACTGTCAAACAGCAAACACTTGGTCTCACCAGTATTACCCATGACCTTAACATATATCATGTACCTAAATGTTTTTTTGCTAGACGTTAATGTCATGGATTGAGATTACAATAGTACTGACAAAAAACTAAATCAACTTACCGCGGGTCAACATTGGTTACAATGGATTTGCAGACATCACACCAAAACTTTTGTTTTGTTTCTTTGATTACTTTCTCCTTGCCGGATGGATAGATATGAGTAACCTTTTTGTTACAGTTTCTGCAACTAAAATAGTACCACGACCAATCTGTATCAATTGCATAGATTGTGCACAACACCCTTGCCTTACCAATCTGAAATATTTAGACATAGTTGATGATTAATATAACGTAAGTATTAGCAAATTAGTGCTTCTGATTAAATCTTAGTTGTGATTGCTGCACCTCTTGAGAATTGAGTAGCTCTGATATGGTTCTCCGGGGAAACTGATCACTCTGGTCAGCAGTCAATGCCACAATCTGGTTCTGCGGTGCATTTTCGCGGAAGGTAAGGGTCAGACCATCATTGGGAAGGCTGAATAAAAACAGGAAAATTGTTAAAATAAAGTCCAATCATATTCAGGGTAAATAGTTAAAAACTTAAAATTCTCACGTTTGAACAAAAGCAGCAACTTCAGGATAGGGGGGTTGATAAAAACTTGTGTAGTATTGTAAGAATTAGACAAACTCACAACACCTGAAAAACATGACGATATGATTAGGAGATTATATAATCTAATTACCAAGAAGAACCCAAGAAGAACAATATGAATCTAATGACGCCATTTAAGGCTTACCATTTGGCACCAACATGATTAAAAAGGAAGCATACCTTTATAGTTTTTGACTTTCGCAAATCTGATCACACAGATCACCATGGCGCCATTAGCTTCCTGGCAAGCCGTAAACACTTGTTCGGCATGTGAACCCCACAGTGTGCAAGGTAGCCTAACATCCCTGTATAAGAATTGAGTTACTAAATAAATAAAAGTCTACTGAATCATAAGCATGTTATACTAATCATAATTTTGACTACACAACTTACTTTTCATCCCTCAACTCGAAATCGAGCTTATGATTCGGCTTGTTATTAGTTTCCTTAAGCTCCAGTTCTCCTATGTTAACAACTTGGCCCATTGCATCTACAAAACAAATGGGTGGGGATTTTTTTAAATACTAATATGCTACGTTGCTATGATCATATACTTGTTAATAAAAATGGAAACTTACCAACTAACATACAGGGATTGATCTCCTCATTCAAGATTGGCTCAAACTTAGCAAGACTCAAGTAGTTGGAGTCAGATATATTCTCACAACGTGAGACAACAGTGCCAGTTTGAAATCCAATCTTGTACAAATGATTGGTTGGACGAAACTGACCAGTTGAATGAGTAAGCCCGAAGGTTTCTACAAACTTCCACTCACCAACTCGAACATGGGGAGCAAAACGCGGAACCAAATCCTTCTTCACGCTTGCATGTATTTTAACACCCTAAAATATTCATGGCGCCTTATCAGCGTTAGACATATACCATAAAATTATGCTTAAAATTTATGTTGTAAAGCCCTGACCTGTGTATCTGCAAGCACCATCTCTAATGTTTCTCCTGTTTGGACAGTGTATTGGTGCCATGAATGCAAGACCTTGACTTGGATCCTCCATGAAGATTTGTAGGGACGCAATTCACGGAGAAGAGCAAATGAAGCTGCCATTGAATTTTGGAAGAATGTTTTGCTGGTAAGATATATGTGAGTTTGCTGTGATAAGATGTGAGGTGAGATGATAGGTAGTAGAATTATTTATAGTGGAGTGTAGGGAACCTCTAGTTAAGGTTGTAGTTAATGTTATTCTTGATGACCAAGTATGAGATCGCTGGAAAATTTAATCGATCAATGTATTTCATCGATGATTGTGCTCAATTTTATAAGGAAGACTTTGATTATATTATTCCTTATTATGTCATTAGGAAATATTGTCAATTTGTTTAAGGAATCTAACATTCAATTACAGAGGAAATTGGGGAAGGTGCACATAGACATATGTTTGTTAAGGTAAGTAAATCATATCTCGCTGTATGAACTTTCTATAGGTAAGAGGTAAGGCAATTGGGAATATCATTATTGTCCTAGTCATTGTTATTTAATTTTCCAGAAATTTAGTCAACAAATTTATTGTCCGAAAATTTGGTTTACATAATTAGCAAAGAGTTAATTTTAGCGTGTCATATGGAATTTTGGGATTGGTTTTGTCGAAATGGAGGCTGAACTATGAGAGGCCCATAAATTGAAATATGAGGTCCATATAAAGTATTTTCTCTAAATGGAGGTCCATATAATCGAATATGTAAGAGGTCCATATATAATCCAATATGTAAGATGTCGAAATAATTTATTGCATTCTTAGCATTTATTATGAAAACTTTCCATATTAGTATTTTTGAAGCAAAAACTGCTGCAAAAATACTAGTATAGATCTCTATATACTTATTTAATCAATGTTGTTAGTGTTGGAGTAAGCTTAAAAAAAATTAAAATAAAAGTTATCTTAATCCTATCGAGATATGGACTTAGGATTAGTTGGTTTGAGAATATGTTAAGTTCCCTGTTTGAACTAGGAAATTGTCTAGATCTTTCTCTATATAAGAAGGTGCAAGGTTGTTGCACAACTTATAAGTTTTTGAGAAAGAGTTTGAGAGCTTTAGTTTTGAGTAATTTTCTAAAGCTAATAAAAGAGAGACATTCTTTTATAAACTTGATTTCTCTCTAATCTTTTAATTCTAGATTTGGTATCAAAGCCTTGCAAGATCACATAAAAACTATGGCAGAGCTTACCATGGCAACGACGAAACCAAAGGAAGTAGGAGGATCTTCTTCCATTACATGTCTGATGTTAAATACAAACAATTATACTGCATAGGCGATGAAGATGAAGATCGCGTTGAAAGTCCATAAAGTATGGGAGATTGTTGAAGCTGTTACAGACGATCTCGATGGCGAGAAGAACAACATGGCTATTGCCTTGTTGTTTCAATCAATACCAGAGAGTCTCATCTTACAAGTTAGAGAGCTTGATTCAGCAAAGAAAGTATGGGAAACCATTAGAGCTCAACATGTGGCAGCAGAGAGGGTTTGAGAGGCTAGATTACAAACCCTAATGGCTGATTTGATCGACTAAAGATGAACGACTCTAAGACAATTGATGATTTCGTGGGAAAGTTGTCTGAAATCTCTTCGAAGTCAACTGCTTTGGGTGCAAACATAGAAGAATCGAAGATAGTTAAAAGGTTTCTCAAGTGTCTTCCTCGAAGAAAATATATACACATAGTGGCGTCTCTATAACAAGTTCTAGATCTTAACACCACAGGCTTTGAAGATATTGTGGGGTGAATGAAAACCTATGAAGAACAAATCTTTGAAGAAGAAGAAGCACATAAAGATCAAAGTAAGTTAATGTATACAAGTACAGAAACTCAGATGGTTCAACCAAATTGAGATTTCAACGGAGATTACAGAGGAAGAGGTCGTGGACGCTACAGAGGAAGAGATTTATCACAAATCACATGTTTTAGGTGTGACAAGATGGGTCAATATGATTCACATTGTCCAAACCGATTGCTTAAGCTTCAAGAGACGCAAGAAGGTGATAACAAAATACACAAGATGCAGACAAACTTATGATGCATGAAGTATTCTACTTGAAAGAGAAGTGTTGCGTGCCCAATAAGTTTGAGACAAACACAGTTGAAGATAATATTTGGTATCTTGAAAATGGAGTTAGCAATCACATGACCGGAGGTATACAATATTTTACCAAGCTTGACCACTCTGTTACTAGAAAAGTGAGATTTGGAGACGATTCACATATTCATATTAAAGGAAGAGGGACAATAGCTTTCATTGATATGAATGGAAAGCCAAGAGTAATGTCAGATGTGTATTTTATCCTTGATTTAAAAAGCAACATCATAAGTCTTAGGCATGCTACAGATTCGGGCTGTGACATATGGTTAAAGGGAGAATATCTAACGATGTGTGATCGTGATGGAAATATATTAGTAAAAACAGAGAAATCCAAGAATCGTTTATACAAGGTTCAAATGGGACTACAAGATAATGAATGTCTTCAACTTTCTGCTACAAGTGAGTCAAGTAAGTGGCATGTGAATTTTGTGACTCTAGCCTCAATGACAGATAGAGATCTCGTTTTAGGAGTGCCAAAAATTTCTTTTGAAAAAGAAATTTGCAGTTCATATCTACTTGGAAAACAAACTCGGCATATGTTTCCCTAACCAACTACTTTCCAGGTAACAAAGAAGCTTGAACTCATCCATGCAGATATTTGCGGTCCTATAAGGCCAAGTACAAGTGCTGGTAGCAGATATGTTTTTGTTCTCATTAATGATTTCTCTTGTTACATGTGGACAATTCTGTTGAAAGAAAAAGGAGAAACTTTTGATAAATTCCAAATTTTCAAAACCATGGTGGAGAAAGAAACAGAGAAAGGAATACAAACTTTTAAAATGGACAGAAGATGAGAGTTTGTGTCTTTTGAATTTAATTATTTTTGTGAAGCTTCCGGCATTAGAAGGCACCTAATGGCACCATACACTCCACAACAAAACGGAGTAGTAGAAAGACGCAACATGACCTTGATGGAGATGGCCAGAAGCATACTAAAGCATAGGCATATGCCTAACTATATTTGGAGAGAAGCTTTAAGACATTCAACCTATCTTTTGAACAAAGTGGCGACAAAAGTTTTGAAGGACAAAACTCCATACGAGTGTTTTCGTTGATGGAGATGGCGAGAAGCATACTAAAGCATAGGCATATGCCTAACTATCTTTGGAGAGAAGCTTTAAGACATTCAACCTATCTTTTGAACAGAGTGGCGACAAAAGTTTTGAAGGACAAAACTCCATACGAGTGTTTTAGGGACAAGAAACATCAATCGAGCATTTAAGTATTTTTGGTTGCATTGGATATGCAAAAATAGACAAGAACTTAGCAACATATGGAGATGGAAGTTTTAAATTTTTGATTGATGATTTTGGAAATCATGGTTTACAAAAAAAGCGAAGAGAATGATGAAACCAGACAGAACAATGACGATAAGGTGTCTTCTAATGTTTTTGGAGATAACAAAGATAATGATCAATCTGAATCAGGGAATGAACAAGAATTAGAAGACGAGTCTGCAGTTTCACCTGCAGTTGCGTCTGCAGTACCTTTAAGAAGAACTGAAGGATAGAGATTTAAGCCTAAATATCTGCAAGATTATGTTTTACTTGCTGAATAAATAGGGGAGACCTTGCTATTATGGCTGAATAATGAACCAAGAACTTTTTATGAAGCAAAAGATTCTAAAGAATGGACACAAGCTTGTGAAGAAGAAATTGGTTCTATAGAGAAGCTTAGAACATGTGATCTTGTAGACTTATCGATCGGAGCAAAACCAATAGGTTTGAAGTGGGTGTTCAAGCTGAAAAGAAACTCAAATGGGAGTAAAAATAAATATAAAGCTCGACTTGTTGCTAAGGGATATGTGAAAAATATGGTGTTTATTTGGACAAAGTTTTTGCTCTAGTAGCTAGGATTGAAACTATAAGGCTACTTGTTGATCTTGCGGCTTCATATGGATGAGAAATACATCATCTTGATGTCAAAATAGCTTTTTTCTGAAACTTCAGTTTCTTAAATGTTCAAAGTAACCTTCTATCTATCGAAAGGAAGCTAGTAAGGATATTCTGATTGTAGGAGTATATGTTGATGATCTGTTTGTCACAGGAACAAGCTTGAATGTCATTAACAAATATAAAAAGGATATGGCCTCTAAATTTGAAATGAGTGATCTTGGGAGATTGACATATTATCTTGGAATTCAAGTGAATCAGCATCATAACAGGATAATACTAAGTCAAGAATGCCATGCTCATAAGATCTTGGAGGAAGCTGAAATGCAAAGATGTAATTCAATTCATGCACTGAACTTAAAATGTCAAAAGCTGAGAATGAAAAGGAGATTGATGCAATGAGTTACAGAAAGAAGGTAGGATACCTCTGGTATTTGTCGCATACTAGACCAGACCTGTCTTACTGCATGGGAATGCTGAGCCGGTACATGCAGAGTCCAAGAGAATCACATGGAGTAGTAATAAAACAAGTCTTGAGATACTTGAAAGGTACAACTACTCTTGGTCTGTCTTATGAAAGATCGATTTCGGTACCTAAGTTGGTTGGTTACAGTGACAGCAGTCACAATGTTGACCCGGATGATGGGAAAAGTACTTCAGGGCACATCTTCTATTTCGGAGAAAGTCCAATTACTTGGTGTTCACAAAAACAAGATGTTGTAACTATGTCCTCGTGTGAAGCAGAGTTTGTTGCAGGAACTAAAGCAGCAAAACAAGCAATTTGTTATTTGAGCTTACATGATCTTCAAGTGAGAAAATAACTATTCGAATTGACAATCAATCGGCCATTGCTCTCACCAAGAATCCAGTTTTTCATGGTAGAAGCAAGCATATACACAGACGCTATCACTTCATAAGAGAGTGTGTGGAAAGTGGACAAATAGAGGTAGAACATGTTTCGAGAAGTGAGCAAAAGGCGGACATTCTTCCAAAGCCTTTGGGAAGACTCGAGTTCAGAGAAATGAGGGAGCTAATGGGAGTACAATATCTGGCAAAGTTGGATTTCAAGCTTAAAGGAGACATTTTTGGAGTAAGCTTGAAGAAAGTTTAAAATAGAAGTTATCCTAATCCTATTGAGATATGGACTTAGGATTAGTCGGTTTGATAATATGTTAAGTTGCCTATTTGAATTAGGAAATTTTCTAGGTCTTTCTCTATATAAGAAGGTGCAAGATTGTTGCACAACTTATGAGTTTTGAGAAAGAGTTTGAGAGCTTTAGTTTTGAGTAATTTTCTAAAGCTAATAAAAGAGAGATATTCTTTTATAAACTTGTTTTCTCTCTTATCTTTCAATGCTAGAGTTAGAAGTTTAACCCTACTATCATGTGACATATTACAAAAAATATCATTATATTTTAATTAATTTAATAACTAACAAAATAAAATATTATATTTGTTTATAAAATAAAAAACAATATTTTCGAAATGATTTAGTGAAATTATTTAATAGATTCCATCTATTGTTTCAAAAATTTTAGTAAACAATAACAAACTATTTAGAACAATTATAAAACATAATTTTATTTATAAAAATAAGATTAAATATGTATATATATATATAATGACATATATATTTTAAAACTAAGATATAACATTGCTTATATTTAAAAATAAAATATTATATATAATTTATTTAATATTTTTGTGCACTTCTCATCGATGCATTAACATTTTATTAAAATCTAAAAATCACAAATGTTATATTTTATTCAATATAATATATACAACTAAAAAAGATAAACCAAAAAGTTAAATCGAGATTTCTAAACACGACCACTTCAATCCGAGTTTTGTTTTATTTTCTGGATTTTACCAAATTTATATGATTCACAGATTTGAAATTTGTATCATGTACCGAAGACAGGTTGAAATCAGAATATGAACCTAAATAAATTAAATGTAAAAGATTATAAAATGTATAGAGTAAATCAATAAAACTTCACTATTATTTTATAACCAACAAATTCTAATAAATATTACGCAAACTTTTTTTGTGTTGTACAGCACGGGTAAGTTCTAAGTTCTATCCATTAATTCTTTAAAAAAATATTCAATATATTTAAACCCCAATAAAAAAAGAAACGTGTGTGAGGATTTTTTTTTTCTTACATGTCACGAGAATTATTTTTGGCATTTTTTTGCAAGTAAACTTTGTAATTTTGGTATTTTTTATACAATATACATAGCTTAAAGCCTTAAATAGAATGAAAAACTTCACAAATCCTTTATACTATAAATTACAAGTTATCTGGCCAATTAAAATCTGTACATATATATTTTATTTTAAAAATTTATATAATAATTAATAAGAACAGTAAACAATTTTTTTCTGGTTTGGTTAACCAATCAAAGAATTTTATTTTAATTATTGTTAGGTTGAAAAAAACGTAAAATAACTTTTTGGTTTGTTCCAACTGCACATATATCTCCCCCCACCTTCCCACCTTTCTCTACGGTTTTTTTTTTTTTTTTTTGTCAACCATTGGGCCACAACAGACCGGTCCATTAGCCTAATCCCTACATTCGTAGGGAACGGGATTCGATCCTTGGTATGATGGTGTCTTGTGCATTAAAGACTTATCTTTGGCCACTGCACTAAGGTCACTTCACTACGGTTTTCTTCTTTAATAACTAAAGATTAAATCATTTGTCTCAAAACCAATAGATATTTAGGATCTGAATAGTGATAGCGGTTCCATCAGCGGTTTAGTCCGTTCTAAAAACAAGACGGACAAAAGACCGCTGCGGACCAACGTTATTTGTATACAAAAATAGTTCGCAGTTAGTCTACAGTGATTTTCTTTCTGTATCTTTTAGACCGCACCACTGCGGACTAAACTTGATGGTAATTAAAAAACAGTTTAATGCGCTGACTTATTTGTCCGCTTTGACTGCTGTCACCATTCAAACCTTTAAAAAGATTTTTCTCACCCTGTACATTTTGTCGCTTCATTGGAATTTGGAAAAAGGTTAAATATTTAATTTTTTGTGCAATGTGCAATTCTGGAAGAAAGTTATGCTTATGCCAAAGAAAAATGTATTTAGTTCAATTTTTTTTGGCATACTTCTTTGATTCCATTGCATTTTCTTAGTTTGGCTGTAAAACTAATACTATTGTTTTCGAAACTTGGTGAGTTCTTTAGTTACATGTCATCCATAAAAGCCTTAGCAAGACCACATAAATTGAGCCCTCTCAATATCTTTCATTTACCCCAGTTCAATTGTAAGAAAAAAGTATTTTGGGATTGCATTGAGCAAAATTTCTTCTCCTAGAAGTTAATTTTCAAATAAAGTTTGGCTAAAAACACTTCTCCATATATAACATGATACTTCGAGAGCATAAATATAGATTTAAAAATATTTTTGTTTGGAGAAAAAAAAAAAATTTATGTAGCGTTAGTACATGTCAAACTGAAAATGTAAACTTTATTTAATTTAATATTTAAGTGATTCTTAAACCGTAGTACGGGTAATAATACTAGTCTTCTAATATAGGCACTGTACACTTTTCGGAGGAAGAGATCAAACTAATTAACGTGGACTATATACAATTTAAGACTAGAATTATTTAAAATTTGGGTAAATTTCATAAAATAGCAACTGTTCATGTTTTTTATTCACTTTAAGTCAAAGTGAAAAACATTTTTCATATGTTAGCCACCTCCATAATTCTAGACAACTATACCCTTCAAATAAAGAAATTGAAAGCTTGTAGTTACTTTTTTTTTTTTTTCACAAGTATTATCTTTATTGATTGATCCAAGCAAGTTTACAAGCCCAAAATCAAGGCCCAAGAGATTACGTCAAAGAAAAAAGAAGATAACTCTTGCGCTTCTAACGTGTCAATAACAGAAACACGTGGTGTAACCATGTTGCAAGAGAAGCGATAGAACTTTCCGTCATCCTTTACCGTTGAAAACTCCGATACCGGTGAACACTATTGACGCTGGAAAATGTGTGAAGCATCAATTTTTGGTTGTTTCTCACCGGAGACTACAAAAACAGATAGAATGGATCCAAATACAGGGATTTCAACCCATCTAATTTTCCAAATCATCAAACAATGAGATCTGGTAAAATCAGATAAAGGAAAGAAATTTGATTGATCCACCAAAGCTTGTTCGATCGAAGCTCCATATACATCTAGAAAACGGCTACAGGCAATCCAAATATGCTGGAAATACGTCTTCTTTCCATTACCTTTTTGTCATAATCATATATGATGATTTGTTGTAAACCACAGATCTTAAGAAACAAAACCGGCGTGAGAACATCCGGCAAAGCCCGAGTCACTCGGGACAGCTAACTAACAGACAACACCGGCAAGGAAGCGCCGACAACAAACACGGCAAGGAAGCGCCGATAGTAAACACGGCAAAGAAGCGCCGACAGCAAACACGGCAAGGAAGCGCCGTTACCAACACGGCAAGGAAGCGCCGTTACCAACACGGCAAGGAAGCGCCGTTACCAAACCGATCATTGTTGCTTTGTAAGCCAATCAATATCGGACGAGACATCGACGTTCTCCCTCTTAGGCACATCTCTCTTTCTTAGTTTCATGCTGGCCTAAGAGGGGATAGACGGATAGACCAGCCCTTCTTTCTTTCGGGTACTCTTTCAAGGGTGGCTGCTTCTAGGCAAACCTCCTTCGCCTTGAAAGCCAGTAAATACTTGAGCCAATAAAACGGTAGCTAAGCTGTATTTCTAAGCTGGGAATGTTGGGTAAGAGTCCGCCTCTTTCCTTGCATTTATGCCGGGGACGTCGCCAGTGCGGAGGGCTTTGGTTGAAGATCTAGTGGTGCTACCCCAAGACTGGTCCCGTGGTTCCTATGCCGCCGCGTTTCCCTATCTGAGTTCACAGGTTTAGTTGCCTGTACTTTTTTTTGAATCGCAACCCGGAAATCATAGCCAGGAAGGGGATCCCTGGAAAATAAGTAAGATTCAGGGACTTCCGGCGCAGAAGCTCATTCTGAACCGCGGGAACCGCGGGAACCTTCGTCTCAATCTTCGCAAAGCTTCTACTTTGCTTGCACGAAAGTGCTTTTCGCTAGGTTACTAAAGTACCTCTCCAATCCTCGATCAAACTTGCCTCAAAAGAATCTACTCCTTACTCAAGTTCTCAATGAAGACCAAGGATCCCTCTGTGCTGTTCAAGGAATGAAGCAGCCATGGCTTCGTAGCTCTGTGCTGTGTTCTCATTTTCCAGAATAAAATTCTCTTTAGAGTTACTTAAGTCAGTTAAAATTGTTTCCCTTTGAGTGACTAAATGAATAAAATCTGGTTGCTACAGTAACCACATAAGGAAAAGAAAAAAATTATATTAGTCCGTTGCTATAGGACTCCCACAAAACAATTAAAAAATATTAAAAACAATTATATTATTTTAGTTTCTATTTCTTTTTGTTTTCATATTTTCTCTCTTTTCACTTTCCTAATTATTTTTTAGTTTTTAATTTTGAATTCTAATTATTTTTCTACATCTTTCAAGATCCATTTTACTATATTACTTTTTTATTTTGATTTATTATTCTATTTTTTTTCTTTAACTTTGAATCTTATTATGTTATTGAAGAAGACAATTTCATATTAATATTACTATGTACATGGTAATACACTGTGTTTTTATGTGTACGTACACATTTGAAATAATTTCTATGCATATAAAACCTTATTTGCAGCATGTATTTTACAAATATACCATCAAAAAATTTTCAATAATACGTTTATAAATTAAATCATCATTGTATTGAATATACCTCATGTACGCCTATCACTAAGTTATATATGGGCCCTGTTCTTTTCACGATCGCCACACCTCCGGCGACCAACAAATTACACTGACTTTCTCTTTTCCAGTCGCTGGTTTCTTTTTCATTATTTGCTTCTCTATTTTCCTTTGTTCATTTCATTTGCTGTCGCTGGTGTCACTCGTTTTCCCAGTGACTGTTGGAAAGACTAAAAATCACTACAAGAAATTTGGGCATTGGTAGCAGATCACGGTAGCGCTAATTCAACAACTGCTACTAAAAGTGTCAAAATTGAATGTCCAGTTATACGATAGCATTAAATTCGTGCTAGGAAAGATTTTCGTTAACCCGGGAAAAAAATTCGCTATTATAGTTGAAAATTCGTTTTGGAGGCAATACACTAACCCAATTTTTTTGTTTTTTCATGACGAGAGAAAAAACAGTCCTTTTCCGTCTTAAGTCTTAAAAACAAAAAAGTTCTTCCTCTCATCCATTAACCCTAAATCTTAAAATTCCCAAAAATAAATGTTAAAGCCGCAAACTCTTCTCACACAAATCCTAAGGCTTCTCCTTCTTCCCAAATTCCTCTATCTCTCTCTGTTTTTCTCTCTCTATCTCTTTTGAAGAATATGAATTCGGCATCTTTAGATGAAGTTGAGATCTGCTGGAGCAAGAGAACCCAAGCTTCCCGTCGAAGCTCCTTCCTCTTCGGGTATCACAATCGATGTTATAGGAAAAACCACCAACGACGCTTCCGCTTCCCTCCGATTCAAATTCTGGATCTGAGATTGATTACGACTCTGAGCGAGCTTGGTGGTGGTGGGTTTGAGACCAAAGATTTCTCTAATTAATGGTATCTAAAATCTTCTTTCTCTTTTAGTTTACTTTGGATTTTTATCCAGCGAACGCTTAGTATCAGCGGCGATTTATAGGAAGCCAAGTAGTCACCCTTGGTGTATCAAGATCTTGGTTTCGGACTATATACCAACTTACCAAGTGTTCCCATCTGTTGGAGCTTGTTGAAGAATAATAAATCCTGCTGATTTTGATCCAAGGTAAAAAAGTGTTTTTATTTCTTTTAAAGTTAAGATATTTAGGTGAAGTTAGTTTTTTTCTGGGATCTCATTGTAGATTGTTAGGTCTGCTAATTCGCATATTACCAATTCAGTGACTCTTGGTTCCAAATTCGTTTTGGTGGTCATAGTCTTCTTTAGTCATGGTTTGGTTCTAAGCGAGTAAGAATCTCTTTCCAATCTTCTCTGTTTTCTCTCTTGTGGTTATGTACCTCTTCACATCTGGAGTTTAGTTAGCTTTGTAGGAATCTGTACTCACATGTGATTTTTGTTCTTTGGATGTGTTTTGCAGTGTTCTTCACGAAGTGGTCAACAGAGCAGACGATGGTGGTATCACACCTCTTCATAATGAATGTAGAGATTCTCTAACTGAAAAAATTAATTATGTAGTTTTGTTTTCGCTTTGGCGCTTTGGTTATACATTGTAGGTGCTGGGGGAATCACGTAGTGTTTTGTTTCATTTGGATCATATATGAATTCATTTGGCATTTGTTTTCACAGCTATTGATCGATAAGGGGGCCTGTTTTAGCTGCCATGAACTCCAACGAGTTTGTTCTTCTCTCTATTTCTCCGCCTGTAAGATGGCTGCAAGATAGGAAGCCAAAATCACATCTGCTTTGAAGTCCCAGATTGAATAGCTACAACAGGAGAGGGATGGATTTCAAAGGATGGTGATTGGAAACCAAGTTTGTAAACACTTTAAATCCATTTTCCTGTTCTTCATATCTCTTGTTTAATCCTTTGTAACATTTGCGAATTCACCAACCTTAGGAAAGTAAGAGTTTTACCATTGCTTATGACCGATTCAATTTTATTATGCTGACACTCTTTTATTTTTCCCACTTACAGTTACTATAAGGTGATCTGCTGATGGTATGAGTGGAGATCTACTAGGGCTGCTTCGGTTTCTTTATTACTTGGTTTGGTGAAGAAATGTACCTTCTTTTTCTTTATGACTTGGTTGGTGATTCAAGCACTTGTATCTTTTGGGTATTTGATAGAATGATTCTATGTAAAATGTATGTTTTATAAATTTAATGTAGTATTAATTTTATTTATGAATCAATTTGCAATTTATATTTTATGCATTATAGGTTTCAAATAATTGAAATATAGAACATAATAATATACATTACAACAACATTATCAAAATGAACAAAACAATATTTTACAGCACGAAATGTTTGCTATAAAAACAAACATAATAGCACGAACTAAGCGCTAGTTAATAATATTAAATAGCGGAGTATTAGCGCTATAATAGGTCAATCTACCATAGCGCGTAAAAACTGCTACAGTAGGAGGGGGTCTATTATAACTCCTCATTATACAGTGTTTTCAAATGCGCTATGAAAGCCCTTTAGTAGCATTTTCCGTGTGCTAATAATGTCCATATTTCTTGTAGTGAATTGTCGTTGTGACTGCTTTTACGGTGTTGCCGGTGTACTCCTGCTAACTTGGATCTCAAGTTACTTGTAGTTTTTGGTCTCTGCCCGCTAATCCAGCGATCGTGAAAAGAACATGCACTACTAACTGTGTACATGAAGAATTATCTGAAAGAGAATCTTTTACGTAAACGATCACAAAAAGTATGGTATAGGTGAAGTGAATAGTTTAGGGTAAGGTTTGGAGGGTCATCAAAGAGGTTTTACATGTAAAATAAAGTTCTTAGAAAATTTAAGATAAAACATAGGTAAAGTATGGTTTCACGTCGAGAAAATGATTCAACAACATGTGGTTTCACTTGGTATAAAAGTGGATTTGACTTGTAACAAGTGATACAGATTCGAAGTCAATGCCATTCACTATTGCCTAACTGGTATGTAGTTAATCTAAAGGTTGCTAGGTTTAGGCTAGCTAGTTAAGTGTGAAAATAGTAAAAACGATATAATGTATTATACAAAAGAATAATCAAATTAGTTTATACAAAAAATATTATACGACCTAGATATATTAGAGAGTATATATACACCCTTTAAAGAAACAACATGGAGAACATGTACTTTTGAATCCAATATGATCTGTACGTATACAGTTTATGGTTTAATTTTTAGTGGTTATGTACTTTTAAGTCAGATGACCGTGTAACGTGTAGGGTTAATTTATTTAAGTTTTGTGTACATTTAAGTCAATATGAACATGTGCATAAACAGTTTAAGGTTTAAATGTAAATTTAAAATTTTTACCTAAACAATGAAAAATAAAGATACGTACATGAGTGATTGTGTACGTAAGGCCAATTAGTCAAACAATCATACACGAACAGATACGTACAATAATGATTATAAGTGAAGGTTACAATATCATATTTTCTCTCCCCACTCTCATGATACATGCTACGGTGGTTTGGTTTTATTTGATTTAATACTTTAAGTCAATATGATTGTGTACATATACCGTTTAATGATATTTTATTTATTTATTTATTTATTGAGAGCTTGTGTACGTTTTAATCAATATGATCGTTTACGTATATGATGTACCTAATTTCTAGGGGTTGTTAATGTTTAAGTCAATATGTTCGTTTACGTATACGGTTTAAGATTTTATTTTAGGGTTTATTTAGGGGTTGTATACATTTCAGTCAATATCATGTATGTTTACGGTTTAATTTTAGGGTTTGTTTAGGGGTTATGCCTGAGAGTTACAGAAAAGGAGAAAAAGTGTTAGAAAGTGTTCTTGAGAGATTTTTGGAGATTCTTGGCTTGTGTGGTGAGATCTGTCTCTGAGGAGTAGAGATCTAGTGCTAGGAATGAAGAAGAAGCCTTCTAAGGTGTTGGATTCGTAATTTTGGGGTCAGAAACTTCCTGCAAAAAGAGGTGAGTGCATGACCTCTTTTTGCAGGAAAAGTGTTAGAGAGTGTTCTTGAGAGATTTTTGGAGATTCTTGGCTTGTGTGGTGAGATCTGTCCCTGAGGAGTAGAGATCTAGTGCTAGGAATGAAGAAGAAGCCTTCTAAGATGTTGGATTCGTAATTTTGGGGTCAGAAACTTCCTTCAAAACGAGGTGAGTGTATGACCATGGCTGATCTAAGCCTGAGAATCCTTTTTTTTGCTTGTTTTGTGGCTGTTTCATATATTATTACTACCATGTACGTACATAGTAACAATTTGTGTCTTTATATATACGCACATATATATATATATATATACGTACACACATATATATACATACATATATAAATAATTTGTATTTATATTAAACAATTTTTGTAACATGCTTGTTTAGAGTTTTTATATGATTATATACATTTAAGTCAATTTTGTGTGTGCATATGATTTAAAGTTTATTTCTAGAAGTTGTGTACATTTGAGTCAATATGGTCGTGAATTGACATGTGAGCTAAGAAGATGACACTAGTGGGTTTATGGTGCCGGTAATCGTCTTATTAAACCCACCAATGAATGTAATTATAGAGATGTAGAAATTAACAACTTAAAAACCTTTGAAAATATTTGTAAACCTAGGGATTGTGTATATTTAAGTCAATAGGATCATCATGTACGTATACAATTTATGGTTGAATTTCCATAATTTATTTAGGGGATACGTACATTTAAGCCAATATAATCATGTACGTGTGTGATTTAGGGTTTAATTTGTATACTTGTTGGCAGGTGTAATATAATATCGTATACGTACACAGTTTAGGGTTTAATGTTTAGGAGTTGTTGTAGATATAATTCAATACAAAAGTTGTGTACATATCTTTTTGTCAAAGAGCTACGACTGTGTATGTATTTAGTCTAGGGTTTTATGTAGGCGTTGTGTACGTAATTATTCTTATTATGAATTGTTTCTTTATATACGATTTCAAATATTAACATAATAATGTATGTACATAATAATAATTTGTATGCTTTGTTTACATACACATTTAAATAGTTTTCTTCATTTTAATCAATTTTTGATGTAACATCCAAGAAAAAAACATTTAAAACATGTATGTACATTAGTTAAAATGGACGTGAGAGACGAGATAACGATCATGATAGGAAAAAGATTCATTAAATCTTGTGTGCGGCCAATTAGAGAGGTTAGTCAAACAATCATACACAAACATATATGTACACTATTGAGTAGTGCCGCATAGCCGGTCCCAACCACAAGCTGGTGAAGCATGTGTTTGCGGCCGTGAAATAATATCTAGATTTTCGGCCTTTTATTTCATAAAAGTTTCATTAGTGTAGTGGTTGAAGTTAAATAGAAAGCAAAGGAGGACATGTGTTCGAGCCTCATCAACAACTTTTTTAACAATTTTTTTTCTTCTTTCCTTTGGTTCACTAGAAAATCAGCCTTAAAATGATGTTGGGCTTGTGGCCTCAATATATTGTGCGACGGCTCTGAGTAGTGGCTATAAGTGAAGGTTATGTACGTTAGAACAATATATATATATATATATATACTAGCAATTAATCCGCGCTACGCGCGGTAGTTAGATTCAGGTGTATTTTGGGTTTTGTTGTGTATTTTATGAAGTGATTGATATAGCAAGCCAATCTATAGGTTGTGTATTTAGATTTCCTCCAAGAGTGTGTTTTGGGGTTTTTTTGTATATTATTTATTTGTTATGTTAATTTATCTTCCTGTTTGGTTTTCTGCTTTTTTTTTTTGTTTGTTTTGTTGATTTTTTTGGTTACTTTTAAAAAAACAATTCCTCGTCTTTGCATTAAGTACATTATAGTGAGATTTTTAAAAATATAATTTTAAATCATGTTGTGTTTCTTTACAAAATTGGTTTAGTTTTTGCTTTAATTTAATTCCATAAGTTTATATTCTATAGTGTATGTTCATTTGTGGCTATAGTTGTTTTTGGTCCATTTTTAAAAATTTCCCGTCATCCGTTAGTTAGATTGTTTATTGCATTTTTCTATACGTGGTTGTAGTTCTTTGTTTTTTTTTGGGTAGCTATTTAATAAAACGTGTGAGGATTGTTTGTGAATGCTTTATTGATTGTGCTACATTATTATTGGGTGAGTAATTTGCTTCAAAGTTTTAAAATTACTTATATTTGGTTGTTTATTGTGTTAATTTTGTGTGACATAGTGGAATTTAATTGAGTTGGGATTGTATTACTCATGTTTGAAAATGGCATGTGTCTTGTAACTGGTTGTCTTCTTCTTTGTCGTCGATCTCTTCCTGAACGGATAAGAGATAATCATTCTTTGGATCTACGGGACAGTAGAAGGCTTTTAAGCTTTTTTTTTTATGCTCGCACTCTGTTTTCAATTATCCATCGCATTGATGCTGATCATTTTAATTTTTCCCCCGTGTTTGGGTGATTTCGTCTTGGCTTCACATCCCTAGTGGGTAATTGGTTCTCCCTGGTTATTTCGTTGAGCATAAGTGTTAATTGGATTTCTATTTTTAACAAATTTAAATATGTAGTCTTCCTTTGATTCTCTGATTGATTAATCGATTCTTTTTTTGGTTGCTGTAATTTTAGATTCGTAAGGCCCATGTGTGCTTTTGTTTGGATTGAATGTGATTTGTGTTGTGCTCTATTTTAATTTTTAGTTTTTTTTTTTTGGTTTTGTTTGCGTTGGTGTTGATTTTCAAATTGTAAATATTGTTGCTCTTATTTAAATGTTTTGGGGAGGTTTTGTTCGGCTCGATTTGATTTACAGACATTGATTTTCTAGGGTGAACTAAATGTAGAACTCTAATTTGAGCATCAGTTTGGTGTAGTAACATTGTCAGCATCTCTTACCTTCTTTATGTTTGGTGCTGTTTGTATCAACGGTCGCCAAATTAAGATTAATTTTGTTTTAGTTTTATTACCTTGTGCGTGTGTTTTGGTTCTTTTTTTTCACTGTTTTGATCGGTATTTCCTTCTGTATTTTTGTATCCCTGCTTTTCTTAGCTGTTTTTTTCTTTGAATTTCTTTTTCCTGCATAACAATTTAATTTTTTAAAGGTATTTTTGTGACCACAAGAAGATTGTGCACTCCGGCTCACGGTGTAGTCCAAGAAGGACATGTGTATTGGTGTAGTGAAAGCATATAACCATTGTCTCATTTCTTGAAGGTAAAGACCACTTTGCTAATATCTTTCTCCTGGTGGTCATAATTGTTCCAATTCTCTGTTCGAGTTGTTTTGTGGCAAAATTCTAGAACATATTTCGATCTTCTTGTGATGCTACGCTTGGGTTTTGTTATAATTTTTTCCCATCTTTGATTTTTTTTCAAGACTTTTAGTTAGGACCCATCCATAAATAAAAAGAAATAGAACTGGTAAACAACTCGAACATTGTAAATATAGAAAGCATGATAACATTGGGAAACCTTATTGTTAGTCTTTAAAGCTAAAAGAAAAAGACAAACTTGATCATTTGTTTGAAGTAGTAGCAGTGTCTGCATCTATTTTCCATGTCATTGATGCTACAGATGATGTTTGATTGAGCTTCTGCCAATGTATGTAGTAGCATTTTAGTTTTGGTACATTGACTCAGAGTAACTACTTCTTGTTATCTTTCCAGCATTGATCACCCTTTGCTTTGTTTTCTTTCCAGCCTTGTTTATCCAGCCACAATTTTCCTTCCACTGTGTCACCCCTGCACCACTTCACAATTCCGTAAAGGTAAATACCATTTTCGTAACTACCTTCTGCTGTCTTTTTCAAGTGTTCCAACCCTTGTTCTGTGTTGTTCTTGTGAAAATACTCCTGGATTCCTTTGATGTAGTGTGCCTACACATTTCCACTTGCAATACATTTTTCCATGAGGTCTTGGTATTTGCTTATTGCTGCTAGTGGATTCATGGCTAGTGGCCTTAGGTTGATGTTCTTGTAAATTCGATGATCTTGTATTGCCTTTGCTAGGTCGGGTGATGCTTGCATAAGATGTGTGATTGTTGTGCGTGAAATCCGAGCTACTCGTGAGAATATATCTCCGAGCACATCGTTTGGTAGTTCTTTAAGGGAGTAGGGTGTGTTTCGTTGCATTTTTGCGAAGTTGGAGAGTATATTTTTTGTGTTTTCTGTAGCGTGCTTTATAGTGCGGACGTGTGTTACGTTTATGGGTGTTTAAAATATAACTCTTGGCCTCCCATTATTTAGTTTTAACTGGACCTTTGATGTAGAGGTGGTAATGAGTTTTGTCCGTTACCTTCTTAATCATTAATTTAAGACATCATTGTTTGAGTTATATTGCTGAGTGGGGATTGTTTTTAATTTTGGTGTCCTATATTTTGTAACATTTTTTAAATTATGAACAATTAGAAGGTTTATTTTAAAAATTTGAATGGTAAGACATATTTCGTACAGGTGGAACCCACTTTTTCTAGATTTGTTATCTATATGTATGATAAGAAAGGGCTGTAACTGAATAATTATTTTGATTGTTATAAACATTAATAAAGTTGTCAAGCGGCCGCTCCGACAATAATGATATATCTGCAACCTACAGTTAGAGGATACAACAATTTCCAACCGTATTTCATGTGTGGATCAAGATTGCCAAACAGTTTCCCTCCAATGCCTATCCCTAATTTCATGGTGCCACAACCATTTCGTCCAGCACTATACCCATCTGCTCCTCCTGTCGGCCTCCACCCTAGTTATAGTTGATGACGAAACAACGTTTGGTGGTGATAGGTTATTAAATCGAGTATGTAAATCATGAAACCTACGTTCCTCTTTACATTGTGCCAAAGAAACATAGATAGGTTTGTTTCCCACCATCTTCCCATCCATCTTGAGCATCTATGTTAAAAAAAAGAACGAAGATAATAATAATTAGACGTGAGTTTCTTGATTGAAAAGGCAACACTAAAAAACCATGTTTACAAACTTACAGCGAGAAGCTTCCTCGCTCGTTGAGAACTCAACAAACCCAACACCTTTGCTCATTCGATTGAAATGGACCATGACCTACAAAATTCATATGTTAAATTCATAAGTCAAATAAGAAAATTTACTAAGAGATTGCATACGTACCTTGCAGGAAGTGATGGTTCCAAACTCATAAAATAATTCTTGAAGCTTTTTGTTACCAACAGAATCCTTAAGATTCATCACCTGAAGATTCAACTCTTTACTGTTCTCACACACTACAAGAAAGCACGTCGATTTCAGACGAATTTTCTGACAGAAAAAATCCGTAGGAAATTTCTGACAGATTTGCGAGAGATTTCCGACATGTTTTCGAGGAAATTCTGAGGAAAAAAATTCTCTCATAAAATCCTCGGAAATATGTTAATCCGTCTGTAATTGCTTGGAAATTTTCGATGAAAACCAGGTCGTCAGAATATTCTCGGAAAATTTTTAACATTTCCGACGCATTTCTGAGGGACCAAGACCGTTGGTTTTTTCTAAGAGATATCTGACAGATTAGTGAGAACTTTGCCATTATATCCGTTGCGATTATAATATAAATATATGTAATATATAATACAAATACATATCATATATATATAAAAAACATCAGTCTCGGTATTACAGACGGATAACCAAGGAAACTAACATAGCGTCGCAAATCCGTCGGACATTCCCTTGGAAATCCGTCAGAAATTTCAGAGGGCTGCCCGAGGGAAGACGAATGTGGTCAGATTAAGAAAAAAAACTTGTTTCATAGGAAAACCCGTGGAAATTTCCGATGAATTACCGAGGCTTAAACCGTGTTCTCTGAAATCTGTCGGACAACTCCTCCGGGTCCTCTGAAATTCGTCGGAAACTTTTGACGGAATTCCAAGTGATTTTTATTTATTAAAGAATTTATAAGTTTTGACACATCTAATATGTTGTCTAATATTACAATAAGCCATATTTGATAATAAATAAGATTATAAAACATTGTACCACAAAAAAATATAACATTTGGAAGATTACATTATCTACACACTTAAGTGTTTAGAAGATGATATTAGAGATGTAGTTGTAATTTAGTGAGAGTTAATTGATTTTAAAAAACTATGTGATATTTTATCTATTATGATCCTAAATGTAATTGTGTTGACAATATGTCTTAGTCTAGTGTTAAACAACTCTTAAGATTAATCAATTTTTATAAAATTGTCATAAAAAATAATATCCGTCTGAAATCCTTTGGAAATTTCCGACGGATAACCAAGGGAGACTAAACTATCCGACGGAATTCCAAGGGATTTGGACTGTTCATATAAATGTGTTTTCTTCGGTTAAATAAATGGTATTTCAGAGGGATTTCCGAGGGAAGCCAAAATATTTTAGACGGGTTTCCGACGGAAGGTGAATTTCCGACGGGTTTGCGAGGCGATATTAAATACCCGCCTATTATTTCATTCACGCGGCAAAACCTAATTTTTTTCTAGGGATTTCCGACGGTTTAGTCCTCTGAAAATGTTTATATATCCATGTTCAAAGAATTTTTTTCCCATCGACAACTCTGAAAAACTGCTGAAATCGAAGGACAATCTCTTTCCTCCCCTGCTCCGCCGGTCTTTCCTTCCCTCCCCTGCTCCCAACGCCGCCGGCCATCTCTTCCCTCCCCTGGTCATCTCTTCCCTCCGCCGGTCATCTCTTCCCTCCGCCGGTCAGATCTGCTTTCTTCCGCCGGTCAGCTCCGTTTCCCTTCCCCCAGTCCGCTCCGCTTCCCTCCGCCGGTCAGCTCCTTCCCACCGCCGGTCACCATCTTCAAACATGTAAGTTTGATTTGTGATTTTTGGTTTTGTTTGTTAGAATTAGGTTTTTGAATATATTTATTTCAAGTAGGTTGGATTTGTTATTGAATTAGGGATTTGATATAGATTTAGACTGTAATTTTAAAAAGCATTTCTTTGTCTAAATAATTTTAGAAAGAATCTATTTTAGAATTAATTTATTTTAAGTAGATTGGATTTGTTATTGAATTAGGGATTTGATATATGTTTAGATTGTAATTTTAGAAACCATTTATTTGTGTAAATAATTTTAGAAAGTATTTATTTTAGAATTAATTTATTTTAAGTAGATTGGATTTGTTATTGAATTAGAGATTTGATATACTCTAGGTATGTTTAAATATATTGTTTTGTCTTTTTATTTATTTCTAATCATTAATTATTTTTTATTCTTCTAACTTAGGAAATTCCTTTAATCAAAGGTCAGAGACCCGGTTTAGGAAATCTTGTGTCACGAGATGGGAATGTCTCTTCAGTTTTTCCTCGGGACAATCAACTTGTTCAACAAGTTCAAGATCTAACCGGATAATGAAAGAAAAAGACGCGACGGTCGAGGAACTGAAGCAAGAAAATCTCATGATTAAAGAATTATTTTTTTTTTCTAAACTATTTTAATTTTATGAGAATTTTTATTTAGTTTGATAATTATGCATTGGGGTTTATATATTTTGTATTAGGATATGTATATATTTATTTTCAGCTTTTTGATATATTAGTTTTTATTTATTATTGAAGAATTTTTATTTTATATAAATTTATTTGTTTTTATTTCCCTTGCAAAGTTCTCGGGAACTCTGTAGTCGTCGGAAAATCCTCGCAATTATTTTCCTTCGGAAATTCCTCTGAAATCTTACCTCTTGGAATTCCGTCGGAAAAGATGTTTCCCTCTAAAATTCCTTGGTAATTTTGCGTCTTTGGAAATCCCTTGGAAATTGTACACCCTTGGAAATCCGTCGGAAATTTCCAACGGATTTCAGACGATTTCTAATTTCCGACAAGCGGTTTCTGAGGACTTTTATTCCTCGGTAATTTGTCGGAAAAAGGCTGTTTCCGAGGGATTACTGACGATTCCTTCTCTCGAAAACTGGCTGTTTTCTTGTAGTGACATCCCGTTATCTTTTCTCTACTTTGAATCTGACTTTCAAATCCTCAACTCTATTATTTTTCCTCTGAGCCCTCCTTCCCTCCCTCCCTTCCATTTCGATATGCTTTGGTGGAACATACTTGGCCCATGACATCTAATGTGCGACCAACAACAGGTGTCAACAGAAAATCATTAGGCTTAAAGATCTAAATTGATAAGAATAACTACTACGTTAATTTATTTCTAATACAAAAGGAGAAGGCGTACGACTATAAACTAATGTAGGCTTGCATTTGAAACTACCTTATCTAACTGGTGTTCAAAATAGATGCAGGCAAATCATGTTTTCAGATTTTTTTTTCCGAAAATTGACATCATTTTTTCCAAAATAAAACAACTTATCGGAGATAGTTTATGAAATTAAAACTTTAGAGAGATGGACTAAATATTGAAAGAGTGAAATACAGAAGGAGTTAAAAACGTGGATAAACCTGGGAGCTCTGTATTGGTGTTTGCAGGGAGATCAACTGATCATGAGTCCGAAACCAAAAAAACTCATTCGGAAAAAGACCGAGAGACTCGTCAACCTCATCTAAAACAGTGGAATGTGTGAAGTGTATAGAGAAAGGGGAATCAATGAGCTTTAAACGGGCATTGCTTCTTGTGACTTCAAAGTCCGATATTGCCCCTTCAAGCAGAGAATTCTCGAATTTGGGAAGGTGGGTGACTTTGATCGACCCTTGCATGACCCTTGCATGACCGTACTCTAGAGAACAACTTTAAATTATATTAAGTAAATAAGGTAGAATAATGGAAGAGGGAAATTGAGATGTTTAGTACCTTCTCATCAATGAGAGTAGGAAATCGACGCCAATGAGTTGGCCTCCGACGTTGCGGGCAGGCCATTGACGGAACATTCTTTCGACGATCTGTTGGTGAAGACAGTGGAATTCATGTTAGTCAGAGAAGAATTCAAAAACCAAGTTAAATCTAAGCAGCATGAAATTGCAGGAGATAAGATTATATAAGCCTGCAACTTACGCGAATTGAAGAAAGGGTAGTGGGTCGTGAATTAAAAGAGAGAACATTGAACGGCATGAATTTCCGTTATAGACTGAGCTGTTACTATGGAGATGGAAGACAGGGAAGGCAATGAGAAGGAGTGGCGGAGTGGCGTTTCTATGCATTAGAGCTTTAGTAAGTAAAACGGGAAGAACAAAGAATGAAGAAGGGGAAGACGGTTGGAGTCGGCGATCGTAAGACGGCGGAGTGGAGTTTGGGAAAGGGTATGCTTATTAGGCCAAATACAATATCTGTAAATTTTAAAGAGATTTGGGCCTTCAAAGAGATTTGGGCCAACTAAAATAGGAAATGGTTAGTGGATAATTTCGAAAATATGGCATAATTAAATAGAAAGATATGCTGACGACCTGACGTGGCTGCACAAGAAAAGAGAAAAAGGTAACTTTATATATATAGATTTATTTAATTGCTAAGTCAAAGTTATACTTATATTTTATATAATTTTATTTGGTTCACTTGATAGTTTGAAATTGAGTTAACATTAAAATATTTGTCGACAATGAAATAAAAAACAAAACAAAAAAGAGATATTTATGAATATGAGCAATTCCACTTTCTGTATCATCATCACCAATTTCATGTTAACATATCATATTCTTTCGTAGGAGTAGACATGGGTAAAATATCCAAACCCCATGATCCAATCCGAACCTGAATCTATAATTTTAAAATCTCAAACGGATTCAAAATCTCTAGACTCGAAAACCCAAATCCGGATCCGATCTATAACTTAAGTTTTTGTTGTATATACATAGCATCGTAAAAATTCTAACATACGTACACAACAATAAATACAATGACACAAAATAATTGGTGTACTAGATTTCCAATTTATCACCACATAATAAATCCATAAACACTTAGGGTTAATTTTACTCTTTTTCCAGCCATAGATGTCTTACAGAAATCATCAAGTTCTTAAACCTTTGGTGGAAACTTGGTTTTCCATTGATAATTGCTACAACAGTACATCCTTATGGTGTGGATCAACACCCTCAACCAGAAACTTGTTCACATGCGTAACATCTAGGAAGATGACATTGGTAGGTTCGTTGTGCATTTAACATTTCTATATATCTAGTTGCATAATACAAAATATTACATTCTATATATATATATATATATATATATAGGTAATATAAAATGACAAGATATTTAGCGCTTTTATTTTGCAAGACTTGGTATGAATGTGTACGTTTGAATCAACATAATCATGTACATATATGATGTATAGTTCGTTTTTAGTTGTTCTATATATGTTTAAGTCAATATAGTCATATACGTACATAATGTTTTTTGTGTCCGTACATAATATTTTTTTGTGTACGTCCATAAGTCTACAACGAATGAAGGGTATAATTGTAATTTTTAGTCATCTTCAACCTAAGCTCTCTCTTCTACACCCTAATTTTGCTGCCCTCATTTTCAGTTTTTTCATAATCCTTTGTTTTCTTTACTTTTTAATATTTTTTACACAAAAATCATGTAAATCTAACATATTTTAACATATTTTAAGTTTGATAAGCTTATAATTTTAAGTTTTTTGTTAATTATTAGGATGTTTAAGTCAATTACATAGGTCTAAATATGAATGAACTTTAACACTCCGACTAGAACTCTACTCGCCCATGAACAATTTCTGGTTTCCACTTCTCTCTATGATGAAGAACAATTGGTTTTTCACCACAAAATATCTCGACCTTTTGTTTTTTCTCCTCAATTTTTTTTAACTTGTTTATGTATAATTAAAAAAAACCAGCTAAAATAAAATTACATTACATTTGGAAAAGAAAACAAACTAATATAGTTTGGTTATATGGACATTATTGTCAAGAAATGACCTTGTGGCTATTTCATGAAAAGTGTAATTGACTTTGTCAAACCATGAAAAAAATGTTTTTTTGTGTGTTCGGAATAAGATAACTCTGTAGTTTTTTTTTATAAACAACAATATAAATAATAATATATACATTCGATAAGATTTGCTTTCTGCTTTTGGCATGTGGGTAGTAATTTTATAGATTGGCCATGTTAAACTATTTTTTTCCTTCAGAGCTTCACATTATATTACAGGCTAAAAATGGCAGGAGAGGTAGTTTTAGTGTCGTCGAGCATTGTTCGACCCGTAAACAGCAACCAAACCGGTCGAACTAAGATCCATCTTACTCCATTTGACTTCAGTCTTCTTCAATTCAGTAGTCCTCAAAGAGGTCTTCTCTTTCCAAAACCCGATCCCAGTTTCCATCTCATCTCTCAGCTAATGGCCTCTCTCTCTCTTGCCTTAGATATATACTTCCCTTTCGCGGGTCGTCTCGTGAAGACGGAGAATCTTGAAGACAATACGGTGTCGTTATTTGTAGACTGTGATGACTCTGGCGCTAGACTTCTCCACGCCGAAGCTAAATCTGTCTCGGTGAGTGATATTCTTCAACCTGATGGTTCTGTGCCTTGTGTCCTAGATGATTTCTTTCCCCGCAACGGTTTAAAAAACTGTGACGGCGCACCCGAGCCCGTGCTTGTTGTACAAGTCACCGAGATGAAGGATGGAGTGTTCATCGGTTACAGTTACAACCACTTGGTTGGAGATGGGGTTTCAATGTGGGATTTTTTTCATACTTGGTCCAAGATTTGCTCGAGTGGTGGTTCCGAATTCAAACGTAAGCCTCTTGTTCTCAAAGGATGGTTTCTCGAGGGGATCGGTTACCCGATCCATATTCCGGTTTCAATGACGGAGAGGCCGCCACCACCAAGCCGTGAATCTTCTTTGGTGCACAGTACGAAACATTGGATGCTTCACTTCACAAAGAAGAATATCTCAGATCTCAAAGCTAAAGCTAACAGCGAGGTCTCCAGTGACCTGGTAATTTCATCTCTTCAAGCGGTTTCAGCACATATGTGGCGATCAATCATCAGACACAGTGGTTTGAGCCAAGAACGAGAGACACAATTAGAACTAGTGGTTGACTTAAGGCAGAGGATAAATCCTTCGCTTGAGAAAGATTGCTTTGGGAATATGGTCTATCTTGCAACAGCCGTAACCACCGTGGAAGAGCTGTTGGATCGTGGCTTGGGTTGGGCTGCTCTGGAAATAAGAAAATTAGTGAGCTCGCAAATGAATGAAAACTGTAAAAGTTTTGCAGATGACTGGGTTAGAAATGTTAAAAACCTAAAATTAGGCACTGACAGTAAAGTAGACGGTGATACTATAGTTATCGCAAGCTCTCCCCGGTTCGAAATGTACAACAAAGATTTTGGTTGGGGAAAACCTATTGCAGCTCGATCTGGACCGTCGAGTAGTTTCAATGGAAAGCTTACACTTTTTCCAGGAATCAATGAAGGAAGTATTGATGTTCAGGCTACCTTACGATCGGATGTACTAGTGAACCTACTAGCTGATATGGAATTTTTAGAGCATGTTCGATTGATTTAGGGACATGTATACTCTTTGGCTTCCACATTTACCTCTTTTGTTGTATAACGTATGGTTCTGGCTAAGGTTATGGTCTTGATCATTGCTATTTGAAATGCATTTTATTGATATCCAAAACGGAAAGTAAACAGGACAAGATGAAACTGCCGACAATTCCATATGTCCACCCCATGTTCCACCATATTCTTCTATCAAAAATCGAACATTTCGCTTACCTAAAGAGTAAAGATCAAAGCCATACCATATAAGGTACATTAGGCTGGATCGGATTTTACCCAATACGCTTGAATAGCTGTTTACACGTGTCTGGACATGTTGCCACATCTCATTGGAATTGGGTCAACGATCGCTCTCCATCGATGTTCACATGTTAAATACGACAAAAGAAAAAAAAACAGAAAAAAACTATTGAAAGGTAGAAGTCGGAAAATTATTTGAATTGGTGGACAACATGCAATCGATTTATTTAAAATATTGCACGACCGACGACGCTCACATGATTACTGATTGAGCAGGTTAAAAAAACAACTTTTAATGTGAGTCTGTGACCAAAAAGAAAACACTTCCGTCAATGTCGTAATCCGAAACCTAAATGGACCGTTTTATCAATTCCTACGCCAACACTAAAGAAAACACTACCGTATAATGTTGGTGTAAGAATTGACACCCACAACATATAGGCATGTTAATTAGGACCAAAATCCGCAGCCTATCCCGGTCCGGCTATGAAAAGTAGTGGGTTTAGGATTAAATATATATGTCCAGAAAAAAATTGAGCCTTTTGAACTCAATCCGTTTGGGCATAGGGTTTTTCGGGTTTAGTCCGACCAGGTTCGGGCCAATCCGAAAAGTCCTTTAACAAATATATTTGTACTTTTTGTTAACATTTTTGTTTGATTGCAATATTTGATTAATAATTTATTGTAATTAAATTTTTAAACTCTAATCCTAGTTTTTATATTTACTTAATAACCATACTTAATACTTTAAAAAAATTTATCTATGATATTTTATATGAATTATATATTAGTTTATTTGGTTAAAGTATCAAAATTTTGTTTAGTCTTAAACTTTTTATATTAAATTAAGTTGATTGTAATGAATATAAATAAGTTATTAAATTTTTGATTGATTTTTTTTATAGTGCACCTTCAAACATTGTTTTTTAAGGCTTATCAGTTTGAATTTTTAATTGGTAAGATAAGTCCAAAAAGGCCCGAAAAGCCCTGTAGCCCTGTTAGAGTCGGGCTCGAGTTTTGAAATATAGACTCGGAAATATTTTGGACCGGGCTCAAATATATGCGGGCTTTACGAGTTTCGGGCTGGGCCGGGCCGGACTAGCCCGATTGACATCCCTAACAATATATCGACTTTAAACTACAATAAACCGAATAATCTTAAATTGGGAGATATCGGATAAGGCCTGATAATGGGTTTGTCGACAAGTCCATAAAAGCCGTCAAACCGACCTCATCTTCAAACCGATTTCCTACACAAAAAAAATGAAAATACACAAGATCGAACAAAAGAGGAAGATTTCTTTTTATGGCCTAAGAAAGTTTTAATTATCTTGTGACCCTAATCTATATAATAATAACAATCCGAATAAATGCGACCAACAGTTGTGTTTTTTCAATCGTACCTTTTGGATATTTTCTAAAAAGTCATGATGAATCATTAAAACGGTTATTTATGAAAAGTTACAACTGTTCACTGTAAAGTTATGTTGATTGGAACATTCATATCTTTTCAAATATATATATATATATATATATATATGTGTGTGTGTTTGAACTGTTTTCATTTTTTTGCCATGACACAAAATAATATAAAATTTTAATCTCAATAGTTTTTACAGCTTTCTAAATTATTTTCTAATATTCGTTTTTTTTTGTTTTGTCAACCATTGGGCCACAACTGGTCGGCCCATTAGCCAAATTCCTACATTCGTAGGAGCCGGGACTCGATCCCGGATGTGATGGTGTCTTCTACAAATGGACTTACCTCCTTCCACTGCACTAAGCTCACTTCACAGTATTCATTCTTTTATAAGTAAAGAAAATTTTTCAAAGATTTAACAAAAATGACTTTTCAATATGGTAATAAAGATGTCTTCTATTTAAAAACAGTTTATATAGGTGAAATCAAGTGCAGACACAACAGTTGTTATTTTTTGTAGTACATTTTCGTTATTTCATTTATATATTTTCATCACAACTTTTTGTTCTAATAGGTGTGTCAATTTAAATAGTCATGTCTTTTGAACTCTCTTTATATTTGTCTCTTCATCAGTAACTGAAAGTTCGTTGAAACAAATTTTTCATTTTATGTTGAATTTAACTGATTGAATATTACTGTCTAATATTCACCGTAATTCTATAATCTAACTAAATGATTATAGCAATAGAGAAATTTAAGACAACTTAATATAGAATTTACAGTTGCGTCTATTTATTGTAATGTTTAATTGAAAAAATAGTTTAATATTTAAAAATAATAATAACAATCTGAATAAATACAAACAACAGTTGCGACTTAGTATTTTTTTTGTAAAAAACATGTTTTTATTTTGTGTTTTAAACTCAAGCAGTTTTATCAATTCATTATAGAGTTGTGTCTTTTCACTATATTTTATTCAAATTTTTTCATCACAACTTTTCGTTCTAATAGGTCTGTCTATTTAAATAGTTATGTCTTTTAAACTTTCTATATATTTGTCTCTTCATCAATAACTATCAAATTCGTTGTAAATAAATTTTACGTTTTATGTTGAATCTAAATAATTTGAATATTAATATCTAATATTCAACGTTTGTAACACCCGCAAACCAATTTTTGGTAAATTGGTGGGGGTGTCGATCCACACCACAGGAGGTGTCGATTGACAGTGTTTGTTTTCCGGTTCGATCGGTTCGATTTAATTATCGATATTTGGTCGGTTTGGTTTGAGGAGAACCATTAAACCGTGATATTTAAGTGGGGGAACGACCTAGATCGTGTATTGTGGTTGTCCAGCCGCTGAAAACAAAGAGAAAGAGGAGAAAACATCGTTCTTGAGTTTTTGGGAGTTTTTGGGAGTTTTTGTGAGATTTCAAGGCTTTGTGGGTGAGATCTTGCTGTGGGAGTGAGGATTCAAGGCTAGGAACGTGTGGGAAGCTTGCTGGGAGTGTGGATTCGTCCATTGTTGGTCAGAAACTTCCTGCAAAGAGGTGAGTGCATGATCATGGCTAATCTAAGCCTTTGATTCCCTTGTTCTTGCTTGTTTGTTGCTTGTTTGTGTGTTTTCTTGCTGGGATTGGTTAATACAAGTTCCTACGGATGTATAAGGCTTGGGTTTCGAGTATTGGACGATTTGGAGGAGATTTGGGAGTGAGATTCGACTCTCGACTTTGCGCGGATTACAGTTGCAGAAGGAGTGTCGGTCGACACCACTTGGTGTCGGTCGACACCAGCAAATTGGGCATCGATCGACACCGTGGGGTAGTGTCGGTCGACACCAAGGCCAGTGTCGGTCGACACTAGGCTGGTGTCGGTCGACACCTCCTTTCCAGCGAGACGATGTTTGGTTTCCTGGTTTGTTTGTTTGTTTGTTGTTTGTTTTGGAACATTGGAATCATTGTTGCTTGTGTGTATACCCCAGTAGATGGGAGGATTGCCTCACTGAGTGTTTATCAAATACTCATGCATCTCAATTTGTGTTTGTGGTGCAGGTAAAGGCAAAGTGTGATCGTGGAATCAAGGCAATGAAGAGGAGGATGTTCTAGGGACTCGATTGGATGTTGTCTGGCATTGCTAGGTTGCTAGAGTTGAGTCATTAGAAACATTGCTAGGTTGCTGGTTCCTTGTTTCTTGTTGTTTGGTATTTGGTTATTGCTTATGCTATGATACTGGATTGTTATTGGATTATTATTGGTTTATTATTGGATATTGGTTTTCGTTATTCCGCTGTTAATTGTGAATGTGGTTAGGTAGCTAGTGGGTATGGGACCACTAGTTGTAGTATATATATATATATATTATTTATTATTTATTAAAAAAGAAGGTCGGTCGTTTCATTTTGGTATCAGAGCCCTTACGGTTCTAGGTTTGGGTTCACTAGGTTTCTGTTGTGATGTTTGGGATTGCATGTCTTGATTGATTATGTGAGTTAGTCAATTGTGTGTGGCATGGAGTCTCAGAACATCCTCTTCGAGCCGACTGTGTGATTCCACAGTGAGTTTATGTTTCTGTGCTGTATTAGAAATTGTTTGCTTAGTCTTCTGTTCATGGTAGTGCAGATTGCTATAGAGGATGCTGTGGCTGGTCGAGGTCGTGGACGCGGACGTGGTCGTGGACGCGGACGTGGTCGTGGTAGGGGCAGGGTCCCAGTGGTGAGTGAGACTGAGGACTAGAGTGTGACAGCTGATGGTGTTGGTGAGTCGCAGGGTGTTCCGGGGGATTCCGTGAGTGTGGCAGGAGGGGGCGGTGTTGATGCTCCAGTGGCCGGTGATGCTAGGGTCCCGGGTGTGGGAGTCCCAGCGGGTGGAGTCCCTGGTACTGACGTTGCGGCTATGCTAGCAGAGGTGTTAGCGCGGTTACCACCAATGGTACCGGCTCAGGCTCAGGTAGTGCCACCAGTGGTGGCGGAGGAGCGGCAACCAGTGGTTGCGGATGTGGGAGCACATGGACGTTATTTGTCTATGCTCAAGGAGATGAAGGATCTGTTCACTGAGAGGTTTTCGGGTGGTACAGATCCTACTGTTGCGGATGCGTGGAGGACGAGTGTGGAACGTAACTTCCATACTCTGAGATGTCCTGAGGAGTTTTGGGTGGACATAGGGGTCTACTATTTGAGTGGTGATGCTGAGTTGTGGTGGAGATCAGTGTCTGCTAGGAGCGTGCAGCGGGAGATGACTTGGGCTGACTTCGTCTTGGAGTTCAACCGCAAGTATTTTCCTAGAGAGGCATTAGATCGGTTGGAGGTGCAGTTCCTTAAGTTGTCTTAGGGGACACGGTCAGTGCGGGAGCTGGACTTGGAGTTCAGTCCACTTTTTTGTTATGGGGGTCGGGCTTTGGAGTCTGAGGAGGCTCAGATCAGGAGGTTTTTGAGGGCTCCACATGATGATTTGAGAGTTCACTATAGAGGGCGGAGTTATGCTATGCGTGCAGAGCTGGTTGAGACTGCAGCAGAGATTGAGGAGGATATCCGGGCACAGTCAGTGGCGGTAGCTCCAACAGTTCAGCCTAGTAAGGCTCAGCAGCAGGGTTGTTCAAGTAGGGGTGGTAGGCCTGCACAGGGAACCAAGAGGAGGTGGGATGCTACGTAGAAGCCGAGTGGTGCGAGTTACTTCGGTTGTGGGAGCAAGGATCACAGGGTTGCTAGTTGTCCCAAGAGGAGTGCTCCGACAGCAGGGCCTCGGGTATGTTATCATTGTAGGGAGACAGGGCACATCAGGCCTTTTTGTCCCAAGTTGCAGCCGGCAGCAGTGGCAGCGTTGCAGCAGGTGCAGCCTGGGGGTCAGCAGGTGGCACGGATTGAGCAGGCGCCACGGGTTTACACGACAGCAGAGACTGGTGGAACCAGTGCTGGGGCGATCACAGTTATATTTTCTGGTACTTAAACTTTGTGGATTTAGTAGGTTCAGATTGTATATGTTTCCTGTGATAAAGTGTTAGGTTCTCAACACATGAGGTTTGTGTAAGGACCTTGTTGGTGGGTGGGTTTAAGTCCATGTTATGTTTGATTCTGGAGCTTCTCATAGCTTCATTACTCCGGAGTGTGCAGAGTGTGCGGGGATCAGCGGGGATCCTGGAGAGCGTTCAGGAGTTGTCAGAGTTGCGGGAGGCGAGTTCCTGAGAGTGATTGGACAAGCTAGAGGAGTTGATATTCAGATCGCAGGGGAGTCATGGCCAGCGGATTTGCTTATCAGTCCAGTGGAATTATATGATGTTATTCTCGGGATGGATTGGTTGCATCGGCATATGGTGCATTTGGATTGCCATCGAGGTAGAGTGGAGTCTGAGCGTCCAGGAGGGAAGTTGGTTTTTCAGGATATTAGACCGACTTTGAGGAGTCATTGGTCGTTCAGCCATTCAGGCTGGGAAGATGATCGAGAAGGGCCGTGAGGCTTATTTAGTTACTATATCTATGCCAGAGTCAGTGGGAAAGTCTACGGTTAGCGGTATTCCGGTCGTGGAAGAGTTTGAGGATGTGTTTCAGTCTTTGCAGGGATTACCACCATCTCGGTCGGATCCTTTTCCCATTGAACTGGAACCGGGGACGATGCCGTTATCCAAGGCTCCTTAGAGGATGGCTCCAGCAGAGATGGCAGAGCTGAAGAAGCAGCTAGAGAACTTGTTAAGTAAGGGATTCATCCGTCCTAGTGTATCACCGTGGGGAGCGCCGGTGTTGTTTGTGAAGAAGAAGGATGAGAGTTTCAGGTTGTGCATTGATTATCGGGGTTTGAACCGGGTCACTGTGAAGAAAAAGTACCCTCTTCCTAGGATCGATTAGTTGTTGGATCAGTTGAGGGGTACTACTTGGTTCTCCAAGGTAGATCTGGCGTCGGGTTATCATCAGATACCGATAGATGAGGCAGATGTGAGGAAGACTGCTTTCAGGACGAGGTATGGGCATTATGAGTTTGTGGTGATGCCTTTCAGGTTGACTAACGCGCCAGCAGCATTTATGAGATTGATGAACAGCGTGTTTCAGGAGTTTATGGATGTGTCTGTCATCATTTTCATCGACGATATCCTGGTTTATTCTAAGAGTCATGAGGAGCATGTAGTGCATTTGAGGGCAGTTATGGAGAAGCTGCGGGAGCAGAAGTTGTTTGCCAAGTTGAGCAAGTGTAGTTTTTGGCAGCGTGAGATGGGCTTTCTGGGTCACATTGTTTCTGCAGAGGGGGTTTCTGTAGATCCAGAGAAGATTCAGGCTATCAGAGATTGGCCTAGACCGCAGAATGCCACAGAGATCAGGAGTTTCCTTGGATTGGCAGGATACTACAGGAGATTTGTGCAGGGGTTTGCGAGCAGAGCACGTCCTATGACTAAGTTGACAGGGAAGGATGTTCCTTTTGTTTGGTCAGAAGAGTGTGAGGAAGGTTTTGCAAGCCTGAAGGAGATGTTGACTAGTGCGCCAGTGTTGGCTTTGCCTGAGCAGGGAGAACCCTATTTAGTTTATACAGATGCATATAGAGTTGGTTTGGGGTGTGTTATGATGCAGCATGGGAAGGTGATTGCCTACGCTTCGCGGCAGTTGTGGGTGCATGAAGGCAACTATCCTACTCATGATTTGGAGATGGGTGCTGTAGTTTTTGCCCTAAAGATTTGGAGATCTTATCTTTATGGTGCAAAGGTACAGGTGTTTACAGATCATAAGAGTCTGAAGTATATATTCACTCAGCCTGAGCTGAATTTGAGACAGAGGCGGTGGATGGAGCTTGTGGCAGATTATGATTTGGAGATAGCCTATCACCCTGGTAAGGCTAACACGGTTGCAGATGCTCTGAGTCGGAAGAGGGTAGCTTCGGCTCAGGAGCAGGAGATGGAGTCTCTGGTAGGGGAGATCAGTGCTTTGAGCTTGTGTGCTGTTTCACAGGAACCGTTGGGTTTGGAAGCAGTTGATAGAGCAAATCTTCTGAGTAGGGTGCGATTGGCTCAGGAGAAGGATTTGGGGCTGGTGAATGCCTCTAAGGATGTGGATTCAGAGTATCAGGTCTCAGATAATGATACTATCTTGGTGCATGGTCGGGTTTGTGTGCCCAAGAATGAGGAGTTGAGGCAGGAGATTCTAAGAGAGGCTCATGCGAGCAAGTTGTCTATTCATCCAGGAGCGACTAAGATGTACCGTGACCTCAAGAGGTATTATCATTGGGTCGAGATGAAGAAGGATGTGGCTATTTGGGTTTTGAGATGCGATGTGTGTCAGCTAGTGAAGGCTGAGCATCAGGTTCCTGGCGGTTTACTGAGGAGTTTACCCATTCCTGAGTGGAAGTGGGATATGATCACCATGGATTTTGTGGTCGGATTGCCAGTGTCACAGACTTTTGATGCTATTTGGGTCATCGTGGACCGGTTGATTAAGTCAGCACATTTTCTAGCCATTAAGAAGACTGATAGAGCAGCGGTCTTGGCTAAGAAGTATGTGAGAGAGATAGTCAGGCTGCATGGGGTGCCAGCGAGCATTGTGTCTGACAGGGATTCTAAGTTTACTTCGGTGTTCTGGAAGGCATTTCAGGCAGAGATGGGCACTAAGGTGCATATGAGTACAGCTTATCATCCCCAGACTGATGGACAATCAGAGAGGACGATCCAGACGCTGGAGGATTTTCTGAGGATGTGTGTGTTGGATTGGGGTGGCCATTGGGCAGATCATCTGAACCTGGTAGAGTTTGCTTACAACAACAGTTAAGATGGCTCCTTATGAGGCTTTGTATGGGAGACCATGTCGTACACCATTATGCTGAACTCAGGTGGGGGAGAGGAGCATGTTTGGTGCTAGTTTTATTCAGGAGATCTCAGAGAAGATTCGGGTTCTCTAGCTGAACATGAAGGAGGCTCAGGATAGGCAGAGGAGTTATGCCGATAGTAGGAGGAGAGATCTTGAGTTTCAGGTAGGAGACAGAGTGTACCTCAAGATGGCCATGTTGCGGGGTCCGAACAGGTCATTGTCAGAGACTAAGTTGAGTCCGAGGTATATGGGTCCATTCAGAGTGATTGAGTATTGACAAGTGATCATGCTAGTCCGAACAAGTAGTGGTCGTCCGTACAAACTATGCTAAGGGCGTCCGTACAATTATGCTATGAGGCCGAGTCATCTACGAATATATGGAGTAGTGATGAGGCCTGGTTGCATTAAAGCCCATGAGAAGGTTCGAGATCCTCCTTGTAGCCGTTAGAGAAGAAGAGAGAGAGGAGTCACGGGTTGTGCTTCGTTTAAGGAAACAAGGAGGGGTCGCTTTCACTCTTGGGAAGAACCAATTCTCTTTCCTTATCTCTTATACGATCGGGTGTAAAGGGTGTAGCCCTAGTTTCTCTTAGTATAAATAACCTTTTGTAAACCTTTGTAAGATATACTTATGGAATATAACTTTCTCTCATTCTTCTTGCCGATAATTCTCTTCTTCCTCTCAACCTCTTGTGCTTAAATCCCAACATGGTATCAGAGCAGTCTTTCGATCTTTGATTCTCTAAACCTACTCTTATTCTCTCTTATATTCTACCCTCTTCAATCCTTCTCTCTATTCTCGGTTTACTTGTGTTCTATACTCGCTACTCGACATTCTTAGTTATCATTTCTCTCTATCTCTCGCGAATCTCGCTCATGGACACTACCAAACCTATTGTTACACCGGTGGTCTTAAAATGGGCCAACTATTTGTTGTGGAAAAGAACCACAAAGACCGCGTTGAGTGGCCGGGGACTATGGATTCACGTTGAAACAGACCAGTTTCCCAAGAAAGTCACCAAGAACGACGGTAAAGAAGGAAAGGAAGAAGACAAGGAGGCTGAACTCGATAAGGAAATCAAATGGTTCCAAGAAGATCAGACCGTGCTTGCCATTCTTCAAAACTCGCTTGATGCACCAATCTTTGAAGCATACTCTTATTGTGAGATGGCCAAGGAGTTATGGGAGACACTTGCGAACGTATATGGAAACGTAACCAACTTGACCAGGGTGTTTGAAGTCAGAAAGGCTATCAACTGTCTTCACCAAGAAGACTTGGAGTTCACAAAGCACTTTGGCAAGTTTAGGTCTCTTTGGGCCGAACTTGAGATGCTTCGGCCGACCACCATAGATCCGGCCATCCTTAACGAAAGAAAGGAACAAGACAAGGTCTTCGGTCTCCTTCTCACTCTGAATCCAGCGTTCAACGACCTTATCAAGCACATCCTTCGTGGTGACAAGCTTCCAACACTTGAAGATGTGTGTTCTCAAGTTCAAAAAGAGCAAGGGTCGCTAGGCTTGTTTAGCGGTAAGGAGGACTTGGCTACGGCTAACAAGGGAGTGTACAAGCACGAGGACCGAAAAGCAATGGTATGCGACCATTGTAAGAATAGGGGTCATCTGAAAGACAAATGTTGGATCCTTCACCCGCATCTCAAGCCGGCAAAGTTCAAGGCGAACTTATTGCAAGGAGGACCAAGCGGTCAAGGCACCGGAGCAGCAAATCAAGGAGACACAGCAGCCACGGCCATGGCAGCTTCCCTTGGAGAACTGGTGAGAAAGTCGGACCTAGAGGCCCTCATCAAGTCTATTGCCGCACTAAAGGACTCCTGTACCACTTTCTTTGCTTCAAAACCTAGTACCTCACTTGTTGTAGACTCAGGTGCTTCTCACCATATGATTAGTAACCCTAGTCTTATACACAACATAAAACCGGCACTAGGTAATGTTATTATTGCTAATGGAGATAGAGAATAGGTTAAAGGAATAGGAGAACTAAAATTGTTTGATAAAAGTTCTAAAGCCTTCTTTATGCCTTCATTTACTTCGAATCTCTTATCGGTAAAGAAAGCTACTACAGATTTGAATTGTTATGCGATTTTTGGACCTGACAGTGTACATTTTCAGGATATTGAGAGTGGAAAGGTTCTTGGAGAAGGAGATGGTAGAGGAGATCTCTATGTCCTAGAGAAAGCTTCAAGTCCTTCTAATTCGTTTTCTTTTGCTTCAAATCTTAGTAGTAGTTTAAGTGATGTGTGGCATGCTAGACTAGGCCATCCTCATTCTCGTGCATTTGAATTAATGTTGCCTAATGTTTCGTTTGATAACTCCACTTGTGAGTCTTGTATTCTTGGTAAACACTCCAAGACTATTTTCCCTAAATCAAGTACTATTTATGAACATTGCTTTGATTTAGTACACTCTGATGTGTGGACATCTTCTTGCCTATCTAGGGATAATAACAAGTATTTTGTGACCTTTATTGATGAGAAATCTAAATATACTTGGCTCACCTTGTTACCAGCTAAAGATAGAGTCTATGATGCCTTTGTCAATTTTCAGAATATGTTACTAATCAATTTAATGCAAAAATAAAGGTACTAAGATCGGATAATGGAGGTGAATATACAAGCCACAAACTCAAAGAGCACCTAGCTAAGCATGGAATCTTTCAACAGACCAGCTGTCCATACACGCCTTAACAAAATGGAGTGGCCGAGAGGAAAAATCGATACTTAATGGAGGTGGCTTGGTCAATGATGTTTCATTCGAATGTCACTAAGCGGTTTTGGGGTGATACGGTCATGACGGCGTGCTACTTGATCAAATGGACACCAACAAAAGTCTTAAATGACATATCACCCTATGAGGTACTAAACAAAGTTAAACCTTCTCTTGATCACTTACGCGTGTTCGGGTGTGTTTGTTTTGTTTTAGTGCCCGGAGAACAAAGGAATAAACTTGAGGCCAAAAGCACTAGAAGTATGTTCATTGGCTACTCAATAAGTCAGAAGGGGAACAAGTGTTACGATCCGATCACTGGCCACACACTAGTCTCTAGAGATGTGAAGTTTCTTGAACAACAAGGGTATTATGATAAGAAGGACTGGGAAGGCCTCAAAGACTTATCTCAATCCAATACTGACCGGGCGACCAACTTGCGGTTCCTCCTTGACCATTTGGGCGTCACCAAACCATCATATCCCGAGGCGTCTCTACCAAAACCACCCTTCGATGGGCCTACAATATTACCAGAATCTCCGGGAACTCATGATGCTTCTCCTTCCCGTACGGAGAACAATATTCAAGAGACAAGACAGACACAATCCGAAGAAGCCTTGACTACACCACCTGATCTATCACCTGACGATAGTACAGCTGAGACAGGCCAGCCCACACCATCTCTACCACTACTTCGGCGCAGTGAACGTTTGAAACAACCGCGGCGTAGTGAAAGGTTAAAGAATCAACGAGTCTACTACAACAATCAGGTTGTCACCCACCCTATTCAGGCCGTGTGTTCGCTTGACCTTATCTCCTCGGATCACTCTACCTTCCTCGGTAAGCTTGATGAGCACTTTGTTCCTCAAACCTACGAGGAAGCTAAGCAAAATAAGGAGTGCCTTGATGCGGTGGACGATGAAACGACGGCTATGATCCGGAATCGAACTTGGGACGAGGCTGATCTCCCTAAAGGTAAAAAGGCTGTCAGCTCCAAGTGGGTGTTCACTATTAAATATATGAGCACTGGAGAGATCGAGCGCTACAAAGCCCGCTTGGTCGCACGCGGCTTCACTCAAACCTATGGACTTGACTATACGGACACCTTTGCTCCGGTGGCCAAACTCTATACAGTCCGGGTCGTCTTGTCCTTGGCCACTAACCTCTCTTGGGAGCTTTGTCAAATGGACGTCAAGAACGCCTTTCTTCAGGGGGAGCTGACAGAGGAAGTCTACATGCATCCTCCACCGGGTTTAGAGCACATTGTTGCTCCGGATAAAGTTCTCCGGCTCCACAAGGCGATCTACGGTCACCAGCAATCTCCGAGGGCGTGGTACCACAAGCTTAGCTCTACCATACGCATGAATGGTTTCAAGCGCTCTGAGGCTGATCATACGTTGTTCACTCTCCGCACCAACGGTGGCCGAGTCGTCGTCCTCGTCTATATCGATGACATTATTATCACCGGTGATGATAAGGAGGGTATTTGTGCCACTAAGGCTCTTCTTAACTCTACCTTTGATATTAAAGATTTGGGTGAACTTAAATACTTCCTTGGGATAGAAATCTCTCGCTCTCCGGAGGGATTGTTTCTTTCTCAAAAGAAGTATACACTTGACCTTTTACATGAGACAGGTAAGGTGGGAGCCAAACCGGTGTCGACTCCACTTGAGGAAGGTTACCAGGTCAAGCAAAAGGGGGAGAAGCCAACACCCGGTGCTCCAGTTAACAAGTCACACGAGCCATATGAAGATGTGGGACGCTACCGTAGGTTGGTGGGCAAACTTATCTATCTCATGATCACAAGGCCGGACATATGCTATGCGGTGAACCAAGTTAGCCAACACATGAAGGCTCCAACAAACTTTGACTGGCAAACACTCGAGCGGATCCTATGTTATCTCAAGGGCAGTCCGGGGCGAGGCATTTGGATGGGAAAGAATGATAACACTGAACTTGTGGGTTACTGTGATGCAGACTATGCAGGTGATACAATTGATAGGAGGTCCACAACAGGGTATTGCACATTTGTTGGAGGCAACCTAGTAACCTGGAAATCAAAGAAACATAAGTTTGTATCTCAATCAAGTGCCGAGTCAGAATATAGGGCTATGAAGAAGCTAACCAATGAGCTCACATGGCTCAAAGGCCTCCTCAAGGATCTTGGAGTGGAGTCTGATCAACCAATCACTATGCATTGTGACAATAAGGCAGCGATTCACATAGCAACCAACTCGGTCTTCCATGAAAGGACGAAACACATTGAGGTAGATTGCCATAAAGTGCGAGAAAAGATTGAAGAAGGTGTAGTCTTGCCGTGTTACACTCCAAGCGAAGACCAACTGGCGGACATCTTCACCAAAGCTACTAGTCCTCAGATTTGCGAATACATTTCCAGCAAGCTTGGACTAGTAGATCCAACACATCCGTGAGAAACTCCTCTAACCTATGGAGATCACACTCTTTTCCTTAGCATAGTTTTGTCCCATGTGGTTTTCTATGTTAAGGTTTTTAATGAGGTGATCTCTCATGCGTTCCAATCCTAGCCGCTTCACCTAGCTAAGCTTGAGGGGGAGTATTGACAAGTGATCATGCTAGTCCGAACAAGTAGTGGTTGTCCGTACAAACTATGCTAAGGGCGTCCGTACAATTATGCTATGAGGCCGAGTCATCTACAAATATATGGAGTAGTGAGGAGACCTGGTTGCATTAAAGCCATGAGAAGGTTCGAGATCCTCCTTGTAACCGTTAGAGAAGAAGAGAGAGAGGAGTCACAGGTTGTGCTTCGTTTAAGGAAACAAGGAGGGGTCGCTTTCACTCTTGGGAAGAACCAATTCTCTTTCCTTATCTCTTATGCGATCGGCTGTAAAGGGTGTAGCCCTAATTTCTCTTAGTATAAATAACCTTTTGTAAACCTTTGTAAGATATACTTATGGAATATAACTTTCTCTCATTCTTCTTGCCGACAATTCTCTTCTTCCTCTCAACCTCTTCCGCTTAAATCCCAACATTGAGCGGGTTGGACCAGTGGCATATAGACTGGAGTTACCCGAGGTTATGCGTGCATTCCATAAGGTTTTCCATGTGTCTATGTTGCGGAAGTGTCTCCGTGAGGGTGATCGAGTGTTGGCTAAGATTCCTGAGGATCTTCAGCCTAACATGACTTTGGAAGCGAGACCAGTGAGGGTTCTCGAGAGGAGGATCAAGGAACTTCGGAAGAAGAAGATTCCTTTGATGAGAGTCCTGTGGGACTGTGATGGTGTTGAGGAGCAGACTTGGGAGCCTGAGGCAAAGATGAAAGCGAGGTTCAAGAAGTGGTATGAGAAGCAAGCCGCAACTTGAGCTTGTTTAACCTGGTTCCATCTGTAATCTGTGGCTGGAGCGGGAATGGAGTATTCCAGCCCATCTCTCTTGTTACTCGGTCGCTTGGGGTGGTTGGTTGTGCGACTCAGTAACAAGATGAGGTGGTGTTCGGGGTACAAAGTTTCTGTGAGGCGGGGCTTTTGGAGGAAAGTTTTCCTGAAATAGAAGTTTCCAAAAGTGGAAAGTTTCCAAAAATGAAAAGTGCTAAATATGGAAAGTTTTACGGGAGTTAGAATTTGTCCATTTTAGCGGTGGAGAGCCTTGGAGGGGCTTGTGTGTGCCCTTAGTGGCGGACTTTCGAGTCAGTGTGCCCGTTTGTGGCGTTCTTTTTAAACATTGTGTGGCCTTTGTGGCGGGCTGTTTAGCCGTGTGTGGCCTTTGTGGCGGGCTGTTTAGCCAATTGCGTGGCCTTTGTGGCGGACTGTTTAGCCAGAGTGTCTTTGTGACGGTCCTTTGGGACAGATGGTCTTTGTGATGGTCTTTCGGGACGAGTGGCCTTGGTGGCGGTCCTCTTTAGGACATTTGTTTGGCCTTGGTGGCGGTCCTCTTTAGGACATTTGTTTGGCCTTGGTGGCGGTCCTCTTTAGGACATTTTGTTTAGCCTTGGTGGCGGTCCTCTTTAGGATATTTTGTTTGGCCTTGGTGGCGGCCCTTGTGGCATGTATATGATCCTTGTGTGGTCATGAGATATTCCAGTGAGGGGATATGTGGTTGGTAGGACATTGAGATGTTTTACGCGAGCCACGGGAAGGAAACCTGGATAGGGATAGGACTCAGACGTGTTCAGAATCATTTGCTCGCGACTCTTGGGGGACTTTGGTTCTCCTAGTACTGCCATATTCGGAGACTTTGTGACTTGGGAGTATGGTTGGTATATCGACTTCGGATGATGGTCTGGAGGCGCGCTGTAGGGTGACGACACGAGAGACGAGTTGGATTTTTCCTTATATATTATGGCATGTTGACGAGCCAACATTTGGCATGCAGACTTAGGTCTGATGAGGAGCCAATAAAACTCAAGGTTTAGGCCTACGAGTAAAGAAAAGTCCAAAAGTCGAGAGCAAATGACGCCTGGAGCGCGAGTCTATCGCCTAGAGGTGACCTTCTGTAGATTAGTCGGAGAAGTGCGGGCCGTGGAAACGGATGGTTGCACGGGAGTCCTTGGCTGATGGTCGTTTGAGATTCGAGGACGAATCTAGATTGGTGGGGGAGAATTGTAACACCCGCAAACTAATTTTTGGTAAATTGGTGGGGGTGTCGATCGACACCACAGGAGGTGTCGATCGACACTGTTTGTTTTCCGGTTCGACCGGTTCGATTTAATTATCGATTTTTGGTCGGTTTGGTTTGAGGAGAACCATTAAACCATGATATTTAAGTGGGGGAACGACCTAGGTCGTGTTTTGTGGTTGTCCAGCTGCTGAAAACAAAGAAAAAGAGGAGAAAACATCGTTCTTGAGTTTTTGGGAGTTTTTGTGAGATTTCAAGGCTTTGTGGGTGAGATCTTGTTGTGGGAGTGAGGATTCAAGGCTAGGAACGTGTGGGAAGCTTGCTGGGAGTGTGGATTCGTCCATTGTTGGTCAGAAACTTCCTGCAAAGAGGTGAGTGCATGACCATGGCTAATCTAAGCCTTTGATTCCCTTTTTCTTGCTTGTTTGTTGCTTGTTTGTGTGTTTTCTTGCTGGGATTGGTTGATACAGGTTCCTACGGATGTATAAGGCTTGGGTTTCGAGTATTGGATGATTTGGAGGAGATTTGGGAGTGAGATTTGACTCTCGACTTCGCGTGGATGGCAGTTGCAGAAGGAGTGTCAATCGACACCACTTGGTGTCGGTCGACACCAGCAAATTGGGCATCAATCGACACTGTGGGGTAGTGTTGGTCGACACCAAGGCCAGTGTCGGTCGACACTAGGCTGGTGTCGGTCGACACCTCCCTTCCAGCGAGACGATGTTTGGTTTCCTGGTTTGTTTGTTTGTTTGTTGTTTGTTTTGGAACATTGGAATCATTGTTGCTTGTGTGTATAGCCCAGTAGATGGGAGGATTGTCTCACTGAGTGTTTATCAAATACTCATGCATCTCAATTTGGGTTTGTGGTGCAGGTAAAGGCAAAGTGTGATCGTGGAATCAAGGCAATGAAGAGGAGGATGTTCTAGGGACTCGATTGGATGTTGTCTGGCATTGCTAGGTTTCTAGAGTTGATTCATTAGAAACATTGCTAGGTTGCTGGTTCCTTGTTTCTTGTTGTTTGGTATTTGGTTATTGCTTATGCTATGATATTGGATTGTTATTGGATTATTATTGGTTTATTATTGGATATTGGTTTTTGTTATTCCGCTGTTGATTGTGAATGTGGTTAGGTGGCTACTGGGTATGAACTTAATATATGTTATGAACTATATCATAACATATATTAAGAAATTGAATAAAACTTAATATATGTTATATTAAGAAATTGAATAAAACTTAATATATGTTATGAACTATATGTTATGAACATATATTGAATAAAACTTAATATATGTTATGAACTATATCATAAGCTTGGAGGTAATAAGATGATTATTATGAGAAGGATCAAAAGAGAAGAGATCTAGAGAATGAGTGTATGGACTTTAGAGAGAAGTTAGAGGGAAACTAGATAAAAAACTTAGAGAGATAATAAGATTTCTCTTCTCTTCTTCTTATTATATCTACATCTCTCTCATTTTTCTCACATACATAAGCTCTATATATACTATTGATAAGATTATGATGACTCATGCACTACACAAGGTAACAAAGACAAGTGTACAAATATGAAAGACAAGTGGTGAACAAGTGTTACACCAAGCAAAGGCATATGTGTCATTAAGATGGAAGACACATGTGGTGATGGATAATCACACTTATTTCATAACACTCCCCCTTGAGTATCCATCACCAATAATGAGTTATGCACTGCCTCATTAAAAACCTTGTCACGGAAAAACCCGTTAGGATCAAAACCATGACGAGGGAAAAAGAGTACAATGACATAAGCTCCCCCTCGAAAAGACTTCAAAGACCTCGTAGATGACGCATTCCAATACTGTGAATATGCTTTCTCAATATTGAAGTAGGAAATGATTTTGTAGATATGCTTCGTAGTTTTCAACGAATAGTGATGCAATCTCCACCTTCATCATTGACATTCTCATTCAAGGTCGATCTTTTGCGTGTTATTTGCTGCCTCGTTAAAAACCTTGTCATGGAAAAACCCAGTGGGATAAAAACCATGATAAGGGAAAAAGAGTGCAGCCACGCGAATCATCATATTCTCCCCCTGAAAGTATTATCTTCAAACGATGCATTTTGATCTCTGAATATGCATTCTGAATGAGGTATTCAGAAGCATCTTTGTAAATAACTCTGCTACATTGTTACTTGAATTGATGGACTGGCTATCAACTTCCTTATTCTTCTCGAAGTCTTGAGTGTAAGAGAGGAATATGTCTTGTCTTGGCATTCTTGGTGTAGCTTCCTTTGATTTGGGGGACATATGCAACAGAGTCTTCAAACAGAGTTGTTGCCTCTCCATTGCTTCTTGTTAATGGGTCTCAACAATCATTAACTAGTTGATGCTGATCGAACCCTCAGTTCAAAGTTCTTCGCCAACATGTTACGAGGCTCCCGTCTTCAGCGGGTAACTATTGGTTGACGTTCGAGCATCATCTGAGCCATTATGGATTCTCGATTGGCATATGAAGCACAATTATTTTGGCATGACTTGAACAAGCAATGGCCAAAGTCTATCACTGAAACGTCGTGAAGTCGTTGTTTTGCGATATATCTTTATATTGATCCGATATAAATCTTCCATCTGCAAAACCAACTAAACCAAACTTGGGAGTTCCAAAATATATTAAGCCCAAGTTAATCATACCTTTGCAATAGGAGATACGTTTTAACTCATACTCAAAATCTACTCATAGAGAATGAGTTTTATGCTGCAAAGAGATTAGTAGAAAATGCTATGCACAATTCATAAGATACATAAATGCTCGTCAGCATTTATACATGATATTATATGACTATATATATATATATGACTTCTATTAGAATTGATTATTATAGCATCTATTTCAGAAGATGTTTCCAAGATCTTTTCTTGCAAATAACCTTTAAAGGTTTTGATGATCATCAATGAGTTCTCGAGAACATAATTATGATATTATATATCTTTCGGGATAAGCTTTAAGCATCCCATGAGATGTATTTCAAGTCATCCATATAGCATCCATTTTGTTTGATAAGGTATTTTAACAAAATATGGCGCGACACACCATTTTGTTATATATAATTATACCCTTCTGATGCTTGGACCAATAGTCCAAAAATTACTCGTTTTCATACGAGTTTATATAGACTTGATTACCTCTTTATTGGCCAATATATATCTTTATACGCTCACAGAGCGGAGATTTATGATCCTCATTAATCACATTGCGCCATATAATAATTTTATTGTTGACATTATGTCTTTGGTTCCATATTTCCCGTAATGACATGGTTAAACGAGATCTCTTTAATCATTATATAAATGACTTTATACAGGTACCTGATTTCATTATTAATCATATCAATTGGTTTCTCTACTCCTTTTGAGAAATATCTTGCTCCTCTTTAGGAGTCTATGTGCTCCTCTCTGGGAGTCTATTAGCTCTTCTTAAAGAGTCTATCTACTCCTCTTTAAGAGTTTATTTGCTCCTCTTTTGAGAGTATAATCCTCTTTTTAATTTGCTCCTTTTTCTTTTCGAGGATATTATATATCTTAGGAACCAAAGTAGTCTATCATGTTTCTTATGTGTCATAGACTTAGTATGTCATCCACCAGAGACATATTTTTATTGGAGCATTTTTAGCTAGGATGTGAGATTTTTTAGAACTTCAAGTTCATATTTATTTATGTGAGGATCAATAATTATATGAAATCTCATCCATCAGCTTATTGCATTTGGTTTGCAATATATGTTTTGAATAGTGATCTGTTGAACTTTTGAACTTTCAAGTTCATATTCATTGTATTCATTTGTTCAAAGATTCAAACTATTCAATGATTCTCCCATAATGAAGGGAAACTTTTATCATCCAACTTGATGATATGCAAATCTTACAATACGCACATCTCTCATAAGATGGCTCTATATTATTAGACCGGAGAGTCATCTCTGCATCTATATATTTAATCATCTTAAGATGATACTTTTATACGGCGTGGAGGAGTATTTACAACATATATCACACACGCATAAGATTCAACATGAAAAATATTTAATCTCCAACCATGAATATATAACATGGGAGAAATTTTTCTTATGAACCGTTGGCCTCATATATAATATATTTTACATGCAAAGTTGCATGTTCCATGTAAAAACATAGAGACTACATCACCATGAATCATTTTGCAATCTCTTGGAGTTGCACTATAAACAATTCATTATAGCTCATTTTGAGAGTAAACATCATGGATGTTATACTTTATCACATGTGACATATATATGATAAATTATGGGATATGACTTCACCAAAGTTATATCGCTATGGGTGTCAAATTCACCAAAATTTATCAACATATTGTCAATTTGGGATTCTTTAATTCTCTCCCTCGAGATGATAACTCTTGGAGTTCATTCATCTCGTACTGAATCCCACATTAGGATCAACAACATACCGATTTTGGTCATTTGTATTATCTTAGATCCTTATAAAGATGTGGGTATAGTATCATCCCCTCTCAAGATGATGACTTGTCATGACTATTCATCTTGCACCGAATCTTACTTTTAGATCGGTTGTATTCGGGGTTTAGTATGGGGAGTAGAAAAGAAATGAACCATCATATATATTATGAGCTTGTTTAAAAAATGGTGATTTTGGCCAAGATTATATGACTATTGAGGCATAGCCTACCAAATTATTAAGGAGGAAGTATACAACCATCGACTCCATAAATATAAATAAATTTAGATAAACAAATAAAAATTCAACATAAATTAGATGTTACCTGAAATATGAATGAAGTGGTGTGCTTACAACTTCATGGAGGCATGCAATACTTTTAAAACAACTTTTGTTTCTCAAAAAAAATTCACAATGATTTTTAATATCATTGATTGACCGGGATGGCTTGACCGGTAACACAATGCTTGAAGCATTAGAGAATATCATATTTATTGTCATTTTGCCATCTTTGTTTTTGCATGATATAATTATATATACATGTGTGTCTCCAATATGGTCAAACATGCGATACCATATTTATTTATAGTCTCAACTTAATAATTTTATTAAGACAGAATGTCTTTGAAACTTCATGAGTTTATTTGAGACTTTAGAGAACACTAGACATCGATAATTATAAATCTGATGCCTTTGGAAGTCGAGAGACTAACTCATCTATACCTTCCAATTAGTTTTGCACTGTCTAAAATATATTGACATGTGCTTAATATATTCTCACAAGAAAAATGTATTTTTGATCTTAAAGACATCTCATTAAATCTCATATAAAATATATTTATCATTTAGCGAATAAAATAAATAGATGGAAAATTTTTAAAAAATAAAAAAGAAATCATAGCTTCCCATGTAAGGATTCAAGAGGCCTCATTTTCATTTTAGTGAGGCAAAGACAAAGCCTTTTATTTGATCATAGATTAGGCAGAGCCTATATATGTATAATGATCAATCCGGAATTTATATAGCTTTATATTTGATCGTATATGAGGCAGAGCCTGTCATATAAAACAAACTTTCCGGAAAAGACATAGCTTTTTATTAATCGTGAAGGAGGCAGAGCCTACCATATATAACGATCAATCCAGAAAAGACAAGCCTTTTTTTTATCGTGAAGGAGGCAGAGCCTACCATATATCTCACAATCGGTCCGGAAATCACTTAGCTATATATTTGATTGTAAAAGAGGCAAAGCCTACTACTTATAACAATCAATCCGGAAAAATGCATAATCTCATGATTTCTATAATATTTATGTTCTATAAACATAAATTGAAACAATATAAACTTACTTACCTTATAAAAGCTCCAACAGTAAAGACATCGTGCTGATAACGTGTTATGAACTATATCATAAGCTTGGAGGTAATAAGATGATTATTATGAGAAGGATCAAAAGAGAAGAGATCTAGAGAATGAGTGTATGGACTTTAGAGAGAAGTTAGAGGGAAACTAGATAAAAAACTTAGAGAGATAATAAGATTTCTCTTCTCTTCTTCTTATTATATCTACATCTCTCTCATTTTTTTTTTTTTTTTTTTTTTTAGATAGAAAACTTAGAGAGATAATAAGATTTCTCTTATCTTCTTCTTATTATATCTACATCTCTCTCATTTTTCTCACATACATAAGCTCTATATATACTATTGATAAGATTATGATGACTTATGCACTACACAAAGTAACAAAGACAAGTGTACAAATATGAAAGACAAGTGGTGAACAAGTGTTACACCAAGCAAAGGCATATGTGTCATTAAGATGGAAGACACATGTGGTGATGGATAATCACACTTATTTCATAACAATATAGAATTTAAAGTTGCATCTATTTATCGTAATTTTTCGTTAAAAACTATTTTAATATTTAAAATTTATATTATTTTGTTTTTAATTACAATTATTTAATAGAAAATTACATTTACTCATTACAACCATTAGTTCAATATTCTCAGTTAGGATCACTTTGTCATAATGATTTTTTTAATTGTAGATTTACCATAATTCTTCATAAAATATCTTTTATTTAAAATACTTTAAACAATATTTTTTTGAAAATTTGCATCTATTCTACATAATATTTTTTGTTATAAGTTTTTATTTTGATGGTTGTGTTTTTAGTAACAGTTTATGTTTAATGTTTGTGTATTCAAACTATTCTATTACATTCAAATGTTTTTATAATGTATAATTTTAAATTTTATTTACTTTTTCTAAAATATTAAAATGATAAAATGATAATTAAACAAACAAAAACATAAAATGAATAATAAATTAAAATGAATTTGAAATTTGAAAACCTGTTTATCAATGCACAAATAGAACTTTCTTATCGCATATATCCAACGACTCGTATTTTAAATCCGAATACTTTTCTCGGCTTGGATCCGGTCTACTTCACATCTCCACTTATGGCTCTAGACTCTAGTTCATATAATGATATAAATAGAGAAACTTGTTCCTTGTAAAGAGGATCCGAACATTAATATTAAAAACTCTAGTTTTTCACTTGTTTTTTAGAGAAACCTACTTTATTCTTCAAAAGATTTCAAATTCTTTTCTATTCAAGCTTTGAATTTTGTTATCAAAAGAGATTGTTAAGTGAATTTGTTTTCACAAGTTCATTGTGTGAATCCTTAATTCTATTTACGTCATGTTAGGTCACAGGCTCACAGCACTCATCTGCCTTTCAATAATTGACATTTTTAAACACGTTTTTCATGTACAATACGCACTTCACACATAGAAAAAGACAGCAACAACGACAAAAATTGTTAAAGGGCGCATAAGTCGTTAAATTATATAAAATAAATCGAATCTTGTAAGTTGTTGGTTGTTTACTGATTGAGCCAGGTTAGAAAAACTTTACATAAATGACAATTATTAAACAAAAAATGTACTATCCCCATGCTGAAAAGCCTGAAATAGACAAAAAATTCTATGATAAATGATGGTGATGGTGTCAAATTACATTAATATTCTACGTTTTCACATTATATACAGTACTAATCTTGAGCTTTGGGATTACAGACCAAAAATGGCAGCCGTAACTCTTATTTCCTCGAACATTGTTCGACCTCAAATCATAAACCAAGAGGGTAGTGAAAAGATCCATCTAACTCCATTTGATCTTAATCTTCTCTATGTTGATTATACTCAAAGAGGTATTCTCTTCCCCAAACCCGACCCGGAAACCCATTTCATCTCTCGGTTAAAAACGTCTCTTTCTTCTGCTCTAGATATTTACTTCCCGTTCGCTGGTCGTCTTAGCAAAGTGGAAAATCATGAAGACGATACGGTGTCGTTTCACATCGATTGCAACGGCTGTGGTGCTAGTTTCATTCATGCCGTAGCTGAATCTGTCACGGTAAGCGATCTTCTCCCACCCGATGGCTCTGTTCCTGATTTTTTCAAGCTTTTATATCCCATGAACGGTGTCAAGAGCATCGATGGCGTCTCTGAGCCTTTGCTTGCTTTACAAGTTACCGAGATGATAGATGGAGTCTTCATCGGTTTTGGTTACAATCACATGGTCGCCGACGGTGCTTCGATCTGGAACTTCTTCAGCACTTGGTCGAAGATTTGCTCTAATAATGGTCAACGGGAGAATCTTGATCAGCCTCTAGCCCTCAAAGGATGGTTCTTGGACGCAATGGATTACCCTATCCATATTCCGGTTTCAGAGACAGAGACGCCACCACTACCAAGCCGTGAAGTTTCTCCGACGTTCACAGAGAGAGTTTTTCACTTCACAAAGAGGAATATTTCTCATCTCAAAGCTAAAGTCAACTGCGAGATTGGCTCGAGTGACCATATAGTCTCGTCCTTGCAAGCGGTCTCGGCGCATATGTGGCGATCAATCATTAGACACAGTGGTGTAAACCGAGAAGAAAAGACGCGTTGCGTTGTAGCAGTGGATCTAAGGCAGAGGCTAAACCCTCCGCTCGTGAAAGAGTGTTTTGGTCATGTGATCTATAACGCGTTAGCTACTACCACAGTTGGGGAGTTGCAGGATCATGGTCTCGGGTGGGCTTTTTTGCAAATAAATAATATGTTGAGATCTTTGACGAATGAAGACTATACAACTTATGCAGATGATTGGGTTAGAGAAATGAAGATCCAAAAATTAGGTCTTGGAAGTAAAATGACTAGGGATTCTGTAATTGTCTCAAGCTCTCCCCGGTTTGAAGTGTACGATTGCGATTTCGGTTGGGGCAAACCGATCGCAGTTCGTGCTGGACCGAGCAATATGTTTAGTGGCAAACTCGTGCTTTTCCGTGGGATCGAAGAAGGCAGTATTGATATTCATGCGTTTCTATTGTCCGACATACTTGTCAAACTACTAGCCGACGTGGAATTCCTGGCTAATCTATGATTTGATTGGTCGAGAAATAAAAACGAATCTTTTGTTTAGTTTTTGAATTTAATTATATATTTTTTTACTTATTTATTTTGTTGTCACCTGTTTTTACTTAATTAGTGCGTATATATATTCAAGTTTTGTCATGTGACTGTGCATGTCTTCTCCTCAAATCCTTCAATAATTAACTTTATGTAAATACGATACGCACATGTTGACAGAGAAAAAGAAAATGGATACAACTCCCATCCCATGAATATGATGGTCAATCCTCATATGTTACGAAAGAGGTTTGGACTCCCAAAGTGGAGTGAACTAAAGGTGACTGGAAATCAATAGGCTTCTTTTGTATTATCAAATATATTTTATGATTGAAGACCCTTTATCAAAGATAATTAATTTGGTCGCGAAATAAAATAGATAATTCGGACATACTTATTCTTGAAATGCATCCTATGTAAATGCAAAGTGTTTTGTGACAAAGAGAAGCTGCCTGTAATTCCATGTGTCCATCGTCTTGTTTGATTAAAAGGCTCCAACGTTTCACAATCTTTTGGTTTACCTGAAGATCAAAACATCATCAACATGAGATATCATAATCCTTTCCTAGCTTTTTCACCGAAGAGCCGAAGAAACCACAAAAAAACTACATTTTCCATTACCGGGAGGACGCATCACAAATTTCAGTGTATTATAAGAGCAAATCATATATCACACGACCGTGGATATGTATTAGATAAAATCAGTAACCTTACGACTAATTCAACGGAATAGATTAACAAATAGTACCTTAAATTTCAACGTTTTTTTTTTATATATATTTTTTTAAGTTCTAACGTTTTATTCATATAGAAAAAAGATTCTCATGCTCTGTTTTGTTACACTCATGACTCATACGATCATACCATCTCCAATGGTTTAGACCACCCCATAAGGGAGTCGTCTAACCATATTTATTATTGAAAAAAAATGTAAAATCAAAAATTTAGAAAATTGTCTCATTTTTGACATAGTCCAAATGGTAGAACAATTAGTGGGGTTCTAAAAGTTTAAATTTTACAAAACTTATGTATAAGTAAAACTCACAAAACTTGACATACACGACACACATACGTACATGCATCTATTCATTTTTTTCTTTTTTCCTTTCCCCTCTGCTTCTTATGCTTATTGTGCTTATTTCTTTTCCCCTCTGCTTCTTATGCTTATTGTGCTTGCGTCTTGTTTTGTACTTGCATGCTTCTTTTATTGTTGACATATACAAAACGTACGTACATACAAGTCATTTAGTATAGTCTAGGGAGATTTTTAGAAATAGCACCAATTTATGTATTTGTTCCAAAACTAGCACACGATCTTAATTATGGGGGAAATTACCTAAATAAATTAAAAAAATATATAATAAAAAAAAATAAAGGAAAGGGAAAACACAGTAATCGTCTATGCACAAAACCTAAAACTCCAGTTGAATTAGAGAGGCTTGGAGGAGGAGGAGACATCGAATGAAATCGGTTTGATTTTGAGGAATGATGCAGCGAATGAAATCAGAGATGATGATGCCACCAACGTTTCTCTCTCGCTGTAATGCTTTTCAATCTCAAATGATGTTTTATACCATGTGTGGCGTTTGTTCACTTGTAGTAACTTTGTAGAGATGCGGATTTGGTCAGAAGAATTGTAGCTGCAACAACACTCCAAGAGAGTAAGGACGAGCTGCAATAACACTCCAAGAAATTTAGAAAGGATGTCTCGAATTTAAGGAAGCCTTTCATTAAAAGGAATAAACAAAGAAAACAGAGCATACACGCCACCCTATTGAGTTTTGTTGATAGCTCGCAGAATTCTTTTGCATGTTCTTGTAACAATAAAAATCAGCACCCAACATCCAACATCAAACACTCCTTTGAAATTCAGGAAGGGTTCCACGGAATTCAGAAAATATTTATTGAACTTCAGGATGACCTTTATAAAAAGTTTGGATTTCATGATGAACTTTTAAGGTTGACCTTCATAAAAGCTTAGATATTGGTAAATATCCAGATATGTACAAGAATGATATCATTACCCCTCACCAATAGAGTATTCTTTCATATATTGAGGCATGTGTGGACAATTATGTTCAGTTTTACTTTCTCTGTGTTTAGACATGTTTGTAAAACTTTTTTAGATTGCTTTGGTAACTGTATGATGTATCTGCATCATATGTTTCTGTTAGCAATTTATTTTAACTGTGACTAAACTTCATGAAGGATTGTGTGAAATTCGGGAAAGATTTTATGCAATTCAGGAAGATTTCCTTGAATTGGACCAACCAATTTGATTCTCCTTGATGAATATGAATACATTGATCTATGTGAATTCAATATTAATCAAATCATGAACAATAGCCTAATTCTGTAATCATTGAATCATCAAATCAGATTTGTTTTGCTTTTACTTTTGATAACATAATTTGGAGTGATAGATTTTGTCTCCGACGAGATCTGAGTTTTATCCTTCATGGTGGTGTCGCTCTCTGGAGAAAAAAGCCACTATCTAATTCCGGTTACATGTCTGCCTCCACTGCCGCTTCTGGTAAATAAAGGTGTGTTTAATTTCATTCATTGCCTTTCAGAATCGAGAAGACGGTTGCTGGAGGAAGACGATGACGGAGGCTATGATTGTTGGAGATACCGGAGACTAGGCCTGGGCATAAAATCCGAACCGAAAAAATCGGATAAAAACTGAATCAATATTGAGGAAATAACTGATCGATTTTTGTTTTCATTACTTTTGGATATCGGATTTAAACCGATCCGAACCGATATCCGAATATAACCGAAAATATAAAAAACAACTTTATAAAGATAAATGTATACGTAACTATATACGATATACATGAATCGTAGATATAGATATACGCACCTAACTATATACAATATACACGAATTGTAGATATACTCCTATATCTACGTTATTGTTTACTTTGGTTTTTATTTTTTATCATTGACACGGTCTTATGTCTTCACTTTGGATGTTAGTACGTCGCAGTTTTATGTATTGTATAATTTTATGTTAGTTTGAACTTTAAACTTGTTATTTGTTTCATTTCTATTTTTTCACATACTCGGTTAGTATGGGTTTTTGGATACAATCGGATTAAAAAATATCCGAATAAAACCTTATCCAATAAATTTGATTTAATTTTAGTTATCGACAATATATCTGAACCGATCTGAAATTTAAATGATGATGCCAGGAGAAGATAAAAACGATATTATCATAACTATACGGAGAAGAAGACAAATAAAAAAAAGATATTTATTAATTTAATTTTAGAGAAAAACCTAAAATAGTGCTATTCTAGGGTATTTCTCTTTAGTCTATATATATATATATATATATATATATATATATATATCTTTTACTTCTTGACTATACCTATTCTCTTTAATTGTATAGCATGTTCTTCTTGCTTTTTTTGATTTTTGATTCCTCAAATACATGTTTAACTTATTCTGATTGGCTACATGCAAAAATTGCAAATACATTTTAATTCCTCCAAAATGAGGAAACACAAATAACACAAAAAAAAAATACAAATTAGGTAGATACATGCAGAAATTGCAAATACATTTTTTTTTTAAAAACGTATCAGCATAACAACATTCCTATTTCGCTTGATAAACAAATGACAACTTGAGAAGTTCTATATAATGATTTAAAATTATCTATAACAATGGAAAAACTCGACAAATCAGTACACTAAAAACACAATGTGTTTCTCTGCGGGTGATGACACATCAGTTTTTTGGAGTGTTTTGGGAGTGACATATCATTAAAATTGACATCCAATAAGAACATTTTAATTAATACAACTCATATCTCTCAATCAAGCCCGGCTTAGCATATGTGCTGAGGGTGCAAGAGCATAAGAGCATGTTTATCGGTGGGTTTGAGTAAGGTGAGTTCTTAAATTTTTTATGAATTAATTGTGTACTGTTTGGAATATAAGAACCCATGATATCTTAGATAAAATTTTCTCATTTATTGGTAGGTTCTTATTTTAAGTATCTTATTTTTGAAATATTGTTTTTTAAAATTTAAAAATTTTAAATAGAATAGAAGTGGTATAAATGTGTAAACATACAAAATTAGAAAATATTGCATTTTAATTAATTTCAAACATACAAAACATAATACAAATATTAATACATATTACAATAGAAGTGCAAGTTATGAAGTCAAAAACTATCATTTGAATCTCTTTCACTATTTTCCACCATTGATTCCCTTGGTTCTCTGCATCGACATCTTCATTTTCATTTGCTCGTTTCCCGTTATCAGCTTGATTCTCTTGTCCCTCTAAGCAAAAAAATAGAAACAAATTGGTTCAGCATGTGTTGTTTTTGTGATGCCCTCAGTTAACCCCATGACAAAGAGGTATAAAAAGCAATATACCTGGAAAGCAATATAAAAAGCAATGGCGATAAGCCAGATTGGTTTTTGCAAGGTCATGAGAACATTGTCGTCGACAGTGTTTCCAAAAATATAGTAGCAAACAAATGCAACGGGAAAGTAGCAGATGGCGACGACAATGTAGGCAACTACTACTCCTTTCCACATTGCTATGCTACCATCACCCTCATTCTCTGCTTCTTTCTCCTGTCGACTGCAACAAAAATTAGTACACATTATTGATAGAACATTCAACGTAATTTGTTCCATCCATCTGATCAAGCCATCTTTCAAAGTAACAACTATGTCTAGGTTCTAATCAAGATTTTTCCATAGTTAAAGATCACCTCCATAGTTAAAGACTAACACCACCAGGTCCAGCAAGGCGCAAGCAGAGCAACAAAAATACGTTTTTGGAACCTCAGGACAGAAGAAGATATATTAGTAACTTACCATTGGATCAAACTGCTTCCCGACTGTCTCCACATGGATAACACCAAGTGAGCCCAGAATTTCAACAAACTGTTTGTATATACTCTGATAACTATTAGTGACTCTCTCTTCTCCCTCAGTCTCCACCTTAATTTGGGATTTAGCTCTCTCGAAATTATCCAAAACAGCCAACAGATTCTCAACAACCTCTCCCTGAGCATTTGAAACAAGGTTTAGCCATTCCCTCTCTGTCCTCTTCCTGAAGTTGTCGAAATCTGCACTGATTCTTATGAGCCGATCCCTCTCCACTGATAAATCATTGGATAAAGACGCTACTTTATCCTCAAGCAGAAATTTTGCATCTTCTATAGATTTTAAAGATGCTTCTATCTCAGCGATCTTCCCATCATTGTTGTCTGCTAAAGCTTCTTTATATGAACTCAGCAACGCTGTGATAACAGCCGCTTCTTCTTCATCAGCTCCGACATTTTCACTCTCGACACCAACAGCACCATCCGTCTCCTGCTCCATGATTTCACAAGGAAGACAGAATCAGATGAAAGCAATACAGACATTTTCACATCAATTGCTGATAAAAACTGAGACAGAACAGAATATAATCTTAAAAACAAACACCAACACCTACACAATCAGAATTAACACCAAAAATATTCAGGACATTCTCTATGAACCCTCATACAAGAATCAAAGAGTCAATTCCATTTTGATAGTACACACCATGGTCCTAAAATGCTTGTGAAACTCCTTCATTTTGGGAATAGCCAAAGAATCTAAAACCCACCATTCATCAGACCTGATGTATCCTTAGAAACGTTAACAATCACCATTTACGAATCCTACTCATTACTCTTACTCATGTGAAACGTTACTTAAAGAGGAAAAACAAAATTAACCAAAAGCTTTAAACTTTACGCAAAGAACTAGCAAATTCTGCATTACCATATCAAAAATTCTCAAAATTTCATCATAAGATTCTAATTAAGTACATGAGACTCCCAATTTCGAAACCCTAAAACCTAACCCCTCCAGTAAACAGAAGTTAGCCAAAATTGAAAAACCAGGACTTCAGGTTTGTGATCTAAAATCAAAGAACCCTAATCATAAAACAATATGCGATTTCATAATATTCTACTGACAGACTTACCTTGTGATTCCAGATCCTTCGATTCCAAACCCTTCCTCTGATTCCAGATCCTTCGATTCCAATTCCTTTGTTGTTTCGGGAATTCGATCGCGAGAGAAAGAGAGAGAGGAAAAGAAATCAAATCGAGCTTCGCCAATTTTTTTTTTCTTTTGTATTATTTTATCGTCCAACAGAAAAACAATACGTATGAGTCTCTTACAACAAAATCGGGTTACTATATAACAACCTCCCTTAGCTTTTTTTTTAGTTTTGATTTATTTTATTCTTACAAAAGCCTATGAACATCTGTAAGAACTGACCACTAAACAAGGTCTAAGACCTTGTTTATCGGAGGTTGTAAGCGAGTTTTAAGAGGGGTTTTAAGGAAAAATAGGAAAAAAAATAAATCAGAAAGAAAAAAAAGAAAGAAGAGCTCCTCTTATATATAGTATACTCATTTTCATTGTCAACGCGTGGATGGGTAAAGAGTTTTATCGAGAGCAAAAAAAAATTTTCGACCGTGTTCTTTCTCTTCCTCTCTCTCTCGCTCTCTATTGCGAACCTCTCAATCCGGGGAGATTGAATCGGTCGGAATCGTTGGAGATGGAATCGGAGGAGTCTGAAGGAGATTGAACTTGGACGAGATTGAATTTGGAGTCTAATCAATCGGAGGAGATTGAATCGATTGAATCGGAGGAGCTTGAACCTATCTCTAATGGTAAGTTTCTCATTCTGATAGTAAGAATTCGCGACAGATTGAGGCTTTAAACGTTATTTTTCTTTTGTGTTATTTTGAGAAATATATTTGTTCTGTTTTGTAATCGTTGAATTATCAAACTTAGCTTAAGGTTCTCTCTCTCTTGGTTTGAAATGTGGTTCTGAATATGAAAGAAAGGATTTTGATTTTGATTTAGTAATTGATTATTGATATTAGTGAATCCTAATCATTAAACATTTTGATTTTGATTTTGATTTAGTAATTGATGATTGATATTAGTGAATCCTAATCATTAAACATTTTGATTTTGATTTAGCTTGCATCCTAATTGGACATTAGTGAATCCCTTGCCTAAGTAGCTTGCATCTTAATTGAACATGCTCCTCAGTTTCTGAACTGATTATCTTAGTCGATGTAAGTTTCGTATTAGGAACATGAAATGGAATGCTTAATTCTTGCGTTGAGCTTGTTGTGTGTTTTGCATTTAATTGAATAGTGCATTTGTTTGTTTTGATTGTAGTGTAGATTTCTCACAAAGTTTCTATCATCATTGAGTTCTAACTTATGTTCATCAACAGGTTGCTCGACACCCTGAAGCTGTAACTCTTGTTACCGGAATAGTTGGTTGTGCTGGCTTAAAGGTATATATATATATAGTCTACTTCTTCTTTTGTTATCAAACCCAATTAATTTCTGATTCAGTTAGTTGGTTCTTAATTTCTGTATCTCTCTATGTCGCATTAGAATGTTGGGTTTTAAGTGTTCTTGCATACAAAGAGGGCTTAGATTTAGGTGTCTTATTAATTATTACTTTCTTCTGGTTTTAAGATGCTTCAAAGTTTAGCCCTCTTTAAACTTTTATATTCTGCAGGAACCCTAGAGGAGTTAGTTGTCTTCTCAGTTGCTAATCGTTCCTTTGTTTTTTGATGATAGATACCATACCACTTCAAACAAGCTTCTTAGAAGGAAAGCTGTTTCAAAGACTTTGTTGACAGACTTTTTCCTCTGATGATGATACTGCATTTTCTTCAGCTTGTGCTGTTGTGAGTGTTGGTGAGAAGAGAAAGAGGAACAAATATGGTGCAAGTAGCAATCCTGGAAATCACGGTGTTTTACATAAGAATAGATTAGGGTCAAGTGATAATGGAGATGCAGGCAGGGTCATATGAATGAAATCATATTAACACTGATGTTATTTTTGGTAGACATGGTTAAGGGTTTCTCAGAAGCTTCACACGACAAGGACTGATGTTTGCTTATAGTCCCTCAGCCATCTACCTTGGTGACTTGTGAAGTCACACACACGGTTCTGATCATTTTAGTTTGCCTTCCTATATTGTTGTTTTGAATTTGGTTTTATATCCTTCAAGGAAACAAACTGCTTTTAAGGCGATCCATTATATTGTTGGTTCTGCTAGCACTTTGATCTCTTCTCTTATACTTCTCTACTCTCTCTTCCACAATTAGTTGATCTTTCTCCTATCAATTTGCTTCTGTAGATAGTAACTCTTGAAGATGTATTTGAGTTTTTTATTTTTAATATGTTTTTTGTATGTTTAAAATTAATCATTCTCTCCATTTATAAATTGCACTTCTGTTGTAATATGTATTAATGTTTTTATTATGTTTTGTATGTATGAAAATTAATAAAAATGGAATATTGTCTAATTTTATAAAATCTTAAATGTTTATACATTTATACCACTTCTATTCTATTTAAAATTTTTAAATTTTTTAAAACAATATTTTCAAAAATAAGAGACCCAAGAACCTACCAATAAAAGAAAAAATTTCTAAGAGATAATGAGTTCTTATATTTCAAACAGTACTCAATTAATTCATAAAAAAATTAAGAACTCCCCTTCTAATAACCCACCGATAAATATGCTCTAAGCTCCAACGGTCCAAAAAAAATTTTACATGTTAATTTTTTTTAATTAGCGTATATTTTGGTTTTTTTTATAAAATAGTACTGGGTCTACAGAAATTTTGAGTCGGGCCTACTCTCAACCAATTATAAATATTTCATGTTCAACATCAGTATTTCTGGATTTTAAGAAACTAGCACATAATTTATATTGTGTAACCAATCAAATTATAAGAAATAATACATATCATATCAATATTTTTTAAAAAAATGTTTAATTTATAGCTTAAATTTAAACTAAAATAATAAATCATACACAATATGTTTCTCTCCAAGTAATGACACATCAGCTTTTTGGAGTATTTTGGGAGTGACACATCATTTAAATTGACATCAAATAAGAATATTTCTATCAATACAACTAAATCACTCAACCAAAAATAATTATTTCATGTTCAACATCAACATTTCTGTATTTTAAGAAACTAACACATCATTTAAATTGAGTAACCAATCAAATTATAAGAAATAATACACATCACATCGATATTTTTCAAAAAAAAACAAATGTTTAAATTTATAGCTTAAATTTAAACTAAATTAATAAATCATTTACAATTTTTTAAAATTTAATAATATCAACCAAGTATATTAATCATTTTATGTCATATCAATATTTTCCAAAAACATAGGTTGAAATTTTAGCTTAAATATAAAATAAATTGATAAATCATTTACAACTTTAAAACATAGGTATAACAATACATCAATACAACATGCGTATCATATTAGTAAAATATAAATATAGAAAAATAAAAGATAAATCAAGATCAGCCAAAAACAACACAAATTCAACCTAAATATGTATGTGTATATTGACTTAAATATAATTATTATCAAATAAAACAAAACAATTAGACTTTACAAAAATAACAAAATAGAAATAAATAACTTCTTTGACAACAAAAAACTATAGAAAAATTAGGTGATTAAATTTGTATAAATCACAAAAATAATACACCATAATATCAAGCTACACTAATATATCTAGCTCTCATAACAAGTAAGAAATATAGAATTTGAGATTAATGTTGATAGTGATTTTATATATTAGAACATCAACTAATGACAAATTGAACAATATTTAAGTTCCAAAATTGAAGGTTTTATATTATAGTTTAAAACAGTGAAAACTAATTAATCATCTACAACTTAAAAGTTACTTTAAAAATTAACCTAATCCCTATGCTAAAGTTTTGATGTTTGCAAATATCATTCCATAGTTTGAAACTTCGAAGCGAGAGGATTCTCATTGTATCCATCAACTCATGCACCATACATCCATAAATGACCACAGTCAATAAATTTGCAAATGGTATGTAATTTTACTGCTTGCCCCCACCCTAACAACAAATTTACATTCATTTTGCGTAAAATCACATTTTCTGTGTTTGCACTTGAAGGTAACAAGATATCCCTTTGTAATGAAGATATGGATACTCTCAATGCACACACTAAATTTTTTTTTGATGATCATTACTATGGTGCTTCGATAAAGCTTTGTGTTATAAGTGGAGGTTAGTATTCTATATTTTTTATAATACTTTTTTACGTGCTAAATTTTTTAAGATATATTTTTTATTTAGAGAATAATGTAATATCGATTTAATGCAGATTCTCTTTTGTTCCTTGAAAATTGGGTGAGGAAACAGTTTAGTGGTGTTAAAAAATGACCAAAAGGTATTCATACGATCAACCCACCAAAGCCCATCTGGGATGCTAGTATTTATAAGGCATTGATTAAATTAATGGTATAGAGATATTTAAACTGAAATATTTTATTATATGAAGATAATAAGATATCGGTTAATGAATTTCTGTTACTTATTTTGTAAAAATATATTAATGTAAGAGATTTCACCATAAAATTGTAGGACATGTTTAGAAAATCAAAATTAGGTAATAGTAATGTTTTGGATGTATATACCATCAATTTTGCAATCTTTTGGACATATAATATTTAGCAATTGATAATAATAGTTGAACTGTACAAATTTTGTTTACTTATTTAAATTCATTTTTAAAAATGACATTCATTAATTTGAGGTAAGGGCATCTTTATAGGGGGAACTATTTTCGGTGTTCTTAGAGTAAATATATTATGAAAATAATGTAAGATCAGTAGTTAAGATCTTTTGTTAAAAAGTTAGTTATTGGGAGAACATGTTTAAGATCATAAAATTTAATAATATAGTATTCTTAAACATATTACAATTATAAAAACTTATGAAATAACATTTAAATTGCAAATTTATAAAACTTTTACTAAAATTCAAAATACAATACCAAATTTTTATGAAACAAAAAAACATTAAAGATAAAAACAAATAAGCAAACAAACATATTACTTAATTAAAGCACACAAACATTTTATTTAATTAATACATAGTTTAATGTCCAAATTTATTCCATATATTCTCAATCAAATCCTCTTTTAATTTGTGAAAAATTGTTTGCAAAAAATTGTATTCATTCACAGCTTGCCACGTTAGCTTAGAACTAGACCAATATCAGTTCTACATCAAGAACTGATCTTGGTGTTCTTATGCCACTATTCCTTATATTTATAATTTTAAAGGGTTAAGAACACCCCTCATATTCTCCTTATAAAGATGGCCTAATGACTGGTGATCTTATTGTAAGAAAACTAATATCAATAGTCTCTTTTTACTATCCAAGCTAAAAAGATATATGTTCATAGATTACAAACATATAGTTTATTGAGCTTATACTCAGAAGACTTAAAAATTAAGAATATAAATATAGTCATATAATTTTTGTATAATTAGTTTTCTTTCAATTTGGAGTAAAATACCCTTCTGCATGTAACAAATGGTTTACCGACATAATAAAATAGATATCTATGTTTTAATCTGATTTTAACAATTTATTCATTGCATATTTTAATAAAAGCATATTATTAGTTAGATGACTATATTAAGTGAACATGTTAACAATATATATATATATAGAGAGAGAGAGAGAGCAATAAATAGAAATCTATCGTTGTTAAATCATATTGTATTGTTATAATTGTTTATAATTTATATGATAAATTCATAATTATCATGTTAATTATGTATATGATATTCCTTTGCTAACATGGTTATTGGTTACCTATTTAGTTGTGTACGAAAACAAATAACAATAAAAAAAAGTTTTTCAATATTATATACCGAATACACTGTTCATTCGGATTCCAAAAACACTGTTTAAGAACACAATTTATCACCAAAACACAATTAGAAAATAGTAATCTGTGTGAATATTTATTTGATTAACAATAGAAAACATATTATATCATGATAAGTTATGTATATATAATGTTATGTTAGAGGTTATTAGTTATGTTATGTATATATAATATCTCATGCCAGATTGTCGAGAGTTCTTGAGGAAAAAACTGGTAACCGCTTGCTTCAGTGGAAGACATGGGTGAATTTTCCTATAGTTATTTCTTATGTAATTTTTTTCCCATTTAGAGAAACACCTTCGTTTCTATTCACAGGTTTATCATTTTATGGAGAGAGAGAATATTAATGAAAATGAGAAAAATATGTTAGAGGTTATTAGGACATTGTCTTATATATGTGTAAATCTATGTTAAATAGTGCCCATGAGAGGGAACTAATTTTTAAGTTTTCGATGACTCTTTCGAAATATATTTGTCCGGTTGTGTTTCCTCGTGCAAATGGCTCAACTATATGGGACTTTGAAAGAAAAAGATACATCGATTTTCTTGCAGCTTCTTCCGCAGTTATTCAGGTAAAATCATAGTTCCAAAAGCACCTTGCTTCACTTAAAAGATACAAAATGTGGAAAGTTTCATAGTTCTTCAATTCATTGTTTTTTTTTGTTTCAGTGTGAGACTTTATGTTTTTTTTTTTAATACCATTGCAGGGATATTGCCGTCCTAAGATCATGAAGGCATTGCAAGAACAAGTGGAGAAACTCACTCAGTGTTTGCAGAGTGTCTCACAAATAGATTTAGTTATGATATGGTGCTTCCTATGAACATTGATACTGAAGATGTAAAAAATTGCTCTGCATTATCACCTAATAGAAAGTGACTTTCTTAAAGAAGGAAACTGTTGCAAGGTTGGTAGTTTACCTTGTCTCTGTTATATACTTCTATGGTTTTCTTATTTGGATTGTGGTGATATTATGGTATGAAACTAACAAGAGATCGATGGGAAATATATTCCTTCTTACGCAGGCGTTTCAAGTTCACCACAGAGGGACCAGAAAGAGGTTGCACAGACAACCAAAGAAGAAAACGTGAGAGAGACAATTCACGGACTAGAAAAAGAAGAAAAAAAACGATTAAGGACAATCGAACGATTCGCTTGTTCCAGGAATCTTCCAAATCACATGACGTAGCCGAACGCAACACATGCAAAAAGCACTTACACATACATACATGCATGCATGCATGATGCATCTAACCATATACATACATGCATCTATTCATTCTTCTTATTTTCATGCATGTATACATACATACATACCATATGACATACATACATCTCTCTCTCCTCTCTCTCTCCCTCTCCATCCCATTTTTTTTAATTATAAATTTTTATTGGTCTCATACTTACTAACAACCTAGCAACATTTAACATCAGCGGATAACATAATCAATACCACATAATTCAACAAATAATTTCATTAACAAATAATCCAACTCCAACAAAGTCAAGAAGCAATCACCAGCATCCTACGATATTCTAATGACTCAACTCTAGCAATCTAACAATAGTTAGACCACAATCAATCAAGCCTCTAGAACATCCTTCTCTGTACTGCCCTGATTCCACGATCACATTTTGCATTTCCCTGCGTCACAACACAAAAGAGAGGCATAAGTATTAGCAGAAATGCTTAGTGAGGCAATCCTCACATATACTGGGCTATACACACAAGTAATAAGAACTCCAAACACAAACAACAATCACAATAAAACATAATCAACCAAACCACAAAGCATCGTCGGTTGAGCACTGCAACGACCGACAAACGCCTTGTGCCGACCGATGCACGTTTTGGACATTCCCTAAATCACAGAGAAACGCAAAAAAACTCAAAGATCTCATGCTCATATAAGCCATGGTCATACACTCACCTTTATCAAAAAGATTTTGACTCTAGAACCAGAAAAATCAACACCACAGCAAGCCCAACACGTCCTCAAACCCATATCTCCACTCCCACAAACAGATCTCTCGAGAAACAACACCAAATCTCACAAAACTCTATGGCAAACCTTTCTCTCCTTCTTTAACTCTCAAGAACGGCCAAAAACCCTTATGGACATCGACTCTCGACCTTAAATACTCGGCTCTGAAGTTTCCCAACACAACTGGACTAACTAGAGTACATCAACAATATATTGTAATGTCCGCGAACCGGAATCCCGGTCTAGAGGTGCATCGGTCGATGCAAAGTTCGGTTTGTGCGGAACGTTTAAATGAAACGCTCGTTTTTGTTGTTACGAAGAGATGATTGATGTAATGATGTGTAATTTACATCTAGTCTTCTATGAAAAACTATGTAAGTTAAAATCGTATCAATGTTATGTTAATTTTAAAAAAATTGCAAGTTTTTGTATCAACTAGGAGATATCCCGTGCTGTACAGCACGTATCAATATATTTTTAAAAAATAATAATATAATAATAATAAACTTATCGTTATATTTTTAAAAAAAAAATTATTTCGTTTGAGGTAGTATTTATTTTTAATATTGTAATTGTTCGGTAAATCTATATATATTTTTTGAATACTAATTGTTTTAGAATATTATAGTTTTTAATTTGTTTGATGTATAATATAATTTTATATTGCTTGTTTGTATTATTTGCATCATTATTTTGTGAAATATTTTGAAGTAGTAATTATAATATTGTAATTATGAGTAAATAAAATTTATAAATTTATCAGCCACATAAATTTAGTTTTACCAATCCACAAATGTGAAAAATTAAAATACACATTTTTCTCATAGATTGAGTAATATATCTTTGATTTTAAAAATTCAAATCACAACATATGCAGAAATTTTACATATTTATTAATGATAAGTATTATATGATAATTCAAAACAATTTGTAAATAAAATAAAAGAAAGATGATAGGAGAACTATAATTTAAAATCTTAATTAAATCTTCCAAATCTAGTTATTGAAAATAATCGAATTATCTACTTGGATATAAAATTTTTTAGTTTTAAAAATTCTGATTGGTTATATATTTTTAAAAATAAATAATAATTTTCGTCCATAATTATAATTAGAAAAAACAATTTTTTTAAAAAATTAATAATTATTTAAAAAAAATTATTAGAAAATTCTGATATATTGTTTATATTTGGTCAAAGTATTTATTATATTTATTAAATTAAGTAATTAATCTTTATTAAATATTTTTATTGGCATTTAGATGTAATTTTTTACACTTTTTAAAGTTAGTTTCATATTTGTACTTCTCAATTAATATAGTAGGATGTTATGTTTATTTTTAAATTTACAAATAAGAAGAGCCCGAGGTTGAAGAGACAAAAACAGGTAAAAAAATACCACAAAGAAAAACAACACAAATACTATAAAATTAGGTACTGCTACATACATGCAAAACTGCAAATATTATATATATATATATATATATATTAAACGTATCAGAATGAAAACATTCTTATTTCGCTCAATCGCTCGATAAACAAATGGACAACTTGAGAAGTTATCAGACGAAAACCAACATTAGAAGCTATATAGACGTCTGGTGGCTGGTGCAAATTGCTTTAGCATCAAATGATGTAATACATAACAATTAAAATTATATAGAATTACGGAAAAAACTCTACAAATTTAAGAAGAACAACAACAACCACCCATGACCCATGACATCAAAAAAAAAAAAATTCCTTCAATATCAAGGAACTAACATTTATTTAAACAAAAATAGAACTTCTATTTTTTTTTAAAAATGGAACGTTTTTAGTGAATTCACCTTTAACAAGGAAGTTAAAGGCCACTTTAGTGGACGGGGACAAATAAAAAAAAGTGAAAAGATAGCCATGTGTTTCAAAGCGATCATGATTAATATAATTATGGTTTCAAGCAGAAATGGGTAGAGTTAGCTTTATTACTCAACAACTTAAAAAGCCACTGCAAAAATACGTATATTATTTCGTCTAAAAAGACCAAAAAAAAAAATGGATAAAGTGATGCAAACCAAGTAATGAGACTTGCAGAAAGACATGTGAGGTAGGGCCTGATAAAGGCCCAAATGGAGCGTACTGCGGTCCCTACATTTTTTGTACTTAATTAAGTTTTTTTTTTAATATATTTGTGTATTCTACTGTTGGGATTTTCCCGCGCAGAAGAAGAAGGACCAGAAAACGAATGTCTCTTGACTCCTTCCTAATTTATTAGTTTTTGTCTTTTAACCAAAGAGACGCGATGCAACAAAAATTAAAAAACTACCAAAAAGCTTTGGAACCATCGACTTTGACATACACCCAGTTGTCTCGATTACACGCACCACACCAACACCATAATTAAAATTTATTTAATTTAACTCGTCTAAATTTAGTTTTTGCAACAACATTATTATATGAATAAAAGTGTGGTAGACAGATCTGAATAAATAAAATCTGATTTTTTTTTTTTTGTTTTCAATACACACGGACCAGTGGATTATAAAAATAGAACAAGTCAAATAATAGAAGAAGAAGAAGAAGCTGACGTGGAGGGCAATAAAGGTAATATTAGATTTCTGTAAAGGGTAGAAAAGGAAATATAAAGATACCTCGTATACCCACAAACCAGAAAGAGAGAGCAGTGTGAGAAAAAAAGAGAGAGTAAAAGCTTCTTCTTCACTTTTTCTTCTCCGTTTCTTCTTCCCGAGGAAACGACGACTGACTTCGTCTCGTTGTTTCAATTGAAGAAGACGAAATCGAGACTCGATTTCAACGAAGAAGAGTGGAGCTTTCTCGATGGAATCACATTCGTCCTCGTTATCGTCGTCCTCTTCTCCTTCTTCTTCTTCTCCTCCACCGTCGTCATCGTCGGAGAGTTGCTGTGTAAAAGTGGCGGTTAACGTTCGTCCTTTGATCGGAGACGAGATAAATCAAGGTTGTAGGGAATGTGTTTCCGTTTCTCCGATTACGCCTCAGGTGAGTTTTTTTTTTTTTGGTTTTGGAGTCAGTTTCGTCTCTGCTCCTCCGTCGTTTTAAGTTTATTTTTATTTTTGCCGATGGTGTTTAAATGCGACCGTCGTTGTTCACCACTATTCATGGATCCGGGATCAAATCTCTGTTCTCTAACTCTGACACATTCATTTAATTTTGTGTTTTTCTTATAAAACAGTGTCAAATTTTTATTTTATTTTTACTATATAAAATAGATAAGGGTATATAATGCTACTACTGTATTGTTGTGATTGATAAGTCAATGAGCATTGTTTAATAATGTATTAAAATACCATATTTTTTTTAATGGGATTTTGATTGAACCCAAAGATTATAGCTTTATTGATTTCTTGTTTGAAATGAGTGTTTCTTGATGGTGCAGGTGCAAATGGGAACACATTCTTTCACATTTGATCATGTATATGGAAGTAATGGTTCTCCATCTTCATTGATGTTTGATGAATGTGTTGCTCCTCTTGTTGATGGTTTGTTTCATGGTTACAACGCTACTGTTCTGGCTTATGGTCAGGTACATATTTGTTTCTCAAATTTTTGGATTAAGAATTGGTATTAGCTGCTTTTTGTTATTTTTTTTTCCATTTGAGTTACACACCTTATGCAGACAGGATCTGGAAAAACATACACTATGGGGACTGCTTTTAGAAATGGTACAAGCAATGGGTTGATTCCTCAAGTTATGAGTACTTTGTTCAACAAAATTGATTCAGTGAAGCATCAAATGGGGTTTCAGTTACATGTCTCTTTTATCGAGGTATCATCCGTTTGGTTGGTCATCATAGACATCCTTCAAACTCTTATTCTCTTCACGTTCTAACTCATAAGACATGAACAAGTGTAGAACTCATTCTGCCTTTGCATGGATATTAACTGAATGATCTTCATATGTAGATTTTGAAAGAAGAAGTTCTGGATTTGCTGGACAGTGTGCCATTAAACAGGCTGGCCAATGGAACCCCTGGAAAGGTTGTTCTTAGTAAATCACCTGTGCAAATTCGTGAATCACCTAATGGGGTCATAACACTATCCGGTGCAACCGAAGTTCCTATAACTACTAGAGAAGAAATGGCTTCCTGTCTAGAGCAAGGATCTCTAACCAGGGCAACTGGGAGCACAAATATGAATAATGAATCGAGGTGAGAATATTTATATCACGCTCCATAAGAAGCAATACGTTGCTTAACTTACAGTTACAGTTAATGATGCTTAGCCGGTAGTAAAATGTGGGTTATATTGAACATTACCATAAGTGAACATTTGTGGGAAAGTTAGAAATGGTATAAAGAGGCATCTTAATTAGTTCTTCTTCCAGTAATTTTTGCGTTTCTATATCCATGATAGAGTAAAACTTCTTCTTATACAGTCGGTCACATGCCATCTTCACGATCACCTTAGAACAGATGCGCAAAATCTCTTCGACTTCAGTGGTTAAAGACACAGTAGATGAAGATATGGGTGAGGAATATTTTTGTGCCAAGCTTCACCTGGTAGATCTTGCAGGATCTGAAAGAGCTAAACGAACAGGTTCAGGCGGTGTTCGATTAAAAGAAGGTTGGAAAAACTGACATCCCATCTTACATCCTTTTGAGAACGTTGACTTACATTTTATATAACGCAATTCTTCTCTGTTCTCTGAGACAGGAATTCACATCAATAGGGGGCTTCTTGCACTCGGTAATGTTATCAGTGCTCTTGGCGATGAGAAAAAACGAAAAGAAGGTGCTCATGTTCCTTACCGTGATAGTAAACTTACTCGGTTATTGCAGGTTCATTTCTATCTTTGCACTTCTAGATCCTAATATGTGTAGCTACTTATTATCACTATAGGTAAAATTTGTAATTGTATTATCTTTATTGGCATGTAACTTTAAGTGTAAAATTTCCATTAAAGATGTCCTTACATTACTGCAGGATTCTCTTGGTGGAAATAGTAAAACAGTCATGATAGGTAAACTTCTACGTTGTATGAGTTAATTTCCTGAAAATCTCATATCAGTTCACAAATTCAACTTTCCTCTGTGTTTGTGTTACTCTTGTAGCTTGCATTAGTCCTGCTGACATCAATGCTGAGGAAACTCTTAACACTCTCAAATATGCAAATCGTGCTAGGAATATCCAGAACAAACCTGTTGTAAGTACTGAGGAACTATCTTAGATGAGCTTTCAATTTTTTTCTGCCGACAAAGCTCCACTATCAGCTAACAACACACTTTGAAGTACATGAGGCCAAAAAAAAATTAAAAGAGGACTAAGATTGTTCACTTGGGAGCTCTAACAGGAGAGGCTTCTTTATTTTGGTGCAGGCGAATAAAGACTTAATATGTTCTGAGATGCAAAAGATGCGTCAACAGCTACAGTATCTACAAGCTGCAGTTTGTGCTCGTGAGGAAACCCCAACAGAAGAAATGCAGGTATATCTTCTGCTGATATCCCTCAGAAGGTTTATAAACTTCTCATCAATAATAGTATATAGTTCCATTTTCAAGGTTATGCGAGAGAAAATCATGAAGCTAGAGTCTGCCAATGAAGAGCTTTCTCGAGAACTTCACATCTATCGCAGAAAGAGAGCTACTCTTGATTATTGCAATCTTGATGCACAGGTAATTTCTGTATACAATAGGCAATCACAATAGATTTTATTTGGCACATTTCTTTACTGCTTTTTACAAGAGTTGTTCTTTTACCTCAGGAAAATGGTGTAATTTTTCCAAAAGATGATGGCCTTAAAAGGGCTTTTGAAAGCATGGATTCAGATTATGAAATGAGTGAAGCAACATCAGGTTTTGGACACTGGCTTCTCTAAAAACTTGTTTCATGAAACGCATCTGCATTCTCCTACCCTTACTTAGCTTAAAATCTTATCTCATTCAAGGTGGAATTTCTGAAGATCTTGGTGCAGCAGAAGAGTGGGAACATACACTTAGGCAGAATAGCATGGGCAAGGAATTAAATGAACTAAGTAAACGTCTGGAGGAGAAAGAGGTTTAGTCATTACTCATATGAAGTTTCCTGTACCTATTAATTAGGATTGGATTATTTTGAGAATCTTATGATATATTTTTATATTTGCAGTCTGAGATGAAAACATGTGGGCTTGGAACTGAAACTATCAGACAACACTTCGAGAAGAAAATGATGGAACTTGAGAAAGAGAAAAGAACTGTACAGGTGAGACAAAACATTCTAAATTCTCTTGTTAATATTTTATGTAAATTTTAAAACCCGAGTCATGAGTAACTTTTACAGGTTGAGAGAGATCTATTGTTGGCTGAAGTTGAGGAACTTGCTGCTAGTTCCGATAGACAAGCACAAGTTGCAAGAGATAACCATGCACAAAAACTAAAAGCACTCGAGACACAGATTTCAAATCTTAAGAAGAAACAAGAAAATCAAGTTGAGGTCTTGAAACAAAAGCAAAAAAGTGAAGACGCAGCGAAGCGTTTGAAAGCTGAAATACAATACATCAAGGCTCAGAAGGTTGCGCCTTGTTCAGCTGTGTTATCGGATTCCTTTTCTATATTACTAGTTCACATAATCTAGCTGTACATTTTGACTTTTATTCTGTTTTTTTGTTATCCAGGTTCAACTACAACAAAAGATGAAACAAGAAGCTGAACAATTCCGGCAATGGAAAGCTTCTCAAGAGAAAGAGTTGTTGCAGGTACTTTATCTATATCCACTTCATCACCTCTTTATTGTCCGTCGAATCTTTAAAGTTGAACTGATCTCATGTTGCACGTTTTAATTGTTTTTGCATAGCTTAAGAAAGAAGGAAGAAAAACTGAGCATGAAAGACTTAAACTTGAAGCTCTCAATCGACGTCAGAAAATGGTAAGAATCTTATGAAATATTTTTCTCTTTCCTGCTTGAGAGAATCACTTACTAGAATTATCCAATCCTAGTAAAGATAAAGAATCTCAAGAGAATATGTATCTTGATGTCTTGCAGGTTCTTCAGAGAAAAACAGAGGAAGCAGCAATGGTTACCAAAAGACTTAAAGAGCTGCTAGAAGCCCGCAAGTCTTCACCACGTAATATATCAGGTAACTTATGCCAAAACATAATCTTTTCTTGTTTTGTTCTTGTTTCGATCGTAATCTTTTTCCTTTCCTTCCAGTGACTACCAATGGTCAACCACCAACTAGACAGGTATCAAGAACTCCTAATTTAGATATGGATTTGTCATCTTGCACAAGTATCAACTGTTTCTTTTCTTACCCTTTGCAGATGAACGAAAAAAATCTTCGGAAATGGATTGATAACGAGCTAGAGGTTGTGACAAAAGTACATCAAGTTCGTTTTCAATATGAAAAGCAAATTCAAGTGTGCGTCTTCAAAAACTCTGTTTCAGTCATGTTGTTAACTGCAAACTTTCTCCCAGAGTTTTTCTAATCAATAATCTACTCTTGTTGCATATAGCCGAGCTGCATTGGCTGAAGAATTAACCTCGTTGAAACAAGAGATGGAGTTTCCTTCAAGTCCCCATCAAGAGATAAATGGACAGTTCAGGTACAACTATGAACATGCCTCAGTAGCGTAAACTACGAAGTTGCTTGGCAGTGAATTGATTCACTCTATGACCTGTTTATCTTTTTCTTGATGCGTCAGATTTTTATCACCAAACACAAGATTGGAGAGAATAGCTTCTCTTGAGAATATGTTGGATGTTTCTTCAAATGCTCTCACAGCCATGGCCTCTCAGCTCTCAGAAGCAGAGGAAAGAGAGCATAGCCTACATGCTAAGACTCGGTGGAACCACGTTCAGTCCATGACTGATGCCAAGTATTTGCTTCAATATGTGTTTGATTCTGCTGCTGAGGCAAGGTAAATAACTCTTAAACCCGAACAGGACCTAAACTATGCTTCTTTCCCACACATGGGAGGTTGATTTTGTCCTACTTAAACAGGTGCAAAATCTGGGAGAAAGACAGAGACATCAAAGAGAAGAAAGAACAACTCAATGACCTCCTTTGCTTATTACAGCTATCCGAAGTCCAGAACAGAGAAATCATTAAAGAGAAAAAGACAAGGGAACAAACAGTTTCCATTGCGCTGGCTTCATCATACTCGGTTTTTAAACTTAATTCTTATTTCCAAACTAAATTCAAAAACTCTTTATAAGGAATTTCTCCTTTTAAAAGTATGCAAAATTTTACTTCTTGCAGGGAAGTTCAAGAAGCTCATCAAAGCACTATGGAGATAATAATGCTAGTGACCCATCATCTCCATCTTGTTATCATCGAGCAACAAAGCATCTCAAATACGCTGGGCCAGGTATAGTCAATGTCTCAGTGAGAGAATCAGAAGCTTTATTAGAAGAGACGAGGAAGATGAAAGCAATGAAGAAAATGGGACAGAGTGGGAAGCTATGGAAGTGGAAGAGAAGTCACCATCAATGGCTGCTTCAGTTTAAATGGAAATGGCAGAAACCATGGAAACTCTCAGAGTGGATAAAGCATAACGATGAGACCTCTATGCTCTTCATGTCTAAGACTCATGATGACGATGATGATCACTCGTGGAACCGACACTCAATGTTTAAAGGTGCTTAAACATGACCCTTTAGTTTTTTTCTGTCAACAGATTTAGATTTGGTCCATGTGGGTTGTTATACCGAAGCTTAAGAACATTGTTATACTTTCAATACAAAAATTCGTTGATATTATGATTGACTAGTACAGAGATTAACGATTTGCAATCAATGGCTGGAGTAGAGTGCAAGGATATGAATGTAACTGTGTTTGATAGTTTTCTGAAAATGTTAATAGAAACTCTAGAGTGTTAATTCCTCGATCCCAACCATATCTTCATTATTTCTATATCTTGATTAGTTGTCTCCACCGTTCAATCTTGATCTCATCGATATTCCAGTACCACCAAGTTAATCCTAACGGTTTCTGCTCTTTCTAAGGCCAAAAATTTTGAAGAACCACTCCGGCTTGTATGAAGCAATGACTTGTGCTATTGCCAATCCAAACAACACCCCAAGAGCATATCCTATAGCCACTGCTTTCCAGCTCAACACCTCTCCTTCTTCTTCTTCTTCTTCTTCTTCTTGCGCGTATCCGTTTGCGTTCACGAGATCACACCGTGGAAGTGGATAACCGCAAAGACCAGAATTGTTCAAGAACTTCTCCCGCGGAAAAGTCTCGAATTGACCAACCTCAGGAATCTGACCAGAAAGATTATTGTTGGACAAATCGATTTCCATAAGCATAGTAAGCGCTGACATCGCCAGAGGGATGGTCCCGTCGAGCTTATTGCTTGAAAGATCAAGAATGTTTAAACCTCTCAGATCACCTACCTCGTCAGGAATCGAACCAGATATAAAGTTATGACCCAAATTGAGGACAAACAGGTAACGCATCGAACCAAACTCCTTTGGTATGTAACCAGACAACATGTTATAAGACATGTCCAAAAACATCATCGAACCGTCGTTATCAAACATGGGCGAAGTATGACCTCCATAGACTCTGGTGAAATTACAAGGGCTCCTCTTTGAAACCCGGTTAAGTTGCTCTGGTCTAATTACTTGGAACTCAAGCAACTTACCAGCTCCGTGACACTGTTTCGTCACCCCAACGTTTTTGATGTAAACGTACCTCTTACCCGCCATAAGATTCGCAACGATTCTCCCGGATTGTTTGAACATTTCAGCCGGGATCGTACCGTCGAAGGAATTGGTGTTGAGATCGAGCCAGACTAAGCTTTTGCAGTCACCGAGCTCAGCAGGAATGTTCCCGTGTAACGTATTGATGCTTAGATTGAGGATGGCGAGATTCTCTAACCGGCCGATCCAGCTTGGAATCTGACCGGTTAAGCGGTTATTCGACAGAGAAACCCAGATCAGTTTGGTACAGTAACTTAAACCGGAAGGGATTTCACCGGTTAAGTAGTTGAAATCGAGAATCAGAGTCTCTAAAGTCTTGACATACATGAGCTCCTGAGGGATCTCACCTTCTAACATATTCATCCATAGCTTCAGATCTCGAAGCTTTAACAAAGAGCCTAAGCTCGACGGGATTGTCCCGGAGAGGTAATTGAAGCTTAGGTGAAGCGAAACGAGGTCAGTACAGTTGCTTAAACTTGGTGGAATCTTCCCGGTGAAGCCATTGTTCTGTAGGTGAAGCTCTTGGAGAGTGTTTTTAGGGTTCTGGCAGAGATTTGAGAGTATCGTACCGGAGAAATTGGTGGAGCTTAGATCTAACGTTAGCAACGAAGCTGATAGATTCGTCAGAGATTCCGGTAATTCGCCGGAAAACTCGTTGAAAGACAGATCGAGTACCTTGAGACCTCTCATCTTCAGTAACGTATCAATCGGTAACGTGCCGGAGAAGTTGTTACTAGACAGCACGAGTGATTTCAGGAGAGAACAAGAACCAAGGCTAGTTACAGGACCCGAAAGAGAGTTTCTTGATAGATCCAAGGTGGTTAAAGAAGCAGAGCACTTGAAGGCAGAAATGGAGCCATTGATGTTTGAGTTTGAGAGAAACAGAGACTCTAATCCGGCGAGAGTCATTAGAAATGCAGCCACAGCACTGAATTCTACGTTGAGAGGCTTAGAACTGAGATCAATGGAAGTAACCTTGTCGTCTCTGCAAGTAACGCCATCGAAGGTACACGGGTTTTTGTTGGAAGACCAGTCTGGGAGAAGAGTCTTGTCATAAACAGCGTTTTTGAAGTTTATAAGCTGATGGACTTCTCTGTACAGAGACTGTGATGGTGAAGCTTGAAATGAAAGAGAGAAGGAGACGAAGTAAAGAGTTGTTACAGAGAGAAAGAAGCTTGAAAAAGTCTTCATTCTCTAAGAGTTTGTTTTAGAGAGAAAGGTGTGGAAGTAGAGAAGATGAAAGGGGGAATCTAGGGTTTTTTTGGTTCGACCATTAGAAGAGGAAGTGGAAGCTCTAGAGAGAGAGATTTAGAAAAGCTTAAAGAGAGTAGTAGAGAAGACAGTCAATAGACAGAAAAAGGAAGATAAAAGAAGGTATTTTATCAAATGGTGAAGAGAAGATTGGTCAAAGCTTCTCGGTGCACTCACACCTGCCATGTTACCTCTTCTTCTGATTATTATAAAGATATTGATTACAACATGTTTTCAAACAAACAAAAAATAATGCAAGATGATACAGGTAATAAATAATCGCATAAGTTTAGTTTGAAAAGTGAGGTCTTTGTCCATGAGAGGTGTTTTTTACATTTAATTAACGTGAGATTAGGCCGGATGGAAATCAAGTCTTCCTATTTACCCTTTTGAAACTCATTAGACTTTTATTGAATTATTTGTATATATTTTACCCAACCACCTATATATCTCTTCTCATATCACAATATACAAGTCTAATTTGCTATATGGTTGTTGGTGCAGTTTTTATTTTTTCCTATAAGCATATATTTTTTAGCTAATCTTACAGTTTTGGTGTCACATATTATTACATCGTATATAAACTTCAACTACAGAAAGAAGAAAAAGAAAAAAAAAGTAAAGTAGAGTGGGTTCCGGATGATCACTTGATGGTGGTGGAACTAGTGAAAATTATTGGATCAAAAGTTAAGTTCAAATGATTATCATAAATCCGAGGCTTTTGAGATTCTGTCCTCATATACTTACTTATTTTAAGACTGAGTTTGATATACACTTCCACTATGATTGGTAGGCAAAATAAACTATGATTGATCTTTGAAATGATTTGCAACCAAGTGTATTTTATTTTCTATTGATCCCCTTTAGTACATTAAAGTGTAGCAGCGTTTAATCTATTTTTAAATAGCTGAATAAATCTAGATTCCCTAACCAAATGATATCTGACCTGTAGAGAAGTCCATTAGCTTTGGCGCCGAATATAAAACAAATCTCAACTTGGTTTACCATGTTCGTGGTTTACGTTAGCTCCACCGCCCAAAATTTGAGTTCTTTCCAAGTTTCTTAAACAAACATAACCTTTCTAAATTTAAGAATATTCCCTCCCCATCTTAAGAAAATTTACACTTTTACTATTCTCCCAAGTTTGGAACCTTTGAAAAACACACATACATGTATCAGAGGAATTTATCGTTATCTTCACTCATCACAACGCTCTCCTTAATCTCTTGAATCATTTTGATCACTTTTTTCATCGTCGGCCTTTGCTCCGGCGATGTCACTCGACAAAGACAAGCCGTTTGAGTCATCATCTCAAGCCCATTCTCTTCTTTTGACCTTTCCTCTTCTTGCCTCATTGCTCTAACCCAATCCAACATATCTTCTGGCTCCATAAACGGTTGCCTTGAAGCGGTTTTACCAGTCAAGAGCTCTAAGAGAAAGACCCCGAACGAGTATACATCGCATTTGGACGTGGGACGACGACTATCTGTTGATTTCCTTATCTCTGGTGCTTTGTATGAAGAGAGATCCGGGTCATTAGGAAGGACTGATGAGTCTGTTAAGACACTTAGACAATAATCTGTGAGACAAGCTTCGAAGTCATGACCAAGGAGGATATTTGTGGACTTGAGGTTTCCATGAAATTGTGCAGGTGATTGGTGGATGTAATGTAATGCTTGAGCTACATCTTCTGCTATCTTCAAACATGATGTCCAATGTAATGGCTTTGCCTTGGATGTTCTTGAACCTGGAATTTTAAGGGATAAAACAGTAATTTAGTTATATACACTTCCAATGGTATATGAGACCAAGAAGCTATTTCGAACTCAAGTCCTAGCTAAGACAAACACACCAAATTCCTGACAAGTGACAAATGACTGGAGTTTCACGTGAAAATAGCACAGATATCTAACAGATTCCTCTGTCTTATATATCTACAGTTGTTCAACTTGGGAAAAGACAAAACATATTTTAATTATAAACTCGGCCATTGTCTCTATGTGGTTTAAGTCTAACTAGAGTTCCTTCAAATGATAAAGCTGCACCAAAACCCATCAACGAGACATATCTACACACACAAAAAGTCTCTAGCTGATTTATACTAATAGAGATTAAGTGTCTCTACACCTCAGTTTGATTAAAACCAACAGAGTAATTGTTCAATTAGACCTAAAAAGCAACAACTCAGAGGTGACTTAGTGTATTCAATTAAAACCCTACCAAAAAAAAAAAAAGATAGAGAAGATTAAGATTATTATTACCGTGAATGAGATTGAAGAGACTACCATTAGGTTGGTAATCGTAGATGACAAGTCTCTCTCCATTAGACTGGAAATAAGCTTTAACCGGCACAAGATTCGGATGCCTTAGTCCACCAACTATCTCCATCTGATTCTCAAACGCTAAATCACTAGTAATCGCTGTTTTAGACGGAGCAAATCTCTTAACCGTAACGATCAGTTGATTAACCATCACAGCCTTATACGTAGTCCCTACTGAACCTCTACCTAGTAGCTCCGCCGAAGCTCTCATCAGCTGGTCAAGTGTGTACATAGCTTCTCCTCCTCCTTCATCCTCACCGCAGAAAATCAAATCTCCGCGTCTAAGGATTCGCTTTTGCGGCGAGGACTCTTGGATTTGGATTTTGATTTCTTTGTTTTCCTCTTCACGTTTCTGAGATTTGAGAGGTTCTGTAACTGTTGACGGTTGCGTAGTCATCACGTCATCGTCTTCGTCTCTCCGGTTCTTGATAACTAACGAGAACATGACGAGGCAGAGACCTAGAACTATCAAAGAAGCGAGAACAATGGTGAAACCGAGAACTAACCAACCATTTTTAACCTTTTTAACCACCGGTGGAGGATTAGTCATCGTTGCTTCACCGTTCTGTTCAGTTTGACTAACCGGTGCTTGAGACGAAGAAGAAGAAGATGATGACGACGATGTGGCGTTCGGTTTAGTTGAACCAAAGAACGGAGAAGAAGAACGTGAACCGCAGGATTTGTTAATGATCTCACCGCAGAGACCAGGGTTTGACGAGAAAGAAGACTCGTTGAATCGTAACAGAGTCGGTGTGACCGGAACTAAACCAGTGAGATTGTTACCGGAAACGTTAAACGACGTCAAAGAAGAATGATTTAACGGCGGGAGAGTACCGTTGAATCGATTATATTCGAGATGTAAAGAACTGAGTCGACTCAGAGCATTGATCTCCGACGGAATCTCACCGGAGAAGTTGTTATACGACAGATCGAGTTCGACTAACCGACGAAGAGAGAGTATCGAACCAGAGAGCGTACCGGAGAACTCGTTCTTGCTTAGGGTTAAGGATTTGAGATTGGTTAAAGGAGATAGATCAGGGATTGAACCAGAGATTGAGTTATTCTCAAGGTTAAGAACGCGAAGCTGGTCAAGACGAGTAAGAGTCTCCGGAGAGAAACGTCCTCTGAGACCAACGCCGTCGAGAAGAAGACGAACGACGCGATCTTGAGAGCACTCTACGCCGCGCCATTGACAGTAATCGTAAGGCTCGGTGAGAGAGTAAAGAAGCTTGTTGTCGAGATCTGCGGTGGATTTGAAAGAGAGAAGGGCCACGGCGTCGGTTGGTAAGAAGGAGTCGAAGTAGTTCGTCGCCGGGGAAGGGTATGCGGCGGAGATACGGAGGAGGATGAAGAGAAGAGAGTAGAAGAAGAGTGTCATCTTGTGTGTGTTTTGTTTTACGGAGCAGAGCATCTGTGTCAGTTATTATTCTAAAAAGAATATGTATTCTTGTGGCACGCGTGTGTATGTAATGTATGTGTTAATGTATATATGTACGCGTCGGACTATTTTTTTTTTTTTTCTTTCAATAATTTTACTGTGTTTAAAAGCAAAAAAAAACTAAGTGAAAACAATTTGTTCTCTTGTAAGTTATATAATAGATACCATCTATATATAATAGCAAACCCACTTTTTTGTATCAACTTTTAATCCAACGGATGAGATTGATTCCAGTTTTAATCCAACGGTTTAAAATTATTAATCGTGTCTTTTCGTCGCACCTCCCATCTTTCAAAAATCACACCTCTTAGTCTTTGCATCTCTTTGTTGTACCTCCTGGTTTCAAAAATCACATCCATACATTTTTACACCTTTTAAATCACACATCTTAGTCTTTGCACCTCTTTGTTGTACCTCCTAGTTTCAAAAATCACATCCATTCATTTTTACACCTTTTAAATCACACCTCTTAGTCTTTGCATCTCTTTGTTGTACCTTCTGGTTTCAAAAATCACATCCATTAATTTTTACACCTTTTAATTTCACACCTCTATGTGTTACACCTCTTTGTTGTACCTCCATGTTTCACATCTATTAATTTTTACACCTTTACATTTCACACCTCTATGTCTTACACCTCTTTGTTTATTATATATAAACTTTTTTTGACTACATAAACAAGTTTTGAAAAATTGTTTTATGAGTATTAAAGAATTGTATTATTGAAGTGTTTTTTAACTTTCAAGCATCAATCTCTAATTCAAGGTAATTTAATTTTTTTCTGCGAATGACCTGTAGTGTTTCTCTGTTAGATTATTATTACTGTTAGTCGACACTATTAAGTTCATACATTAATCTTAGTTTTGTTAACTTTAGTCTCTTCAAAAATTTTAGCCTTTCCGGTTTTCATGTTTTTGTATGGCTAATGTTATTAAGTACGTGTGCCATATTTTTTGCATGGCTAATGTTTTTGATTCTCAATGTGCAAGTTTTTTTACTTTCTGGAAAAACCTATTTATTTTTTCTAACAAACATGGTATAAATGTTAATTTTTTTTTGTAGGATGTCCATTAGATGTTCATGATCCAGGTTAGTTTATATTTTTTGTAAATTCAGTTTTTAAAAAATTTAGTTGAATTATAATTTCTTATACTTTCTGGGTTTCAAACATTTTGATAATATATAGAAATATTACAAATGAACATGGAAATAGAGAGTGCCGAAGAAAAAGCCAGACATACTTATGACAACACAAAATCAAAATCTAGAAAGCGTAAACAAGACCAAATGACAAGTCAAGTTAGAAAGAAAAGATCTACTAAAGGTAACTTATTTAGTCTTTGATGACTTTCTAATTTGTATATACAACTTTTAAAAAACATAATGTATAACAGTCACTTTTAGAGTGATCTAGAATCAGCCAAAAAAAAAAAAAAAAACAAGAAATATATAAAACTAGTGTTTAACTCAGAGAAGAGAACATCAAAAGGTGAGATATTATTATCACTTGTTTCACCACATCGACTTCGTTTTCGCTGTCGTTTATTGAAGAACATGATGGTACCGATTCATAGACATAAGTGGGAATTCAATTCCTAATATATGGTTGATATACGGAAATAAACTACTCACTACTACAGAGCTAAAGTTCTCCATAAGAGCTCTCCGCTTTGTCTCTCTCTCTCTCTTAATTTTTTTTGTCCAATAATCTTGTTTCTTCGTCGTACCCCCATCTTTTAAAAATCGCACCTATTAAACCATTTGTTAATGATCTCAAAAGTTGTAATGTTTCGGTCTAACAATTGCGTTTCTTCATTGCACCCCCAGCTTTCCATGTTGGCACCCGTTAATTTTCACACCTTTTTGTTTTACACCTCTTTGTTTATATAAAGTTGCAATGTTTTGATATAACAATTGTGTTTCTTCGTTGTACCCCTAGCTTTTAATGGTTGCACTTGTTAGTTTTCGCACCTTTTTGTTTCACACCTCTTTGTTTTCACACTCTTTGTTTTTATATATATACAGAATTTTATGGACTTTGAAAAGAGTTTTTCTTCTTTGAGTATTACTAATGATCTCACCCTTTGTTAATGATTTCAAAGTTGCAAAGTTTTTGTCCAAAAATTGTGTTTCTTCGCTGCACCCCCAACTTTCCATGTTAGCACCCATTAGTTTTCACACCCTTTTGTTTTACACCTCTTTGTTTATATAAAGTTGCAATGTTTTGATCCAACAATTGTGTTTCTTCGTTGTACCCTTAGCTTTCAATGGTTGTACTTGTTAGTTTTCGCACCTTTTTGTTTCACACCTCTTTGTTTTCACACTCTTTGTTTTCTCTATATAATAGCAAACCCACTTTTGGGGGTCAACTTTAATCTAATGGATGAGATTGTTTCTATTATCTCATCAAACGGTTTAAAATTATTTACGATCCCAACAGTTGCAAGTTTTTTTTCCAATAATCGTGTTTCTTCGTCGTACCCCCATATTTTAAAAATCGCACCTATTAAACCCTTTGTTAATGATCTCAAAAGTTGCAATGTTTCGGTCCAACAATTGTGCTTCATCGTTGCACCCCCAGCTTTCCATGTTGGCACCCGTTAGTTTTCACACCCTTTTGTTTTACACCTCTTTGTTTATATAAAGTTGCAATGTTTTGATCCAACAATTGTGTTTCTTCTTCGTACCTCTAGCTTTCAATGGTTGCACTTGTTAGTTTTCACATCTTTTTGTTTCACACCTTTTTGTTTCACACCTCTTTGTTTTCACACTCTTTGTTTTTATATATATACAGATTTTTACGGATTTTGAAAAGAGTTTTTGTTCTTTGAGTATTATTAATGATCTCACCCTTTGTTAATGATCTCAAAGTTGCAAAGTTTTGGTCCAATAATTGTGTTTCTTCGTTGCACTCCCAGCTTTCCATGTTGGTACCCGTTAGTTTTCACACCCTTCTGTTTTACACCTCTTGTTTATATAAAGTTGCAATGTTTTGATCCAACAATTTTGTTTCTTCATTTTACCCCTAGCTTTCAATGGTTGAAGTTGTTAGTTTTTGCACCTTTTTGTTTCACACATTTCTATTTTCACACTCTTTGTTTTTATATATATACATATTTTTGTGGACTTTGAAAATAGTTTTTGTTCTTTGAGTATGATTAATGATCTCACCCTTTGTTAATGATCTCAAAAGTTGCAAAGTTTCGGTCCAACAATTGTGTTTCTTCGTTGCACCTTCAGCTTTCTATGTTAGCACCGTTAGTTTTCACACCTTTTTGATTTACACCTCTTTGTTTATATAAAGTTGCAATGTTTGATCCAACAATTGTGTTTCTTTGTTTTACCCCTAGCTTTCAATGGTTGCACTTGTTATTTTCAACTCTTTTTGTTTCACACTTTTGTTTCACACCTCTTTGTTTTCACACCTTTTTGTTTTTATATATATACAAAATTTTATGGATTTTGAAAAGAGTTTTTGTTATTTAAGTATTATTAATGATCTCACCCTTTGTTAATGATCTCAAAAGTTTCAAAAACTCGATCCAACAATTGTGTTTCTTCGTCGCATCCCCAACTTTTCATGTAGGCACCCGTTAGTTTTCATATCTTTTTGTTTTACACCTCTTTATTTATATAAAGTTTCAGTGTTTTGATCCAACAATTATGTTTCTTCGTTGTACCCCTTGATTTCAATGTTTGCACTTGTTAGTTTTTGTATCTTTTTGTTTCACACCTTTTTGTTTCACATGTCTTTATTTTCATATTTTTGCATCTCTTTGTTGTATTCCCATCTTTCAAAAATCGCACCTATTAATTCTTTCACATTTTTTTCACACCTCTATGTTTCAAAAATCGCACTTTTTTGTTTTATACCTTTATTATTTTTATAAATTTTGATAGAATAATGATTTAATTTTTATTCTATGTGAATATCTTTTAAAATTGATTATCTGAGTATAATTCAGTAAGCCTAGATTTATATATCTTTAACATTATTATCTTATTGTCACTGAATCGATTTTTCATTTTTATATATATAACAAATATTGAGGAAAAAATAATATATATATAACAAATATTTTAACTAATTTAGTTAATTCATCTTAGTCATTATTTATGACTTTTATATTATACAGTTAAAAAATTACCAAAAAATTTTTACTCGAAATATGAAATTAACAATGTTAATCATTTCAAGTTTTCACTTTTCCGTGCGGTAACGCACGGGCCAACATCCTAGTTTTCATAATTGCAATTTTGGAGTAGCCTTTTTTACGAACAATAAATACATTATGATATTAGAGAAATGAACTCAATAACTAAATTATACGTAAAAGAACCCTAATAGATTCATAAATTAAACAAACAGCCCTTAATGTTGTTTCAGAACCGTCCATGTGTAACGTGTTAATACGATATGATTTGTTGTTGTACGTAGACCATAGACATATTTAAATAGACGATGAGAAAGAAAAAAAAAATTACACGAAAACGAGATAGAAGCATAGCTTGTTTTGCAAATTATACCTAACAAAATTGGATTGTAGTTGTATAATTTTTGTATTGGTACAACGAAAAGGACATCGTACGTTCATATCCGTTCTTTCTCAACACATTGCTATAGTTTTTCCTAACCATCAGTTCATCGTACATAATAATCACGAAAGTATAAATTATTCTGCCATTACAATTATATGATGGGTTGCACTTGGGCTTGTTACTATACACGGTTGTGAGGTGATTGGGTTTTTTAGACCTCAAAATTCTGAACAGGCCAAATCTTGTTTTTGGTCAACAGAATAGGTCCACTCCGATAATGGGATTCTTGTTTAATGCATTTCATTAGAGCAGGCGCTTTAGTCCAAACTCCAAAGGCATAAATAACCCCACCCCACATACGATATGTGGTTCGTTTCCTATAGAATGCGAATTGTGCAGTCTATCGTCAGTCGTGAGTGTAGTGTACGCACGTAGTGCTGTATTGTATAGAATTAGTTTTGCTCATTGCGAATTAGAAAATCATTTTATCAAAAAAAAAAAATTAGAAAATCATCATTTTCAATTGATAGAATATAATTAAGATACTGATTTAGTGATGACATAATATATTAGACGATAATAACAAAAAAAAAAACTACTGTTTATTTTCATATGTGTAAGGGAATTCAACTTCTTGTAACTAAAATATGATACTTATCAGTAAGTGTTCAAATAATTAAGATTATGACCCACTTGATTTTTTTTGTATGAATAAATACATACTAGATTAGGACCCGTGCTAGATCACGGGTTAAAATTCTTTTTATTTATATTATAATTTTAGAATAAAATATAATTTATATGATTGTTCTTAAAAGTTTTTTTGGATAAACATTATTCAATAAAATCATATGCTAAATATGATAGCTTGAAAAAACATATATTTTGTAAGTTTTGTATTGTTAATTTTGTAATTTATGTATGAGAAATAGTTATGTTTGTTGTTTGTTTTTATTTTAATTTTTGAACATGTTTGGTGAAAGTTTTTTAATATGATCCGTGCTTATGTAAGATTTTATTTTCAACTGCACAATAAGATCTCAGAATTACGATTAAGTGTGATAAATTGCCAAGATTTTATTCCTTTTTACGCCTAACAGTATATTTTTATGCTTAAAAGTATATATTTTGTAACAATACATGGAATACCAAAGATTTTATTTTGAAAATTGTATAAATCATTGGAATATTTTTTTTAAAATAATTTTTTGGGATATTCTTAAGTGTATTCATATAGCCTACAGATTGACCAATTAATCTATAATATTTTCTTGTAACCAACCTATATTTAATCAATAACTTATTTTGTAACCAACTTATAAAAATTATATATTTTACAAAAAATGTTGTGTACTCCCATTTTATTATATAGGGGATTATATTTTTTCTTATAACGTAAAACAAAATAAAGAACAAAACTCTTTTTTCTTTAGTTCCTTTAGAACTTGTAAGATATCTTTTTCGAACATTTTTTGAGTTAAAATTTACGAACAAAATCATTTGCTGTTTATTGAAATGAACTCAATGTCCCAATCCAAAGGTTAGTCAAAGAAAACGAAATGATTTATTATTATTTAGATTCAATATTAAATTGTTTCTATCTTATGTGCGTGTGTGTATCTCGTTGTTTTGGGCTGTTTCCTTAAGAACTAAACCAAAGCAATAACGGACAGAGACTTTTGGTCTGTAATCAGATCTTGGGTCTCTCGCAATGACCAAAAACTCGTACACATATGCATACAACAACCACCTCACACATCCTCTTTTATATATTTTAATACCCTTAAACTATTGCAGTTAATTATTTTTTCACATAACAAATAATATTTTTGGTTTGGTTAAAATATAAACTTATAAACTCAAGAAGTAAGATTTGTACACTATTTGGAAATTTACTACTAGTTATATTGAAATACAATTAAATGCAAAAAATGTCATTAATGGACTAAACAAATTTTTTTGGAAATCATAACTGTGTAACTAAAAAATAACTAGAGACTGAATTTTTAATTATCCCACCTGTTTTGATATGTTGGGTTTATATAAATAAAAATAATAATTTTAGAAAAAATGATTTCCAAGTAAACACATCCGCACTATGTTATTTACCTAAACAATTGTCTCATTAAAGCTAATCTTTTAAAGTTGTCTCAAAATTGGTTATTTGAGTTAATCTTTTATAGTTGTTGAAAAAAGAAAGGTAAATAAATTCAAAGATTTGAGTTATTTGAGTTAATCTAGAACGCTAAAATAAAAATAAATACATCATAATGTTTTATTCGTTGCTCTGTTAGGTTACTACAAATTTTTGCTTATAATATACATTTCATGAGACAGCTTTGCATTCACTTCCTTTTAAATCAATCCCATCTTTTCATCCTCTATTCCTCTTCTTAAGAAAAGGCAGAGAAAAAAAGTAATAAGAAGAAAAGTACACAATGAAGAACGGGTCAAGTAACACAAACACAAAGCTCATCCTTCTTCATCCTTACATCCAAAAACAAACGAGCACGACTCGTTTATGGCTTCTTGCTTTCATCTCATTCTTCACCATCGTGTTCCTCCTCACTCTCCTCTACACAAGAGACACAATACCTTCCAAAAACACATCCGTTGCAGCCGCTGTAGCCGCCGTCGTCACTGGAGGATCATCATCATCAACTCCGATCTCCAACACCAATCTACCAACGAGTGCAATCAACACATTGCTTCACTACGCGTCAAGATCCAACGACAGTTTCCACATGTCTTACGGTGAGATGAAATCTATCTCCGACGTCCTCCGCCGTTGCGCTCCGCCGTGTAACCTCCTCGTCTTCGGCCTTACGCACGAGACTCTCCTCTGGAAATCTTTAAACCACAACGGTAGAACAGTCTTCGTCGAGGAGAATCGTTATTACGCAGCTTACTTCGAAGAGATCCACCCGGAGATAGACGTGTTCGACGTTCAATACACGACGAAAGCTCACGAGGCCGGAGAACTCGTCTCCGCGGCTAAAGAAGCCGCCGGAAACGAGTGCCGTCCCGTGCAAAATCTTCTCTTCTCAGATTGCAAGCTCGGTCTCAATGATTTGCCTAACCACGTCTACGATGTTGATTGGGACGTAATCTTTGTGGACGGGCCACGTGGCGACGCTCACGAAGGACCCGGGAGGATGTCGTCTATTTTCACGGCGGCGGTTCTTGCTCGGAGCAAAAAAGGCGGGAACCCGAAGACGCATGTGTTTGTGCATGACAATTACAGAGACGTTGAGAGGCTTTGTGGCGATGAGTTCTTGTGCCGTGAGAACCTTGTCGAGTCTAATGACTTGCTTGCGCACTACGTGTTGGATAAAATGGATAAAAACAGCACGCAGTTTTGCAGTGGTCGTAAGAAACGTTCGATTTCTTCCTTGTCTTAGAAGTGACGTGAGAAGACGTTATATAACGTCATATACTGTAAAAAATAAAAAGTTTTTTTTTTTTCCCTTCAAGGTTTGATTTTTGTGCTGTTGTAAAATTTCCAATCTTGGATATATTGACGACTTTAGTTTAATCAAAATCGTTTATTTCCCTTTTAAGGTTTGAGTTTTTAAAATCTTGATTAGTATAGATAACCAAAAGTATCCGACTAGTGGTCTAATAATAGTGAGTTCATCCAAATAAAGAAAGCCTAAAAAATTCACGAAGTTTTTTTCTATTATTATTTTTTGTTGTTGTTGTTGACTTGCTTGTTGTTAAACAGAGATAAGATTCCCCAATTTCAAAAAAAAAAAAAAATTATTCTCAAGATTCTCAAGGACAGAGAAAAATGGCGACGGACTTCAAATCTTTACCAGTCATCGGTAGTAACGAAACCCTAAATTAGATTATCTTTACTCTGATCAAGCTTCACTCAAATTTGATGATGATGATGTTATTGCAGACATATCTCCTCTACTGCTCAAGTGTGATGATCCCGACATGGCAGAGGATGCTGGCGTGGCAGAGGTTGTCCGGCAACTTGATAGAGCTTGTCGGGATGCCGGATTCTTCTACGTGGTACGGAACTGTGTTTAGTTTGTTATTAGCTTTAATTATGTTCCAAACTGAGTTCATTTTCGAGGGTTTGATAAAAAAATCTGATTATTTAAGCAGATAGGTCATGGGATCTCAGAGGATCTTATCAATAGAGTGAGAGAGATCACGCGTGAGTTCTTTAAGCTTCCTTATGAAGAGAAACTTAAAATCAAGATGACTCCAGCTGCTGGCTACAGGTTTGACTTTTTACAAGGAAAACAACACTCTTTTTCCAAATTTGAATCAGTTAAAGAGATGTGGTTCATAGATCAATGTTGTGTGAACAGAGGATATCAGAGAATTGGAGAAAATGTAACTAAGGGAGTACCAGATATCCACGAAGCCATTGATGTAAGTGTTTGTGTTTGTGTCTTCATTAAGCATTAGCCATGTGATTCTCCTCATGTGCTTTATTCTCTTATGGACAGTGTTACAAAGAGTTAAAGCAGGGAGAGTATGGTGATACAGGAAAGGTTATGGAAGGTCCAAACCAGTGGTAATCTATAACTGGATTTCATTTCTTATTCAGTTTATGTTGCTTCTCTCCTTCTGACCATTTCTTGAAGGCCAGAGAACCCTCAAGAGTTTAAAGATTTGATGGAAGAGTATATAAAGCTCTGTATAGGTGTGTTTTACCATTTCTCTCTGTTTCTTACTATATGTGTGTTATGTTTCCGAGAGTGTTGTTTCTCGGAAATATTCTTAGTCATTTCATTTCATGGTTTCAGATCTTTCTAGAAAGATCTTGAGAGGAATCTCCATAGCTCTTTGCGGATCACCTTATGAGTTTGAAGGAAAGATGGCTGGTGATCCTTTTTGGGTGATGCGTCTTATTGGCTATCCAGGTGCTCCTTTCACAAATGGCAAACCCGAAAATGATATCGGATGGTAACGTTCTGCTACTTCTCATTCTGATTACTACTATCCCGTTTCCGCTTATCGGCTAACTCACTTTTTCTGAATAACTTCTGGCTTACGACGCTCTGGTTATAGTGGAGCTCACACTGACTATGGTAATTAAGTTTAACCAAATCATGTTGAACTTCTGATTCTATGTTCATTGTTCTGTCTCAATAGGAAACATTTTTTTTTCTATGCAGGCTTGTTAACTCTTGTGAATCAAGATGATGACAAAACTGCTCTTCAGGTTAATATTTTTATGATGATCCTCCTTTGATTTTATGTTTATGTAGTGAATAAGTGGTCTTGGCTCTAAAATCTTTTGAAAAGGTGAAAAACTTGAGTGGTGATTGGATATCAGCAATTCCAATCCCTGGATCATTTGTTTGCAACATCGGTGACATGTTAAAGGTTTTGCTCTTCCCACTCTCGCCATCTCTTTCTCGAATAGCCGTTGATGAGAACCTGGTTTGGAATCATATGCAGATACTTTCAAACGGAATATACGAATCTACACTTCATAGAGTGATCAATAGCTCTCCTAAATATCGTGTCTGTGTCGCATTCTTCTACGAGGTTGTTATAAACTTATAACACTCTTGTGTGTCTTTCCACATTTGGATTTGAAAATAAGGTTTTTAAACAAAAAACATCTTGAATGAGCAGACTAACTTCGACGCGGTGGTGGAGCCATTGGATGTATGTAAACAGAAGTACCCTGCTGGGAGAAAAGGATCCCAAGTTTTCAAAAGAGCTGTCTATGGAGAGCATCTGGTAAGCAAAGTCCAGACCAACTTTGCTATGTAATGTGAAGATAGATCGTCTCACCTTCTTTGTACACTTCTGTGTAATAATAAAAAGTTTGATTTGTAATAATAGTAAGGTGCTTCTTCACTTCTGTGTTATCAATCGATACACATGTTGATCTGTTCAAAAAAACAAAAAGGTTGTTTATAATATCAGTTTCATAGTTGATCCTTTGAATATCTCGAAAAATAATACATAAACTTGTTATTTCTAAAAAAGAACAATCATATAAGTAAAAGGTAAAAAGATGATTTTGCATTCATTTGTTTGGATGAGAGAGTATGGGTGCTTGAACAACAACAACAGTTACTTGAGTCTTTTTCTAAAAGAGCATAAACAACAACATTTATTTGAGTCTTTTTCTAATAGAGTTTTGTAACTTCAAAATACAGGCAACACACATGGCCAAATCAGAGCTTTTTATTTGCTTTGACATTTCAAAAGCTTTAACCAGCAAAAAACAGTTGTTCATGTGTCATTGATGGTCAACCACATGTGTTCATATTGATGGTCAACCAATTTTCATCAGCAACGACATATTATAATTGCAATTTAGTTTTCGACAATGCTATAAGATTAGTATACTCTTGCCATATTTTTATATCTTGGTATACAGTTTATGGTGGGATATTTCGATCTAGTATATAACAAGAACTTGTTAATTGAAGTTTACGCTTCGTCAGTCTCAATTGTCAAATATAAGTTTTATACAATCATTAATGATGAGAGTCATTTTATAAGAACGTAGTCTTTTATAAGTGTTTTGTAGTAAATTTTTCCTTCCAAAAAAATATAATAACAGATTATGGCCAGCTTGTAGCTTTAAATCGTTGACAAAACAAGATTTGTCACTATATAAATCAGTTACGTCGTTGGTTGAGGTTCAGCCAAGTATCTATTAGTACTCGCTTCCTCTCGGTGAAGCTTTTAACCAACAAAATGGAAAACCTTCCGCCACCACCGCCGCCGCCGCCACCACCACCATCAATACCACGGAGACGAAGACTACGAGTACGACCACGAACGACCACAACTATTACCACCAACGCGGCCACCACCACCGCCCCCACCACCACCACCACCACAACAACTAGGACCATTTCGCCTAGTAGGACGAAAACGACTTCGACCGTCACTACCGCTACCTGAAACACTGCCACGACCATCACGAGCGATTCCTTGGCTTACTTGGCATGATGTCAAAAAAGGAAAATCGTACGACAAGTTGAGAATATACCTTGAAAAAGTCCTTAAACAAAACCAAGAATCCGAATTGGCTACTCAAGATCAAGAAGTCCTTGTATTACCTAAAAGTATTAGTCCCTCTCAAGACGAAAACCTACAAAACCACCAACACACTCGTTCCGATCCTGGAGTAAAGGAGATGGCCGAAGGGAGCGGGACCACACGACATGATTGGGTGATCTCGATAAAAGACAAGCTCGAGCAAGCAAATAGAGAAGATGACACAACTAGCTGGGGCAAGCTCTCTATGACTCTATATACAAAGTTCCACGTCACCTGCATGGAAACGACACGAAGTCGTATTTCCCTCAGACAGTCTCGCTTGGTCCGTACCACCATGGGGTACAGCAAACGCGGTCTATGGAGTGCCACAAATGGCGTGCCGTCAATATGGTCTTGAAACGTACGAACCAAGGCATTGAAACGTTTATCGATGCCATGGCAGAGCTCGAGGAGAAGGCTCGTGATTGCTACGAAGGTCCCATTGTTTTGGACAGTAACGAGTTCACAGAAATGCTTGTTCTTGATGGCTGTTTTGTTCTCGAACTCCTCCAAGGAGTCGCTGAAGGATTCTTGAAACTCGGGTTAGCGTGATTCAATTTCTTGTTTTTCTTATGTTACTTTGCTAATCCGGTCTGATTTCATCGGCTTATCTATATAAACTACTAATTTGTATTATTTTGGTGTTATGTAGATACGATAGTCACGATCCAGTTTTTGCGGTTCGAGGATTGATGCATTCGATTCAACGTGACATGATAATGCTGGAAAATCAACTTCCTTGGTTCGTACTCCAACGGTTATTGGAGCTACAGCCTGGTACACATAACCAAACTGGTTTAGTGGAATTAGTGGTTCGGTTCTTCATTCCACTAATGCCAACGGCCGAGACATTGGCCGAGAACTCGCCACCAAGAGGCGTATCCAGTGGCGAACTACACTGTCTTGATATTTTTCATCGAAGTCTACTCTTTCCAAGGTCACCAGGCAAAGCAAACTCATCACGCGTGGCTGACAAACACCTACAACGAGTGATACCTACCGTGACCGAACTAAGGGATGCCGGTTTTAAGTTCAAGCTAAATAAAACCGATCGGTTTTGGGATATTAAATTCAACAACGGTTATCTAGAGATTCCTAGTCTACTTATCCATGACGGTAAATTTTTGATTTTTTTATCAATGTTAACTTATACAACTATCTTTATGGCCTTTCTTCTTTGATTGCACTCCATCATGATTTTTTAAGGTATAAAGACTAGTATTTTGTTTGTCAAGAACTATACGTTACATAAACTTCTCTCATGTCTATGGTCAAACAAAAATTTATGTCATTAAAGCAACGCCAAAAGTAAATTTAAAAAATGAAACGATGAATGTATTTTATAAAAAATAAAATAAATTTCGTCCGGTTACTTCTCAAACTTACAGTTTCACCCCCTGTAAATTATTCTGTAGGTACCAAATCCCTCTTCTTGAATCTCATAGCTTTCGAGCAGTGCCACATGCATCGAATCGAGCAATGATATAACATCCTACATAATTTTTATGGACAATCTAATAGACTCTCCCGAAGATATTAGTTATTTGCATCGCCGTGGTATTATCGAGCACTCACTAGGAAGTGATTCTGAAGTCGCGGATATGTTCAACCAGTTATGTCAAGAAGTTGTTTTCGACACCAAAGATATTTACCTATCTCAATTGTTGATTGAGGTTCATCGTTGTTATAAGCAGAACTACTCCAGGAAGTTGAATTCGTTGATAAGGACCTTGAAACACAAGTACTTGGATAACCCTTGGGCGTATTTGTCTTTCTTTGCTGCGATTATTCTACTAATTCTTACATTTTCTCAAAGTTATTTTGCTGCTTATGATTATTTTAACCCATCATCCTCTTAGTCTTCGTTACTATTCTGTTTTTTTTTTCTTTTTTTCTTTCCAGTTTGTACTTTGTAATGCTTGGTTTTTGTGACAATATATTTGTATATTCATCTTATCAAAATAAAAGTGATATTTTTGTAATTATTTGATTCGGACTCTGATTTAACACCTATGTCCTCATTGTTACAGACTATTGTATATAGAAATTAGAAGTCACATACTAAAATGACAAGTTCACTTGGTACAAAGAATGCTGTTTTAGAGATTTATATTTGTTTCGCGAAAATTGTTATTCTAAAACTCTACACATATACTATGACGAGATAACATATCTCAAAATAAAGGTTGGCAACCGTCAAATCGAGAACACTCACATTGGTTTCCATCTTCGCCGAAACAAAACTACCATCGTCGTAGGTGAACTAATTTGCTTTCTCTGACTAGTTTTGGTTCTGATTTCATTTTCATATTTTTATCTTGTCATCACTAAATTTGTGGTCTGGTCAGAAAAGAAAAATAAGAGAAGTAAAGCGGAGGAAATAAAAAAAAAACTACTAATTGATAAGCAAATATGGTATTATTGTCTTTACTTTTATGCTGTAGATCTATGTTGCATGAAAACTCTTTTTAAGATCCGTTTGCCATTTTCGAAACGTTTCAGAAACGGAAATTTGTGGAATTACGGAAGCAAGCCACGAAAACATGATTCCTAGAAATTTCTGTTTGGAAACATGATGGAAACTCCATTTTTGTTTTAAAAACTTGACGGAAACTTTTTTTAGCTTATAGAAACTTAATAAATAAAATAATTTGAAAATATATATTCATAATAATATAAATATATAATACTTTTAGTGTTTTAATTCAACTATTTAATATTTCTGTTTTGATTTTGTGTTATTTCAAATATTCCTTTTGATATAGGTTTTATGATTGGTGTTTTATTATATATATATATATATACATATATATTAAGATATATATATACATATATATTAAGATATATATATACATTTTCAAAACGTTTCCAATTCTTAATTTTAGAAAAAATCGTTTTCCGTTTCTGAAATGTTTCGCTTCCGTGTATCCGTTTCCGTTTCCTAGCTGTAGATGTCATATACTCATCGAAAAATCTATATACTGAATGCTCTTGTCATGTTTTATAGATATAAATAAACCTCGAAAAAGTACTGTATACTTTGTTTTTAACGAGTTATTTTGTTTTCGAACATGTTGTGTAGTTTTTTTTTCCTTTTCTTCTGTTTAATAATTTGTAATTTCACTCGTTGACTACATACATACTACAAGCATTCATGAGTCTTTTAATAAGAGTGTTTCGGTGGTGGAATCTCACTCGTTACTGTTAGATATACTATAAAACTACTACGAACATTTATTAGAGTCTTTAAATAAGAGTTTTGCAGAATCCAGATCCAAAATAATCGAACACATGGCCAAATCACAGTTTTAAATTAGTTACACCTAGCATTTGACATTTCACCCTTACGTTCTCGCTCTCAATCTCTGGAAAAAGCTTCAACCAGTAAAACCATGGGATTTGTAATAGTTAATTTGCATACTTAATTTGACCTTCCAGGCGGCTCCAACCTGTGCTCCGCATAGGTCCAGTCAGTTTAGTCGAGATAAAATTTTAAATATTAGCTAATACTTGGAAAAAAAGTTTTTAACATTAGCTAATTTCTTATAACTTTAGGAAGAACTATCGGTAATGGATTTTAATATATTGGGAAATCCAAACACAAATCATGTGTTATTGGATTTGTCAAAGTTTTAAATTTAATAATTGAATAACACAAAAAAAAAAAAAATTTGTTTACTTTCTAACAAAACAGGGCCCGCCGAGGCATTTTAAAGATTGTTTAACATATCATACTGTAGAAGTATGATTAAATATTTTAACTACGGTAGTAGTCACAGATCAAACAGATCCATAATAAATAATTAAATATGATGTAAACTAATCCATAGCTTCAACTCAGCTGTTACATATTTGCTTTTGACTTTCTCTTTCTCTCTCTCTCACTCTCAAATCTCCTACAAAAGCTTCAACGTACAAAAATGGAGAATCTTTTTCCATCACCACCGCTGCTACCGCCACCACTCCCATTCAGGTCCAGTCTTCCTTTAGGGAATATTATATTAGAGAGAATAAATCGTAGAAAAAGAAGGTTGATCTACAAAGAGAGGCTGGTATGGTACTTGATCACTCTCGTGCTGCGCCAAGAACTCCTAACCCGAAACCAGAAACCTAGAGAAGAATGGGTAATCACGATCAAAGAAAAGATGGATCAAGTACTTAGAGAAGACGCCATAACAAGCTGGGATAAACACTGTATCTACAGAGTTCCACACTATCTTCAAGAGAACGACAAGAAGTCCTATTTCCCTCAAACTGTCTCGCTTGGTCCGTACCACCATGGCAGTAAACATCTCCTCCCCATGGACCATCACAAATGGCGGGCGGCCAATATGGTCATGAAACGTACAAAACAAGGAATCGAAATGTATATTAACGCCATGAAAGAGCTCGAAACAAGGGCTCGTGCTTGCTACGAAGGTCTCATAAGTTTAAACAGTAACGAATTTATCAAAATGCTAGTTCTTGATGGTTGTTTTGTTCTTGAGCTCTTCAGAGGAGCCTACAAAGATAAAGGATTCTTGGAACTCGGGTAAGCATGGTTCAGTTCTATGCTTAACTTCTGACTTCAGATCTACTTCAGATCTCCTGTCGTCTAAACCGTTGACTTTGATTTTGTTTTTGTTTTATATAGATATGATCGAAACGATCCCGTTTTCGCGATGCGGGCATCAATGCATTCGATACAGCGTGACATGGTAATGCTGGAAAACCAACTTCCTTTGTTCGTTCTAAACCGGTTATTAGAGCTACAGCTCGGATCACGGAACCAAACCGGTTTAGTGGCACAATTAGCAGTTCGGTTCTTTGAACCACTTATGCCAACAGACGAACCGTTGACCAAAACCGACCAGTTAAATCTCGAGTACTCGTTGGCTACAGATAAAGCTTTTGACCCATTCGTCATGAACTCACTTGGCGACAAGAGTGGGTTGCATTGTCTAGATGCATTCCGTCGAAGCCTGCTTCAGTCAACGAGAACAAAACGGAGCTTACCACAAAAGAGAGTGTACGGGGGTCTGCGCGTGGTGGACAAGCGCAGAAAACAAATGATAAACTGCGTCACTGAACTAAGGGATGGTGGTTTAGAGTTCAGGAAGAGGCAAAGCGACCGGTTTTGGGATATTCAATTCTCTAATGGTTATCTTGAGATACCCAAACTATTTATCCACGATGGTATTTTCATTTATCTCGCTCCTTGTAATTCTGCATTCATATAGGATTTGAATCACTAGGTTACCACTTACATATTACATGTTTTTATTGTTTTGGAACTTACTATAAAATACATATATAGATTGGTTTAATGTTCCTTTATCAAAAATATCAATGTGGCAGAGGTACATAAAGGTCACCAATTAATGTACTATTGCCCATTGCTATTGACTAGTTTATAAATCGAGTAGAAATGTTGACTAGGCCACTAACGGAATATAAATTTAGACAAATTATGAAAGAAATGCACCTCTTTTTTTTTCAACTTCATCATTTCAGAAACTTGAAGGTTGCAATACTTATACCACCCCTTTTCGTGTGTTTTGTAGGTACAAAGTCTCTCTTCCTGAATCTCATAGCTTTCGAACAAAACCATATCGACTCGAGCAACGACATAACATCCTACATAGTTTTCATGGACAATTTAATAGATTCTCCAGAAGATGTTAGTCACTTACGTTCTTGTGGTATCATCGAACACTGGTTAGAGAGCGACACTGAAGTTGCCGATTTGTTCAACCGGATAGGTCAAGATACCATTTTTGACATCAGTGATAGTCATTTATTTGACCTGTCGGTTGCAGCTAAGCGTTATTATCTTCAACATAATAAGTACTACAGGAAGTGGAATGTTTGGAAGAAGACCTTGAAAGAGAAGTACTTCGATAGTCCTTGGGGATATATCTCTTTCTTTGCTGCATTTTTGCTGTTACTTCTTACGTCATCTCAAAGTTATTTTGCTGCTTATTCTTACTATAAACCACCTTCTTAATCTTCAAGAATACTATTATGTTAGCTTCTTATTTTTTCATTCAATTTACAATACTTGTATTTTCTCAAAGTTTTGTTTGGCATTTAATATTTCCATCTATTTGAATTAAAATATCTCAAATCTCAATCTAGTGATAGTGACACGTTTCCTTTCTCTAAAATATCTAAATCTAGTGATAGTTGACTAGAAGACTGAAGACGTAAAGTAAAAATCTTCATCCCTCCCCCGTCCCAAGGATTTCCGCTTGGAACAACTTTGTTGTCGTTGGGCCACCTCCAGACTAGTCGGACTTTGATCCGGAAACCAGATTATAACCAAAAATAACTTTTGCATTGTGTAACATATGGGTTTCGAAATACTTACGGCACTGTAAAACATTTCCAAAAAACTGATTTATGAAGATAAAAAGAGACATAAAGAAGAAAAACAACATAAGAGAGATATAGAAACGAGATGGCCATACTTTGATGTAATATGACCCTTGAACAAAAGAGGTAAAATAAAATTGTTAGTTTTACCTAGGGACTAAATTTTTTTTTTGAGATGGGCATGTGCAGCAAACCTACTATCTAATTCATTCATTGAATATAGATATAGTTATATACGACTACTATACTACAAGCAATTATATGAGTCTTTTAGCAAGATTATAGTCTTTATTATGAGTAGTTGGGTATTTGAATTTCATTTATGATTTATGGAAAATACTACAAGCATTTATGATAGTCTTTTAATAAACGTACGAAGTCTTTTTAAAAGACTTTTCACTTTGTATATTGGGAAAGGGAAAGGGAAACAAGCAAACCCTATGGCCAAAATCACAACTTTAAATTAGTTACAGCGTTGTACATTTAACATTTTGCTATTACAGCTCTCGCTCTCAATCTCCTGAAAAAAACTTCAACCAGCAAAAACAATGGTTTTAGTTAATGTTCATTCCGATGGACAACCACTTTTCATCAACAAAGACATGTTGACCTGGTACTTGCTCAGCCTCAAGCTCCGCCAAAAATTTCAAACCAAAAACAAACACTCGGAACCGGTTCAAGATCAGAACCTCCACGGTTTACACGATATTACCAGACCGGATCAAGACCAAAGTTTGCAGAACCAGAAACAGACTCATTCCGAGCCTGGTAAGGAGGTGATAGAAGAGAAGCCAGGAGACACCACAGGAGACAGTTGGGTGATCTCAATAAGAGACAAGCTGGAGCAAGCAAATAGAGACGACGACACATCAATATGGGGAAAGCTATGCATCTACAGAGTTCCACATTACCTGCAAGAGAACGACAAGAAGTCGTATTTCCCTCAGACCGTTTCCCTTGGTCCGTACCACCATGGTAAAAAGCGTCTTCGGCCTATGGAGCGCCATAAGTGGCGTGCGGTCAATAAGGTCTTGAAACGTTTAAAGCACCGCATCGAAATGTATACTAATGCCATGAGAGAGCTTGAAGAGAAGGCTCGTGCTTGCTATGAAGGTCCTATAAGTTTGAGCAGTAATGAGTTCACAGAAATGCTTGTTCTTGATGGCTGTTTTGTTCTTGAGCTTTTCAGGGGAACCGTTGAAGGCTTTCCTGAAATCGGGTAAGCGTGAATAAATTTTCAGGTTTATTCCGGTTATCTAATCAATTTGCTAAACCGGTCTTATTTCGGTTCTTTGATTTTTATTTTTTTTCTGTGCTGAGTAGATATGCACGCAACGACCCGGTTTTTGCGATGAGAGGATTGATGCATTCGATTCAACGTGACATGATAATGCTGGAAAATCAACTTCCTCTGTTTGTTCTCGACCGGTTATTAGAGTTACAGCTAGGTACACAGAACCAAACCGGTATAGTGGCACATGTAGCCGTTAAGTTCTTTGACCCACTAATGCCAACGGGTGAGGCGTTCACCAAACCGGACCAGGCAAAACTCATGAACTGGCTGGAAAAAACCTTGGACACACTTGGTGACAAGGGTGAGTTGCACTGTCTAGATGTTTTCCGTCGAAGTCTACTCCATTCTAGTCCTACACCGAATACAAGATCTCTACTAAAGAGATTAACTAGGAACACGCGAGTGGTGGACAAGCGACAACAACAGCTTGTACATTGCGTGACGGAGCTAAGGGAAGCTGGTGTTAAGTTTAGGAAAAGAAAAACCGACCGGTTTTGGGATATTGAATTCAAAAGTGGTTATCTAGAAATACCTAAACTACTAATCCATGATGGTAAGCTAAAACATCTTTTATTTCTTACTTTTTTCTCTCCTTTTACCCATATATGTTTGTATAAAAATCCCTCTCATGTTTATTGTAGGTACCAAGTCTCTCTTCTCAAATCTTATAGCATTTGAGCAGTGCCATATGGAATCGAGCAACCACATAACATCCTACATAATATTCATGGATAATCTAATAAACTCTGACGAAGATGTTAGCTACTTGCACTACTGTGGTATCATCGAGCATTGGCTTGGGAGTGATTCGGAAGTTGCTGATTTGTTCAACCGGCTGTGTCAAGAAGTGGTTTTTGATCCCAAAGATAGTCATCTATCTCGACTGTCTGGTGATGTAAACCGTTATTACAATCGTAAGTGGAATGTTTTGAAGGCTACCTTGACACACAAGTACTTCAATAATCCTTGGGCATATTTTTCTTTCTCTGCTGCAGTTATACTGCTTCTTCTCACATTATGTCAGAGTTTCTATGCTGTTTATGCTTATTATAAGCCAAATTCTAAACTTTAGTCGTTTTTTTTTTTAATTTTCATTCAGTTTGGAATGTTTGTATTTTCTTGTTTTCAACATTTTCTTCTTCGTCTATCCCAAATTTGGCATTGTAATAATTGGGATTTTGAAATCTTATATAATACTAGTATCACCATCATGATCTCCTCTTCAGAGGGCATCTAGATGTAATTCATATTGTTTCTCGTTGCACGAAACAATCATGTATCTTTTAACCCCCAAAATCCTAAACCCCTAACAATTGTCTTAAGCTTTTTTAAAACTCATAAGTGTGGCCTAAGTTAATTTTATGAAAATGATTGCTTAATTTAAATAAAAATAATGGGTTAGCTTTATTGTAATAATAAATGCTTAATTTAAATAAAAATAATAATTTAATGAAAATGTTACAAAATTTAAAGTAAAATGGGTTAGTTTGCTATTTTTTTTATGTGACTTTGCCATTTTTATAAAAAAAAAGTGTTAATTGTAAAATAAAAATAGTATCTATTTAGAATATTCTTTTTTAGAGAAAAAAAATAGGGAAAATCATTAGATCAAAACTCATCTCTATTATAGAGATCCTTTATTATAGAGGAAAAAATAAGGAAAACCATTGGAGATGGTCTTACGTAAATGCAAAATCTTATCGGTCAAATTAGTTGAAAATACTTAATTATATGTAATATTTGTTAATATTCAAGATATTCACTCTCCGTGAGAACCTGCGTCTTGGTTATCCGCTTGCCCGACAACATTCTCGAAGAATATCTTGGAGACTTCCTCTCGGACGACGTCAACAGCTTTGTTGGCTTCCATGAAGAGCCACCCTTTGTGCCGGCAAATTACCACACGACGAGGCAGCTTGGAGTTCATCTCGTTCATCTCTATCAGGTTGTGAGAGCTCTAATTATAAATAGTTTTAGTTAGAGAAAAAATCATATTCATTTTTACCTTAATACACTAATTTCTATTTTAGATTTAATATAGCAAATATTAAAATAATTTAAAGCTAAATTCAAAAACTTCCAAATATAACAATTATTATGAATATTATTATTGCCAAATTCAAAAACTTCCACAACTTATGCACAAAATTTTTACATGCAAACAATCTGTTAAAAATTATTCTTATTAGCATCCACATACAATTTTACTCTATCTTTTAACACTAAAAATATCTTCTTATACACAAATTATTTAATTGTTAAATTATGCTCTTTATCGTCACTTATAAAATGTCTCTATGAACAAATTAAACATATTTTATGTCCCTTTACTTTTACTTTGACATAGTTCCTATAACCACTAAATTATTTTGTGACATAGTTTTCTTAACCACTAAAATGTTTTGAATGAGAAATTGGAGGAAAATGTCTACATGATTGCAATGAGTTTATGAGCAACCCAATAAAACTTAAGAAATTAGAAGAAAGTTAATCTTACAGAATAAAAATAAAAATGAAAATTATAAGCATGATAGTATATAAGTATTAGATTAAATAATTCAGATATAATATATGGCAAGTTTGATAAAATGTTTGGCAGATTCAATTTTTACAGTTATTTCAGATTTATTTAAAAATCTGACGTGACGTGACATATTTTACAGAAAAATAATTACTAGTTTAACGTATACTAACAACAAATTTATTTTAGGTTACGTCAAATTTTTTAATTTAACCAAAAATCTACCGTTTGATAAAATTTTTTAATATTTTTAAAAAATTACTAAAATAACCTACATGAAGAACATATGTTATGACATATTTATTTAGGTTATAACAGTTTTTTTATTGTTTCTAAAAATCTGGTGTTTGATAATAGATTTATTAGATGTAAATATAGTGACAACATATTTATTTTATATTATGACAGATTTTTCCAAAAATCATATTTTTATATAATATATTTTAAAATTATATTTTTAAAACATCATATTTTGTGCACTATATTTTTTATAAATCATATTTTACAAAATCTTTTTAACATCATATTTTATATATTATACTTTTAATAAAGGGTGAGTTACTAGAATATTGCATAAAAGCTTCCTTATTACAAAAGTAACATACAATTGTTTGTTATTACTAGACTAACCCATTGTACCTATACTACCCCTGAAACTAGTGTTGGGAAAAAACGTAATTACGGCTAATGCCATTAGAAAAAAAAAAAAACATTAGAAGTTGGGACTAAGTCTACCTATCCTTTGATGGTAGATTTATACACGTGGACTGATTAAAGGTGTACGTCAGATATTTTTGGTACACTTAGTTGTAGTCTTGGTACACTTATCGGTCACTGTAGATGGTACACTTAGTTGTAGTGTTGGTACACTTATCGGTGGACGTACATGAAATCGATTCGGTAGATTAAGTTGGTAGAGAAATTTCCCTTTGATGATAGACTTTTGTTTTTAGCGCGTGTAGCGGCAAACGTAAAAGGGTGGGAAGATATTTATGCTAGACTAATGGCCTGTTGCGACAGATTTTTGCGACAGCCTTCTCTCCTTACAGATATTTTTGGTATACTTGTTTGTTTTTCTGAAATAGTTTTCGGAGTGTGATGGTAGGTTTCTTGTCCGTGGTAGATTTAGTAAGCATTTTTGACAGCTGTAAAGTCATACCAGAATAACACGAATTTGTTTGAGCTGTCAAAGACAGTCTAGCGTTGCGATAGACTTATTGGAGGTAGATCTAAACACGTTTGCTGTTCTTCCGATCTATGGTGTTCATGTAATAACGTTTGTAGCAGATTCATCAATCGTATTCTGTTTGTCGGCCGGAGCAAACGTCTTTTTCCTACTCTGTTTCGTTAATCTTTCCTCTGGGTTCATCCATGGAAGAGCTAGATATCTGTTCGAAAATCTATATAACTCACTTTTTATAGGTTTTTAATTTAGAAATCAGATATTGAGATGAAAATCTATAATAGTTGAGTAAAAAAACCCACAAGTGAAACCAAAAAAATAGACATAAGTCGTGAAAAAATAAAGTGAGGCAGGGAACATTAGGGTTTTCAGTCGTATGTTAGAGGTAGAAGACGAGGATATTCTGGTAATTTCGGGTTCATTAAACCTAAAATCGAACGTGTACGTACATATAAACGTGTACGTACATATGAACGCATACGTACATAATGTTCTTGAGATTAGAGTACGTACATAACGTTCTTTTGCTTAGTGTAGGTCCATAAATCCGTTTTAATGAACAATATTATTGTAATTTTGTAGTCATCTTCAACATATCTTCTTCTATAACCCTAGCTAATATTGTCGTTGTTGTTCACCGGAAATGGAACAAGTAAGAGATGTTACTAGAAAAAGTAAGAGATGTTACTAGAACAACCTATGTAATTCGTAATTGTTTATTTATCATATTTTCGAGAGGTAATGAACAATAACCATACAAAATTACATTTTAACTATAGAGGGTAATATTTAGATAACATAAATATATAGTATTCAGTTCAACTAGGTACAACTAAATATATATTTAGATTTGCATTTATATTTAAAATATGAAAATGATAATTAAGGTTTATAAGAATTTCTAAAACATATTGAACTATTAAAGAACCATATTTAATCAACAATACAAGAATTTATCACTTTCTAATATATACTATCGTCTTCACATAAAACACTCTTTATAGTATAAGGAAGACTTAGTAAGTGATCACCTCAAATGAAGCAAAAGAGGTGAAACCTAAGTTTTTATGAACATTGTGTTATGAAAACCTTGTATATGCTAATTAATAGTGATAAATCTTTTGGCCAGCTGCTAATTAATAATTTATATTATAGTCTAACTGGAAATACGAAAAAATGCAAAAGGTCAACTATGGATATGAGAGTATAACTGGATAACTATGTACAATTATGTGTATACCAAATAATTTTTTACTAATATCATGTTGTCTTTGGTTCATTTTACCACAGTGTGATGATTTTAAATGAATATTCCGCCGCCAAAATCTATTTTTTATTCGTTTTCACATGATCCATATTGAAATTAAATTTTAATAATTCTAGTACAGTTGCACCAAGTAGTTCAAGTTATACTGAAATTTTCTACCTAAGTGATCTAGTTATACATCACATTCACCCTAAAATTCTATTAATTACAACCAAACAAATCTCTCTCTGTTGCAACTCTTTTATCTTCTGCAAAGGCTCCATCTTCTATTCCTTCTAGTTTCTAAGTAGATATTACAGGATACCTTAAGCAATCATGACTTACAGGATACCTTAAGCAATCATGACTGACCTAAACTTGCGAAACTGACTACACTCAAGTGATAGAATTTACGTTCATACTTAGGACAAAATTTTGAATTTTGAATTATTATGACCAGACGGTCTAAAGTTTACTCTACATAAAAGGTTACCTGAAAACCACATTATATACCAACTTTAAAATATTGTGAAAAGCACTAACAACATAAAATATGTGGCTAATTTTATTAGAAACACTTGAGAAAAGTAAGGAAAAAAAGGTGAAAATACAGAATGGCAATCATCACCATACCTAAAAATAGAACTGTCTTTCCAAAAGAACTTAAAACTTGAGATTCAGTCATAAAGAAAAAAAGGCTATAGATCATTTCCAATTCCCCCAGTTTGGTGATTCATTCTTCCTCTGGCAACAAAACTTTTTCATGTGTGCCTCAAATGAACAACATAACCTCACTGTTGCTCTTTCATGGACTCTGAAAATTGTGACATTTTAGAGGTTTTGTTGGTTATTTAAGAGGCAGATGCAGCCACCTTCTTCCTCACAATCCTTTTTTGTCTAGCCTTTGGAGGTGCAGGATCTGAAACTGAGTCCTCTTGCTTCTTCCCAAGTAGCCCTGAGACAATTGCATTCTTTGAGATAAACCATCTTGAAGATGGCTTTGCTACTGCTTCCTCTGAGGGTCGGTTGTATGCCTTTGCCAGCAGATCATCTGACTGCGCCAATGGGTCTGCCTCCACACCTAGCCATGCCTGTCTTGAATTTTCCCCTAATTGAACGTTCATAATCCTGTACCAAATCCATCCATATTTATCAACGTTCTTGATCCACAGATTAAAGGTTTCCTAAGCCCTAAGATAGAGTTTTGCAATACATGCTGATATAACCAAACCATAGATAAAACAAAGATGTTAATACATGCTGATATAGTTTTGCAATACATGTTAATACATGCTGATATAACCAAACAAAGATAGAGTTTTGCAATACATGTTAATACATGCTGATATAACCAAACAAAGATGATAAAACAAGCAACGACATGCTGATATAACCAAACCATAGATAAAAGAGACATCCTTTAGAGAGAATTTCGCCAAACTAGTTCTTAATTCTTGGATTAGGATTGTTATAATGAAAATTCTTGCAAAAAGAGAGAGAGTTGAACCTCAGGGCTGGTCTCAGATATCTTCAGGGTCATATCAAGCTTCCCCTTTTCCAAAGTAACAGCTCCTACGGAACCAAAATTGCCTTTCATCATAAGACACATCTGAGTACTAGCAGAGAAGGAACCAGAGGAAGAAGGGCGTAACTCAACTCCGGTAGGCAATTGTAAGCAGCGCTCGAGACCCGAAACTGAATCATCAACAAGAAAAGAGGAGGAAGCCCTAACGAAGCCACGACGGAGCTTACAAGGCAGATTGGGTAGTGGACGAGGGATAGGTAAACAGGGTTTGAGTGGAGATAAGGGTTTGGGAGCAACGACGCTCTGAAACACCATATGCGACATAGTAGGAACTTAAAAGACATATGTATCAACAAGTGTATCCAACAAAGATGAAATGAGGTTTGAAGTTTCAAGCTTTTTGTTTCAGCAGGAATTTAAAAGTAATGGTACCATTTCCCCAAGTTGGTAGTTTGCACCATTTCCCCAGCTGAAAACCTCTGTAGCCACTACAAAAAAGAAGCAAAAGAATGAACATAACATTTCAGCTTCTCAAAAGTAGTCTAAAAAAGAAGGACCAGAAGAATCATGTTTTCCTTTAAAGGTCAAGGTTGAGAAAAGATTAGTTACCTGAACTCTATTGCTCGCCAATAACCTGAGCAAATGGACCTGAGACCAAATCAACCGGTGTCTGCAGTTTTATGTCTTCTAGAGTAAAAGAAGCACCTGACTCGATGAGTACGCTAGCTACCGTAAGATGTCCAAAATGCAAAGCTCTGTGAAGACTACTCCAACCAGATTCTCCATCCTGATAAGGACATTGTACAATATAGAGCAAGCTCAATTTCCTAAGCATTATGAATACAATATTTGCAACAAACATAGAGACAGAAACCAAATAACTTACTGAAAAGAGACGTAAAATAGATAGGACTAAGTACAAAGAAGAAACAAATACTTAGATATATAAACACACAAACAGAAGAAAGGTCATAAACCTTAGCATCTGGATCAGCGCCAGCTGCAAGAAGTCTACTAATAATAGGAATGTGGTTTCTCCAGATAGCAATATGCAGAGGAGTCAGACCATAGGCATTCCTTAAATTAATATTGCCACCGCTCTTCTTCAGCGTGGTCAGTGCTGAATCCACATCAACCAATGACCCTTCTCGAATAGCAAACCACAAATCTTTCCTAGACCCTGAAAGTGAGCTTTTACGGGGAGTTTGCAAGTTCATCTTCTGGGTTTGAGGAGAGACGGACAACTCCATATTTCTAGACGGAAAAAAATCCCACTAAAACCTTAAGAGAATTTGCATTAAATCAATACAGACCCCAAATCTTCGCTCCGTTGAAATCTCTAGGACACCTCAGATCCTGAAATTGCTCCAAATTACATCCGAACCCGTATCTGCGACTATATAGCGACTATATAGAAGCATCAAATTGATAGATAACGTGACCAATTTAGCATCAATCGAGAGCAAATCCAGAATCGGAAAACAAAATTAGGGGTAATAAAAGATTAGTTACCTAAAATTCCGATTTGTTTGCCGCATAAGGTGAAATCGCGGCGGTTGCCCTCCGCCAAGCGTGTAATCGGCGATTAATCGGTCTTGGCAGCCGCGTTTTTGAACACGGAGATGCATTCAACTCGTCACCGACTCATCCCCGACTCGTCTAGGAATCGTCACCGACTCAGTCTTGACTCGTCTTGGACTCGTCACCGCCATCACCACCATGGCTGACCTTCGATCGAATCCAGAATGGATTCTCTGAAATCAGCTACTCTTCAGAATCACCACCTTAACTCCTTTTGCAGATTTCTCCGGGCATGAATAAAGAGAGATCCCAAAACCAACAAGAGTGAATCGCCGGAACCGATGACAAAGCAAGAGGCTTTAGACTCAGCAGCAAAACACGCTCTTCTGAATCTGTTGAATCTGTCTTCACCAGCCATCAAGTTTCCAATCATCCTGATCACAAACAAAGAAAAAGACCTTCATCCTAAGCCGATTACGGCACCAATAGGGTATGAAGGATTTATTCTTTCTTGCAAGGAAATCAAGCAGTTGATGATCTTCTGAACCTCTGATCTTCATTCTCGGCGTTTGTCTCCTTCACTTGAATCAATTGAAGAGATTTTGTTTCTGCAAAAGGGGAAAACCGAATAAAATAAAAGAAGATAGCCAAAACGGCTAAAACAAAACTCGTACTTAGACGAGAGAGAAGATCCAGACTAAGCTGGATAATATGTTACAACAAAAAAAACCAGATTAAAATCAAAGAGATTTCGATTTTAATCTGAAAGAACTTCCTCTCTCTAAAAGATGCGAGAGAGATAAGAGAGAGAAAGTTAATTATAAATTGTGTGTATCAGATCTGAGTTGTGTGTATCAGATCTCAAGATCAAAAGCATAAAATCTCAAGTTTTTTTTTCAACCAAATTTAATTATAAATGGTATAAAACGTAATAAAACATACAACTCAGATATAGAAGTAATTTGCAAACTTTTATGTGTTATTCTAGTAAGACAGAAATCTCAACGTGTTAGTCTAGTAATAAACCTACTTTTATGCAATATTCTAGGTAATTTCCCTTTAATAAATCATATACTGAATAATATTTTAAATTAATATTTTAGTCTTTCTACATAAAATTTATGTCATTCTAGTGATAGGATAGGTTGGACTGTTGGAGTGTTAATCTAGCAATTAATTGTTAAATTTGGGTCATGTGTGTTTTCACTATAAATTAAGTCTTTTTGTTATGAAAGTTTAATTGAAAAAAAGTCGTCTATGTTATTTGTAGTTTGGATATTTCAGTCTCACTTGTTGAATTCATATATTACAATCATTAATGATCTTTCATGCATTCTATTTTTTTATTTAGAATTTTGTACACATAATATATGAGAAACAAAGCGTGGCCAGTTACATCTTTGCATTGACATTTGACATTGCTATCTTCTCTTTCTCTCTCTCGATCTCCCCAGCTTTCAACCAGCAGAAATCATGGTTTTGTTTTCCGATGGTCGCTCAACTTCCACCCACAGAAGGTACAGACGGTTGTCATGGTTCGTGCCTATCCATAGTTTCCGTGAAATTACCAGACGTGATCAAGGCCAAAGTTCGCACAACCATAATGAGACTTACGCGGAGCCCAGTGAGATCGAAGTAAAAGAAGAAAAGCCAAGAGAGACACGAGAAGAATGGGTGATCTCGATCAAGGACAAGATGGATCAAGCACTTAGATACGACGCAACAAATAGCTGGGACAAGCTATGTATCTACAGAGTTCCATTTTATCTTCAAGAGAACGACAAAAAGTCTTACTTGCCTCAAACTGTCTCTATTGGTCCATACCACCATGGTAAGGAACATCTAATGCCCATGGAGCGTCACAAGTGGCGGGCAGTCAATATGATCATGGCACGTACCAAGCACAACATCGAAATGTATATTGACGCCATGAAAGAACTCGAGGAGGAGGCTCGTGCTTGCTACCAAGGTCCTATTGATATGAAGAATAGTAATGAGTTCACAGAAATGCTTGTTCTTGATGGCTGCTTTATTCTCGAGCTCTTCAAGGGAACAGTTCAAGGGTTCAAGGAAATCGGGTTAGTGTTACTAATTTTTCCGGTTTTATCCCGGTTATCTCATCCATATTGCTGAATAGATCCCATTTTCTAAACTATTAAATATATTTTTTAATTGTGTGTTAAATAGCTATGCGTACAATGACCCGGTTTTCGCGAAGCGAGGATTGATGCATTCGATACAACGTGACATGGTAATGTTGGAAAATCAACTTCCTTTGTTTGTTCTCAACCGGTTATTAGGGCTACAGCCGGGTACACCGAACCAAACTGGTATAGTGGCAGATGTAGCTGTTCGGTTCTTCAAAACACTATTGCCAACAAGCAAGGCGCTGACCAAATCAGAAAGTTCGTTGGGCTCTCAGTCTAATGGAAAATCCGATGAACTGACTGACAACGGCGGGTTGCACTGTTTGGATGTTTTCCATCGAAGTCTCATCCAATCTAGTGAGACAACAAATCGTGGGATTCCATATGAAGATATGAGAATGGTAGTAGTAGAAGACAAGCAACAACAACAACTGATACATTGTGTGACAGAACTAAGAGACGCGGGTGTTAAGTTCATGAGAAAAGAAACCGGCCAGCTTTGGGACATCGAATTCAAAAACGGTTATCTAAAGATACCCAAACTACTAATCCATGACGGTGAGTTAACCGGTTTTTCTTCTCATACTTTTCTATAGGCCATAACTCCATTGTAAACTTATAAAAACTTAAACCACCAAGGTCTCATGTGTTTCTTTGTAGGTACCAAGTCGCTATTCTCAAACCTTATAGCTTTCGAGCAGTGTCATACCCAGTCAAGCAACAACATAACATCCTACATAATCTTCATGGATAATCTAATTAACTCTTCTGAAGATGTTAGCTACTTGCACCACGCTGGTATCATTGAGCATTGGCTAGGGAGTGATGCTGAAGTTGCGGATTTGTTCAACCGGTTATGTAAAGAAGTGATCTTTGACCCCAAAGATGGTTATCTATCTCAACTCTCTGGCGAAGTGAACCGTTATTACAGTCGTAAGTGGAACTCTTTGAAGGCTACCTTAAGACAAAAGTATTTCAATAACCCTTGGGCATACTTTTCTTTTTCAGCTGCAGTTATTCTGCTAGTTCTCACATTTTTCCAAAGCTTGTTTGCTGTCTATGCTTATTATAAGCCACCTTCTTAAATTTCATTTAATTTACAGTATTTGTGTTGTATTTTCTTCTATTAAAAATAAAACAGTGACGTTGCATGCAAAATTTGGATTCTCAAATAGGTAGAGAATCTGCATCGGTTAATAATCTCTTTTAAGTTTTTAAAAATTAAAATATCATTATTTAGTCTAAAAACAATTTAGACCACTTATAACAAGATATGCAAGTATAAGAGTTTCTGGTTAGCATACCTTCCACTTTTAAACCAGAAACTCTGAAAAATTATCTTTTATCCCTTTCATACTCTTTCTTTATTTTTTATATTTTTAATTTTTAGAAACACTTTGAGAAATCACCGATGGGTGGCCAAAAAAACCGTAATCCAAAAAACCAAACCGAAATAAATGGTTTGGTTTGGTTATGGTTTAGTCTAAAAATCTATTTGTTGTCATTTTTATTAACCAAATAGTTTAGGTTTAGTTTGGTTAAAAACTGTAAAACCAAATGGTTTTTTTGATTTTTTATAAAAATTTAGGATAATTAGATATATATAGTTTCTCAAGCTTATAAATTTATATCGTATAACAATTTCAATAATTTTTTTTCTTTATTGAGCTTATAGTTATTGATCTCCTATTAATCTATCGAAAACCCCTAAGTCTCTATTTCCTAACATATATATATATATATATATATATATTCATAATTACTTGTTGTCATTGTCTTTGTTCCCCTACGTGTGTCTCCGCAACTCAAACTATCAAGGGTTTACAAAACTAAATCTGGATTCTCTCTTTTTTTTTTTTATGTTTAGGTTTTACTTTTATGCTTATTTTTAGTTATGTATCAACTATTTATTTTTTAAAAGCATAGAATAAACGTTAAAAACCGGAATCAAACCGAAACCGAACCAAACAGTGATACATATGATTTTTATATGGTTTCATTTTTGATGAAACCGAAAAAACCATAAACCGAAAAAACCAAACCGAATTACATACGGTTTCTTTATGGTTCTATTTTTATAAAACCGAAAAAACCGAATCGAAACCAAACCAAAAAACCGAACGCCCACCCCAAGATAAACATAAACATGGTCTTATTGCATTGAAATCATTTTTTAAAGATTAATTTTGGACGACTTATATATCCTACACGTAGGCATGACCACGGTTATGGTTTATTAATCATCGGTTACGGTTAGAAATTTTGTTTAACTTTAACCATAACCTTTTAATAAACAGTTACGGTTAAATACAGTTCCGGTTCAAACGGTTACGGTTATATACGGTTACAGTTATTTGATAATATGATAAGGTTGATATTATTTGATGATATAATATAATTGGTATTGTTTATTTATAATTAATATGTTATTTTAGTATACTCATATTTCTATATATCATATGATTCATATTAAATAAATAATTATTAGTATATTTTATTATGTTTTTAAAACGGTTACGGTTAACAAATTATGGTTTAACTATGCGGTTAACCAACGGTTTTGATATGGTTAAAGTTAATTAACAGTTATAATTAATATAATTTAACTATATATTTATGGTTAACGGTAACGGTTTGTAACCATTTTATATGGTTACGATCTGGTTACGGTTCGGATACGGTCCGGTTACAGTCAAAAATACGGTTACAGTGTAATTTTGGTCATGCCTACTTACACGTAGTGAATATTATAGAAGTGGTTAATATTGTTCAATCATTAAAACGAAAATTTTAAAAAGATGACAAAAAACTAAACAGTTACTTGGATTATAGTAATGAACGTGGTCGTGAGTGTAGAATTTTAAAATGGATTTCACATAGACAGTGAAAATGTGTTGGTAAGGTCGAGGTTGATTGGGTTCTCTATGCTTGGAAATGGATTTGCATGTCTGAGCACTAAATTTTAAACGGAATATTTAAATCATAAAGATATGACTTTCTTGGAGTCTTTTGGGTTTGCATGTCTGAACATTATTTTTGGTTGGTCGATTTTTGTGTTTTTTTAAAGGCATAATATCGAATACTCAAATATATTAGGTGACTTTGTCTTTTTTATCAGAGCACCTCATCATTCATACGAGAATGGTGAAGTCGTGCCATGTGCCAAGTTTCCCATGTCTTTGGTTGATAACATCTAATTGATAACATATAACCAAAGAATGTGACCGAAACAATAAAAGGGATAACATTTAAGATGCTCTCAAAAGTCGGATTTCTCTCTTTTTTTAAGAGACAAAATGACCAAAGAAAAGAGATGTTAGTCTGGATAATATTGTTATTGATATACTTGCTGCTTCTATTGATAATTCGAGAGAAAATATAGTTTTTTTTTTTTACTTTTTAACAAGAGTTAGGAGAATTCAAATCTCAATCGTAGTCTATAATCTATTATAGTCTTTTCTAAAGTGTATTGAGCATTTTCTTGTCTTAATAAGAATTTGAATGTTTCAATATATATCTCAGTAATCTCACTCCATGATATATATATATATATATATATATTTCCTTATAAAGACTGTAACTTTGACATATTTCACGCAAATTAAAAAAACATTAAAATATACATATATACTTTTATTTAATAAGTGTTTAATAGGTTAATTTAGTTATACATTAAGGATAAAACTAAAAAATCTAATACAAAAAATGTATTGGAAATATAAAATGATGTATTGCAAATGTAAAATGATATTTTTTGTGAAACAAAAATAAAATTCCAAAATGATATTATTTGTGAAACAGAAAAAATATATATATATATATATATATATTTTATGAAACAAAGGAGTATATATATATATATATCTACTGTCACACGACTTTTAGAGTATTTCTCTATTTAAGAGTTGTAGAAGAAACGTCAAACAAAAAACATAACTCGCCGAGGCATTATCCAATACGTCCAAAAATTGTTTAACACATTTTAATGTATAAGTATGATTAGATGTCAAACTTAGTAACGTGTGTATGCATAATAGCACATATGTATTATGTATAATAATGGTTGTTGTCATTACAGATCAAACATATCCATAAATATAAGCAACCAATCATAGTTTTAATCCAGTTGTTACATCTTTGCTTTTCAACTTTCTCTCTGTCACTCTCAATCTCCGGAAAGAACAAAAATGGTAATTCCTAATAAGGAACTGTTGGACCTTAATTTATTTAAGCTTAGTGGGCTTAATAAAATTGGATTGTGTGAATGAGAAATTAGGCCTTAATGGTTTGGCCTTGCTTAAGATGGAGCTCCAAGAGAAGTGGGTCAGATTGGATAGAGTCAAAACTCTGTTTCACGATCCGTGAGACTTGGTCTCTTTGTTTTCGTGATCAAGTGGAGAGTTGTGGAGAGTTGGATTTCTTTGAGAGATCGTCGCTTCTTCACGTCGCCCACCTCCTAGATTTGCGATGGACTAGGTAAGGTTGTGGAGAATCTATTTCAAACCCAAGTCATCCAAGACCTCTATATAAACACAAGTTCAAGTCTCATTGAAGCCGATCACCGATCGAGAAGATAAAAAAAGACTTAGAACAGAAACATCCAGCAATCTCTCTCTCAAAAAGTAAGTTTCGAGAGTATCGTAGAAGTGAAGTTCGTATAGAGCCGGTGTTTGAGTGATTAGCAAACCCGGTTGTGTATGGTTGTATCCTGGGACTCTTGTAACCATTAATCCCGTCGCACTGCGGGGGTTTCAAAGAGTTAAGGAAAGAGATTTCGGTCTCGCCTCCATTCTTCCCTTAACGTTTGTGTTGTTATCTCTTATTCAATACCTCTTACGTAGTGTGGCAAATTTCTAGCTCCTACATTCTTAACTCTTTGAATTCTGTTGTTGTTCTATAAACATCTAACAGATTGATTTGAGATTTCATAAACGTTTAAGGAGAAGTTGTGTGTATATTCACAAGTTTTTACCACAGTTGCGATTGGGTAAAAAAAAAAAACGTGACGAGAGCTTGAGAGCCTCGGACCTGTTCTGTTCTTTTGTGAAAGGAGAAACAGAGTGTGTATTGATTATAACCCAGCATAAGATCGTGATTTTAAGGCTGAGTTAAAACTGCAATTGGTTTAGATTTCTTGTTTGTAAAACCTGCTGCTTGCATTTGTTTTATTTGCTGTTAAGAATTGCGATTCTAAAAGCTATTTTGAAACCAATTGTTGTGTTATTCAAAACCTGCAGTTTGCATTGAGTTGCGATTCATAAACTGCAGAATTTTTTGTTTGGATTTATTTGCAAATTAAAAACTCCTAAATCGACATAGGGTCTTGATTTTTTTTTAAGTTTCTGCAAATTAAAAGTTTAAGAGATTTATAATCTCTTGCTTTGAGAGTTTAACGAGAACTGCAACTAATAATAAACTAATCAAAAGTGTTTGACTAGTGTTGTATTGTTTAGCACACAAGCATCATATACTTAGTGGGTTGCTTGTGTTATTTATTTATTTATGCAACTCAAAACAATTAACGTGAACAAGTTTGGTTTTGCGAAACCCATATGCATGGTCTTGCTGGTTTTTTGTTTGTTTGCAAATAATATATACCGAGTGTTGTTTTATTCACTTGATTATTAGAGTCATTTCACGACTTGATATACTGTTCTGAACAAAGCTTTGTGTTTGTGTTTCAGACATGGCCAGTGAAGACTTGAACGTCTCCACCGGAGCTGACGTGTGTGTGGTAGTCACAGAGGCTAATGTTGCCGAGACCACCATCAATGGGACTGGGACTGAAATCCAGTTTTGTACTCTTCCTCCGGTGAAAGTAGCGGTACTTGAGCCGATACCAGCTGCAGTCCCTGAACCGATGACTACTTGTGCTATAAGCGCAGGATGGATGCCAGAAAAGTTTGATGGGAACGGGTTCAAGGCGTGGCAACAGAAAATGTGTATCCTTCTGACCATGTTGAACCTAAATAAGTATGTGAAAGAGGACGCACCAGTTCTCTCACCGGAGAATAAGGATCCGCTCTACCTTGCCAGCGTGAATACGTGGAGCCATGCAGATTTTCTATGCAAGAGTTATATTCTGAGCTGCTTGACAGACCCGTTGTACGTTGTATACAATAAGGTCAAAACTTCTAAAGACCTTTGGGATGCTTTAGAGAAAAAGTATAAGGTCTCGGATGCAGGCTTACTAAAATATGCTATGGCAAACTTTTTTGACTTTAAAATGGTCGATTCAAAACCTATCATGGAACAAGTGGAAGCACTGCAATTTCTTAAGAACGAGATAGATTCTGCGGGGATGTTGATTAGTGAAAGTTTAATGGTCAATCATCTTATTGAAAACCTCCCTACAAGTTGGTTGGATTTCAAGAATTATCTTTTTCATAAAAAAATGTTATTTCCCTCGAAGACTTGATTGTCAAACTGCGAGTTGAATCACTAATCCGCATCGAGAAAAATGTGGACGTGGTGTAGCATGGATAATAATGGATTTGTTTGTGATGGGTTATCTAAGGTGTCTACAATAATGATGTAACCGAGGCTTTCCACCTCGAAGAAGAATAAGTTACAGTCTCGAAAGAGAAGAATAAATTGTAGTTGGTTTCTCTTTTCTTAATAATGGAAATTTCAGTTTAGTTTTCATTTGGTGAAGTCTTTTGACTTTTGCATGAATGTTTTTTAACTCAAATATGCAAAGTGAGTTAACGTGAGATTTGCATGAGACTTACGCCATCACCAACATGAGAAAATGGAATATATATATATATATATATATATATGTATATTGTTTAAATTCACATTAATTGGTGTGATTTAATTTTGTAACTCTCTTTAATGATTGTACAAAATATTTTTTGTTTATGTGGCAAAAGATGAATTAAATGTTGAAGGGTTAGTCTATAAAATGTGGGGGGGAACCGTTGCTTACCACAAATAATAATCTCAACATGATACCACATAAAATTATTAGAAAGTTCATTATTTTGGATAAAGCTCAAGACGCTATGTGAATTTTTGAACTTTGAGGATGAGATATCCTGAAGTAGGAAAATTCAGTGTCAATATTATGTGTACACTATTATAGCAATTAGCTATTTTTTGGACACTGAATAAATGATTAAATGATAAATCATTGGATTATCAAGAGGAATGGGTAGCCTAGAAATATAAATTCAGCTTGGTGGAAACCCAACCTAAGTGATTGGAGATCCCAAGATCTAGGTTCAAAAGGGACAACTAAATCAAGTTGAGTTAGAGTTGAACACTGTAAGACTATGTCTATATCCAGTTCCTAAAGATAAAAATAAACAGTGTTACCTGTATGAGTTGAGGTTAAGTATTAGCTTTTAATGATATACCATAGTTTTGAGATATTCATGGAGTATTTACAGGATGCTTCTAAAAACAAAACTGATGGAAGGTCACCTAGTGAGTGTGAAATGGGGCCGTTTCTAGGAGAATGAAAGAGAGGCTATATTCTCCAAGTTCACTCATGAACCCAGGAATGTCCAAGGCCAAAATGGACACAATAGAGAACTAAATCTCTACGAGAAGATGTTGTTGCGCGATACCTGTTGTCTAGGTTTACATTAAAATCTTGGTGGTTCAAGACATAATGTTCACCTCCCGGCCAAGTAAATCCGACAGATATTAAAAATGATGGGTTCAAAGCTGAAAAATGCTACCTTTCAGATACAATAACATTTTTGTATACTCTCGAACGTCTGTCTAGTCTAGTCTAAGTTGTGTCTAGTCTAGTCAAGTCTAGTTAGTAAAAGTTTTTTATGAGTCTTCCTATATTTAGTTAGTAATTTCTATTCATGTGGGGGATTGTTGGACCTTAATTTATTTAAGCTTAGTGGGCTTAATAAAATTGGATTGTGTGAATGAGAAATTAGGCCTTAATGGTTTGGCCTTGCTTAAGATGGAGCTCCAAGAGAAGTGGGTCAGATTGGATAGAGTCAAAACTCTGTTTCACGATCCGTGAGACTTGGTCTCTTTGTTTTCGTGATCAAGTGGAGAGTTGTGGAGAGTTGGATTTCTTTGAGAGATCGTCGCTTCTTCACGTCGCCTACCTCCTAGATTTGCGATGGACTAGGTAAGGTTGTGGAGAATCTATTTCAAACCCAAGTCATCCAAGACCTCTATATAAACACAAGTTCAAGTCTCATTGAAGCCGATCACCGATCGAGAAGATAAAAAAAGACTTAGAACAGAAACATCCAGCAATCTCTCTCTCAAAAAGTAAGTTTCGAGAGTATCGTAGAAGTGAAGTTCGTATAGAGCCGGTGTTTGAGTGATTAGCAAACCCGGTTGTGTATGGTTGTATCCTGGGACTCTTGTAACCATTAATCCTGTCGCACTGCGGGGGTTTCAAAGAGTTAAGGAAAGAGATTTCGGTCTCGCCTCCATTCTTCCCTTAACGTTTGTGTTGTTATCTCTTATTCAATACCTCTTACGTAGTGTGGCAAATTTCTAGCTCCTACAGGAACCACCACCACCACAGCCGCAGCCGCAGCCGCCCCTTCCATTGGCGTTGCCACAACTGCCGCCGCCACCACCACCTCTGCCGCCCCAGCTACCATTAGGACCGAATCTTCCTCTCCGGCATATAATTATAAGAAGAAAAAGAAGAAGAAATTATCAACCACGACCGATGTTGATTTGGTACTTCCTCACCTCTATTATGCGCAAAAAACTCCAAACCCAAAACCAACGACCCGAAGAGACACGAGAAGAATGGGTGATTTGGATCAAAGACAAGATGAAGCAAGTACAAAGAGACGACGCCACAACTATTTGGGACAAGCTCTGTATCTACAGAGTTCCACAGTCCCTTCAGAAAAACGACAAAAATTCATACATCCCTCAAACCGTCTCGCTTGGTCCGTACCACCACGGGGATGAACATCTCCAGCCCATGGACTATCACAAATGGCGTGCGGTCAATATGGTCTTGAAACGTACCAAACAAGGCATCGAAACGTATATTGACGCCATGAAAGAGCTTGAAGAGAGGGCTCGTGCTTGCTACGAAGGTCGTATAGATATGAGCAGTAACAAGTTCACCGAAATGCTAGTCTTGATGGTTGTTTTGTTCTCGAGCTCTTCAGAGGAGCCGATGAAGGATTCTCGAAACTTGAGTAAGCATACTGATACCGATTGTCTAAACTTATTGACTTTGACTTTGTTTTATTTCTTGTTTTTTATTTATTTGATGTTGTGTAGATACAATCGAAACGATCCCGTTTTTGCGATGCGAGGATCCATGCATTCTATTCGACGTGACATGCTAATGTTGGAAAACCAACTTCCTTTGTTCGTCTTAAACCGGCTATTAGATCTACAGCTCGGTACACAGAGCCAAACCGGTTTAGTGGCGATATTAGCAGTTCGGTTCTTCAATCCGTTAATGCCAACTTATATGCCATCAACTAAAATCGAGGACTCACAAGTAAACAATAAGTTCTTTAACCCAATTGCTGACAAGGACAAGGAAGAATTGCACTGTCTGGATGTTTTCCGTCGAAGTGTACTCCAGCCTAGTCTAAAACCGGAACCGAGGTTGTCCCGAAGTAGATGGTCTTGGAAACCGCTCGTGGCGGACAAGCGCCAACAACAACTGTTACATTGCGTGACAGAACTAAGAGAAGCCGGTATAAAATTCAAAAGAAGAAAATCCGACCGGTTTTGGGATATTCAATTCAAAAATGGTTGTCTAGAGATACCAAAACTACTTATCCATGACGGTAAGTTCACTTTTTTTTGTTTCCTTCTTATTAGCTTTATGAATTTATATCAAAATCTTTTTTATCCATTACATTTTCAATTCTTGTTTTACATTTTCGCTTAGGAATCATAATGAGATATTCATATGATATGAACAGTATGGTATATTCATATGATATGAACAGTATGGTTTTTAATATTACGTACTAACCATATTTTACATTCGAACGTGATATATTTTCTGTAAAAAATTAAACTATCAGAACCAAATTTTTTGCGACACGTAAAAACAATCTATGGCCTCTCGTATTTTTTTGTAGGTACCAAGTCTCTTTTCTCAAATCTTATAGCTTACGAGCAGTGCCATATCGATTCAACCAACGATATAACATCCTACATAATCTTCATGGACAATCTAATAGATTCTGCTGAAGATGTTAGGCATTTGCACTATTATAATATCATCGAGCACTGGTTAGGAAATGATTCAGAAGTAGCTGATGTGTTCAACCGGCTATGTCAAGAAGTGGCTTTCGACCTCGAAAACACTTATTTATCTGTATTGTCGCATAAGGTGGACAGTTACTATAACCGGAAGTGGAATGTCGTGAAGGCAACCTTGAAACACAAGTACTTCAATAATCCATGGGCGTACTTCTCTTTCTTTGCTGCAGTTATTTTGCTACTTCTCACATTATTTCAGAGCTTTTTCACTTCTTATCCCTATTTTAACCCACCTTCTCCATAATTCATTAATTATTATTTATCTAGTATCTTTAATTCGATCGACTTGGAAAGTTTGCATGTTTTCACGCTATTTTTACTATTGTATCACAACAATAAAAATAATTTATATTAAATTTGATTTCACTGTATTTTCTTAATTGGAAAAAATGTCATTTAAACAATGAACTTTCAAATTTTGGTCATTTAAACCATGAATTTTGTTGTAGGTCATTTAAAAAAGAAAGAATTACTCAAATGTTATCCAAAAGTTGGTTTATTACTCATATCTATAAATCTTTTAAAAATTACTAGAATGTTTAGTGTTCTGGGTGTAATTACAATTTACCCCTTAAATTTAGATTTTCGATTTTAACTAAAAAATATTAAAAAAAAATACACATCAGCAAATTAAAATACACATCATTTTCAATTTTCTATGTCATTAAACAGTTTTTTTTCAGAAGTTGAATTTTTCTTGTTTATGTCAAATAGAGAAATTAAACAGTTTCCACTGTTCATAAAACGGAAAAAAAAAACCTCTCTCGTCTTTCGTTGCATAAACCCTAGTTCCCATTCTCTATCGTCGTCGTTGCCCAAAGCCACCGCCAACGATCTTATCTCCGTTCTCGGACCATCCTACGCCGCGTCCTCCCTTAACCCGATCATATCTCGAGATATCAAATCGTGTCTCAGATTCCTCGTCCCTTTCAAACCGGATAAGCCTAAATCCGATTTCGGGCGATGTTCGCTTCGTACTGGACTCTGTTCAGGTAAAATCGAAGCCGTTGAGAGGCTGAGAAGGATCTATAAAATATGATTTTGGCAAGTTTATTCTACTTATCTAAGAAGGATCTATAAAATATGTGATTATTGATTCTCCTCTCATGGCTATCGTTGCTCCTCCTAATAAACAAGAGAGTCTACCTCCTATCAAAAATCTCTAATTTCGTCATGCCCTCATAGATTCGATATGGTGTAAGCTTCTGTTTCCTCTCTCTAGATCTAAGCAGGCATACTCTCTCGCTCGATTCTTCTACTTTATTTAAGTCTAAAAGTGAGATTTGCTTATCCTTTACTTTGATTCTCTTCTTCGATGCGTTTAATTACTTTTGTTTGTTTTCTGTTTTAGGGTTTTATCGGTTGAGTAATTGATGAAGATCGATTCAAGAAGTAAGTAAGTCTCCAGATCTGAAGAAACTCCAAAATAAGGTAACCGAGAGTTTATGGGTGGAGAATTTGAATTGGGTTTTTATTTGTGCAAAGTTTCTTATCGTTGCTTAGAGTATTTGAGACTGGAAGTGTTGTGTGACACAACTTGTGTCAATCTCTTCTATTTCTGGTTCTATCTCGCTAAAAAACTTAGGGGTATTGTTGTTTGCTTATAAATTTGGGAGAGTCAGAAACATAGAATCAATATAGTGCTACAATTGTATCCAGAAATGATATAGGTTTGGTATTAGTTGTGTTGTTGAGTGTATTCATAGGTTCCAATTTCATTTTGAGGAAGAAAAGTCTTAAGCGTGCTGCTGCTAATCTTACCCGAGCTTGCTTGATTTTTCAGGGAGATTCTTTGAAGAACAACGTTGATTGCAGGAAGAAGCTAGTCCAAAGACTCTTGTTGGATCATAGTGCTGCTAAAGATAATCATGAGAGATGCATCCTTACTAAGCTCAAGCAACAATGTGGTGGACACTTTACTTCTAAGATGAAGGGCATGGTTAGTTTACCTATGTTTCTTATCTTAAAGCGTTACTTGCTTTAGTCATTTAATTTATGCTTTCCGTATCATTTACTATGTTGGCTGCCACTTATGGATTTGACATTGGCAAGACAAAACCAAAACAATGTCAAGGATTACCTAGGCAATAACCTTATGTGTTTCAAATGGGTTTTGGTTTTCCTTATTTGTTTTGTCTGTTTCTAGATTCTCATTACAAGAGCTATGATATTAACTTCATTACTTGTGTTATTTTGTCGTATATATAGAGGACAAACACTGTTAAGCATAGATGGCTGAATGATTGTATAACTCAAGTAGTTCTTGTTTCTTGTTTTTTTTTTCAAATCCAGCTTACCTATGTTACCATTTCATTAAACGTTACAGGCTTCAGGAATTTGGACTTGTTTGTTCGAGGTACAGATAAGAACGAGAGAGCTGAACCCAAAACATTGAGCCAGTTTATGTACTTGTCTTGCGGAGGAAATGGTGTGTCTTTATGAGTGATGACCAGTTTATGTACTGATTCAGAGAGTTATAGACTTATGTTTTCGGTTCTTCATTTTTATACAATTTTGTTACAATTCTGGTGTTACACGGCAGGCCATGTTTTGGGTGCAGCCATGTTTATGGTAGATATAGCTGGTGTCTGTATCCTCTACACTGGCGTAAGGACCCAAGAGATACCATCACGTTTACACTCTTCGTGACTATGCTCAGTTCGAGATGAATTGTACTTTCAAAATTATGGCTGATTTACGGTTAAGTTACGGCTGAGTTATGAATTACGGAGTTATAAGATGTTAGTACGTATTCTTCTTTCTTTCTTGGGTCTTTTGTTCTGTCAGATTACAAAAAGTGTTGTTGGGTAATTGCGAAAATTCACTAATTCTGTGTCTGCTTAGATTCACACATAATAAATACATAAAGTTAGCTTTTCTCACAATATATTATTCAAATTAATTAAAAATTTGAATTCGAATTGCGAATAAAAGAAATAAAAGTATTTCTCAAACAATTGACTGATATGGCTGAGTTATCGAAATAACGGCTGACTTATGAAATATTTGTAAATTAGAATTATTATAACTCAAATTTAAAATATAGAATGAGAAAATGAATATTACAATCATTATAAGCAATAAAAAGTAATAATTATAGACAAAGATTGATTTTTACACAATATGATTAAATTGTGTAAAACATTCAAATCATGACATTTAGGGGTTAGGGTTAGGGTTAGGATTAGGGTTTGAGGTTTAGGGTTCATATTTCCAACATTATGAGTTTTAATATAACAGTTTGGTTTTGGTTATATTATGTTTGGTTTAAGGTGGTAATTTGGATATACTAATATGAGAACCATTTGAAAATTTAAAAATTTTTGAAATTATTTTTTGGTTATTTCCGGTTATAGGTCGGTTAGATGAATATATAACATAAATAATCCAAATGTTATCCACATTAGGTCGATTAACTTAATATAACCGATAGCAAGCCAAATATAACCGTAATTAATCGAAAAAATAATGTAAAAAATAGTTTTCGGTTTGGTTCGGTTTGGTCGGTTATTTAGTCATTTTAATTTGAGGGTTGGCTGAGTTATGGTAAAGTTATGGCTGAGTTATGCAACGGATATATTAATTTATTATATACCTTCTCAAGAATACAAAAAGTGTTGTTGGGGAGACGCAAACAATAATTATGTTTATTGTTAAGAACCACATGCGTAATAAATGAGATTTTAGCGATTTTTTATTTAAAAAAAAAAATCAAAATTTGAATTTGAATTTGAATTTAATTTTTTTTTTAATAAAAGTATTTCTCAAACAATTGACTGATATGGCTGAGTTATCGACATAAACGGCTGACTTATGAAATATTTGTAAATTAGAATTATTATAACTCAAAAATTAAAATATAGAATGAAAAAATGAATATTACAATCATTATAAGCAATAAAAAGTAATAATTATAGAAAAAATTGATTTTTACACAGTTTGATCAAAATGTGTATAACATTCAAAACATGACATTTAGGGGTTAGGGTTAGGGTTAGGGTTTGAGGTTTGGAGTTCATATTTCCAACATTATGAGTTTTAATATAACAGTTTGGTTTTGGTTATATTGTGTTTGGTTTAAGGTGGTAATTTGGATATACTAATATGATAACCATTTGAAAATTTAAATTTTTTTGAAATTACTTTTCGGTTATTTCCGGTTATGGGTTGGTTAGATGAATATATAACCATAAATAATCCAAATGTTATCCAAATTAGGTCGATTAACTTAATATAACTGATAGCAAGCCGAATATAACCGTAACTAACCGAAAATAATGGAAAAAATAGTTTCCGGTTCGGTTCGGTTTGGTCGGTTATTTAGTCATTTTAATTTGAGGGTTGGCTGAATTATGGTAAAGTTGTGGCTGAGTTATCGTTCAGGGTCTTTTCAATAATATGAAAACGTATTATTCTTTCCTGGGTCTTTTGTTGTGTCAGATTCCTAATAAGTATTGAAACATCTCTCGATATTACAAAAAGTGTTGTTCGGGAAGCGCAAAAAATCACTAATTCTGTGCCTGCTCAAATCCACACGCATAATAAATTCATAAAGTGAGATTTTTATCACAAGATATTATTGCAAATAATTAACTAATTATTATCCTTTGTAAAATTGTTAACTCAAAAGATTATTTAACATCATGGAAATTTTCATGAGTTAAAGATGTGGTAAGTTGAGTTATCTATTTTTTTTTAATTAAAAAAACGAAAATTCAGTTATATAATACAAAAAAATTATTTTTTCGTTTTTATTTAATTCATATATCAAGAAATTTTTTTTTTACTGTTTTTCTTTTATTTAATAACTTTTTTTAATTAGTTATTTTATTTCTCCTAAATTATTATTTTTTATTATTTTTTGAAATGAAAATAGACATAGACCTAAATTTTATTCAAAAATGTTACCAATCACTAACAAAACTAATTTTTTTGAAGTTGTTTTTGAATAATCATGTGTTATGGTTGATGTACAACTTTGAGGTATATCCTTTGTAAAATTGTTAACTCAAAAGATTATTCAACATCATGGAAATTTTCATGAGTTAAAGATGTGGTAAGTTGAGTTATCTATTTTTTTTTTAATTAAAAAAAAAAAAGAAAATTCAGTTATATAATACAAAAAAATATTTTTTCGTTTTTATTTAATTCATATATCAAGAAAATTTTTTTTTACTGTTTTTCTTTTATTTAATAAATTTTTTAATTAGTTATTTTATTTCTCCTAAATTATTATTTTTTATTATTATTTGAAATGAAAATAGACATAGACCTAAATTTTATTCAAAAATGTTACCAATCACTAACAAAACTAATTTTTTTGAAGTTGATTTTGAATAACCATGTGTTATGGTTGATGTACAACTTTGAGGTATATCCTTTGTAAAATTGTTAACTCAAAAGATTATTCAACATCATGGAAATTTTCATGAGTTAAAGATGTGGTAAGTTGAGTTATCTATTTTTTTTTTAATTAAAAAAAACGAAAATTCAGTTATATAATACCAAAAAATTATTTTTTCGTTTTTATTTAATTCATATATCAAGAAAAATAATTTTTACTGTTTTTCTTTTATTTAATAACTTTTTTAATTACAAGATATTATTGCAAATAATTAAATAATTATTATTCGAATTTAGAATTTTATTTTTCTAAAAGTATTTCTCCAACAATTGAATATTAAAATTATTATAACTCAAAATTTAAATTTAGAATGGAAATATGTCTATTATTAGGTTAACTGATGGTTTCCCGCCAAAATATCGCTTTACGGCTGAGTTATAATCATTACGGGAAAACGAAAGGTCATGTGACGGCTGAGTTATAGTGAGTTATGGCTGAGTTATCAGAAGAACCAATCTGAAAGTAAATGGATGATATATACGACTTTACGGCTGAGTTATAATATTTACGGAAAACGAAAGGTCATGTGACGGCTGAGTTATAGTTAGTTATGGCTGAGTTTTCACAAGAAAAACCTGAAAGTAAATAGATGATATAGGCTATAACTGGTAACATGTGTTACTATTGACTTAAGTTGAGTTATGGACTTAACTCAAATTTTATTCTAAAATGTTACCAATCACTAACAAAACTAACTTTTTTAATTAGTTATTTTATTTCTCCTAAATTATTATTTTTTATTATTATTTGTAATGAAAATAGACATAGACCTAAATTTTATTCAAAAATGTTACCAATCACTAACAAAACTAATTTTTTTTAAGTTGATTTTGAATAATCATGTGTTATGGTTGATGTACAACTTTGAGGTATATCCTTTGTAAAATTGTTAACTCAAAAGATTATTCAACATCATGGAAATTTTCATGAGTTAAAGATGTGGTAAGTTGAGTTATCTATTTTTTTTTTAATTAAAAAAACGAAAATTCAGTTATATAATACCAAAAAAATATTTTTTCGTTTTTATTTAATTCATATATCAAGAAAAAATTTTTTTACTGTTTTTCTTTTATTTACTAACTTTTTTTAATTAGTTATTTTATTTCTCCTAAATTATTATTTTTTATTATTATTTGAAATGAAAATAGATATAGACCTAAATTTTATTCAAAAATGTTACCAATCACTAACAAACTAATTTTTTTGAAGTTGAGTTTGAATAATCATGTGTTATGGTTGATGTACAAGTTTGAGGTATATCCTTTGTAAAATTGTTAACTCAAAAGATTATTCAACATCATGGAAATTTTCATGAGTTAAAGATGTGATAAGTTGAGTTATCTATTTTTTTAATTAAAAAAACGAAAATTCAGTTATATAATACAAAAAAAAATTGTTTTAATTCATATATCAAGAAAATTATTTTTACTGTTTTTATTTTATTTAATAATTTTTTTAATTAGTTATTTTATTTCTCCTAAATTATTATTTTTTATTATTATTTGAAATGAAAATAGACATAGACTTAAATTTTATTCAAAAATGTGATAAAGTAGAAGAACAAGGTGAATAAGAAGGTAAATAGTTCACTTATTAAACCAGTTGAAGAACCAGAGTCGAACGACGTTTCGTATTTCCGGAGAAAAAAGATGATGACATGGAATGCTGACATGGATGCTGCATCCGACGTGGCAAATCAGCCATGAAACAATACCATAACTCAGCCTAACTAAAACTCAGCCACAACACGAAAAACATTACAGTAATTAAAAAGCAAAAAAAATTGCTGTCAAACTCAGCCGCTTCATGAACTGAAAATATGTAACTCAGCCGTATCGTTTGATAAGTCAGCCGTAACTGAAAAACATTCTAGTAATTAATCTTTTGCCAATAAGTCAGCCGTCAAACAGCTGACTTGTCGATAAGTCAGCCTATTACGGCTGAGTTATAGTTTTTTACCATAACTCAGCCGTAACTACATCTCATAAGTCAGCCATTTTTCATAACTCAGCCAGTCGGAAAATGGCAACTCAGCCGTGTCGTTGTGATAACTCAGTCAAAATTTTGACAACTCAACCGTGTCGTAGCGATAACTCAGCCAAAATCTTGACAACTCAACCATCAGGTGAAAACTCAGCCATTACTACAGCTGAGTTATGCGCATAACTCAACCAAATTTAATAAGTCAGCCATAACTCTTGGCTGACTTATAAGCGTAACTCAGCCAGATTTTCATAAGTCAGCCGTCCGCTCTTACTCAAATGTTTTTTTGAGTAACTCAGCCGCAACATACTATAATTCAGCCGCAACATACTCTGTATCGCGTTACGGCTGAGTTATGGTACACGTCAGCAATTTCTGACGTGGCGTCTGACGTGGCAATGGCATTTTTGTAATAACGTTTTTTCCGGTAACATAAAACAGGGGCACGCTGGGTATTTTGAAAATACCCGAAACATTCTAGTAATAAAAAAGTTTTTTGTAGATTCTGGTAATATTACCTAAAATGAGTAACATTTGAGTAATTCACCCTTTAAAAAATCAACTTTTGCTGACTAGTTTTTTTAAATATGAAGTTTTGTTGACCAAGTCAAAAAAGACATGACGTTAAATCCGATAGTTGACCTACTAACAGACGTTACTATGCCGTTAATCACTCCGTTACTAACAAAACTACGTCGTTTTAATGGAAGTTTTAATTCGAAAAATGTCATTTAAACCATGAACTTTTAAATATAGGCCATTTAAACCATGAACTTGTAAATGTATGTCATTTAAACCATGAACTTTCAAATTTATGTCATTTAAACCATAATACATGAAAAAGGCGATCAATCCTTCAAACTCTAGTGTAGTGTTCTAAAAGAAGATGATCAATCCTTCAAACTCTAGTGTAGTGTTCTAATAAATGAAAAAGACTCAAGACGAATACAAAAAGACACAAAATACATGACAAATATCGAAAAAGAAGGATGAATTGATGTTCTTCTTTCTCTTTTTCAGAATCGCATCATGAGGCAGAGTCAAAGAAAGAAAAAAGAAGGAAAAATGATGTCCAACTACTTGAAGTATACACCAACACATAGCCACACATACAAACAATATAAATGTCTTGTTAACTACGTGAACTATTGTCATCACATAAGAACATCCATAAACAAACATATGTTATGTCTACAACACCATAAATATTCGAGGTTAGCCGGAATCCGGTGTTGACCGGTATTGACCGACGTTGACCAATATTTACCGGTGTTGACCGGCGTTGACTGCTGTTGACCAGAAAAAAATATTCAAAAAAATATATTTTTTCCCTAATAATAATAATTTTTGTTTTTATGTATTTTGAAAATACAAAATTAAAAATGATATTTAAATAGAAAGAGTATAAATTTGTTATTGTTTATGAAAAAATCTACTACACATCAAATTTTGGTGGTATAGTTTTATTATATTATTTTTGGTATATTTTCTGTATTAAGAAACAGACAATTCGTAGGTTCACCCTTATGGGCGAACCTTCTTATTCATCCCCTTTAAATTAAGGAAAAAAATCTTAATTAAAGAACCAAAATATGTTGATCAATCAAATTTAAAATTGTTAATTTTAATATTATATTACAGTTTTTAATTATCACATCTAAAACCCTAACCATTTATTATAAATTCAAACCGACATATAATTTTGTTTAATTATAAAATCTAAACCCTAAACACTCTTTTATAAATCCAAACAGGCATATAATTTTATTTAATAGTAAAATCTAAACCCTAACCACTCTTTTGTAAACCCAAACCGACATATGATTTTGTTTAACTGTAAAATGTATACCCTAACCACTCTTTTGTAAACCCAAATTGACATAATTTTATTAATAAAAGATCTCATTTTTAAAATATGATATGACATGTCATATTATTGTATTCTTATTTGTTAATTAAGAGGGATGAATGAGAGTTGTTCACTGTATTCTTATTTGTTAATTAAGAGGGATGAATGAGAGTTGTTCACGCCTAGGCTTAACAAAATTAGTTACTTTATATACCACAAATTTTGTTCTTCATATTATTTTTATTTTTATTTTGGTAAACAATTTTTTTGTATTTTTTGTTGTTATATGTTGTTTTTGTAAATTATACAAATCATTTATCTTTTTTATTTATTTATCAAAAATACATAAAAACAAAATCATTATTATTTTTAGAAAAAAAAAATATTTTTTTGAATATTTTTTCTAGTCAATGCCGGTCAACACTGGTCAACGTCGGTCAACTCTGGTCAACGCCGGATTCCGGCAGATCTCGAATGTTTATGGTGTTGCACACATAACCTATGTTTGTTTATGGATGTCCTTATGTGATGACACTAGTTCACGTAGTTAACAAGACATTTATATTGTTTGTATGTGTGGCTATGTGTTGGCGCATACTTCAAGTAGCTGGCAATCATTTTTCCAAGAAAGAAACTAAACTAGGGTTAAACGATTTAGCCGGTTAGGCTTATATACTTTTGCGGTTTCTAATAAACCAGTCGGTCCGATTACCAAATCGAACCGAAATAAGATTATCTAAATCAATTGCACCGAACGGTTAGGCTTTCTCTTTTCGGTTTGCTTCGGTAACCAAAATTTTCAGGTTGTCTAGTTTTCACCGAACGCCCATGGCAAGTTCATAGTTTATATAACTAAAATTTGAAAGTTCATGGTTTAAATGACATACATTGACAAGTTTATGGTTTAAATGGCCTATATTTAAAGATTCATGTTTAAATGACATTTTTTCGAACTAAAACTTCCATTAAAACGATGTTGTTTTGTTAGTAACGGAGTGATTAACGGCATATTAACGTCTGTTAGTAAGTCAATTATCGGATTTAACGTCATGTCTTTTTTGACTTAGTCAACGAAATTTCATGTTTAAAAAAACTAATCAACAAAAATTATTGTTTTAAATGGCCAACAACAAATTTCATGGTTTAAAAACCAAAATTTGAAAATTCATGGTTAAAATGACATTTTCCCTTTCTTAATTATGTTTAGAACTACGGAAGATTGTTCAATTCAGATATTCGCTAATTTACTTATTTTTTTTGTAATTGTCATCGTATGTTAACCCAAAAATGTTTGTTGTGCCTTATTGTCGTAGAAGAACAAAAAAAAACGTTACAGAAACTTTTTTAATTGGTAAGTTGCAAAGTTGTGGTAAACTTTGGATGTTCCAAGCTCATTGCTCAATCCTTGAAATATATTACCAGATCATAAGAGTCTCGATTACGTCATAATCTCATCGTGACTTGTCAAGATTAAATTAGTCGTGTGTGTCTTCTTCACCATCCAAGACTCAGAAATTCAGAATTGTGATATTGAGCACTTTTACTTTAAGGCGCTCATAATACACCAACTGAAGAATTAAAAAAAACAAAACAAAACGTGGCCCGTCAAGGTGTTAATTTACAGCTCAATAGTTTGACAAACTTATTAAATGTTTTTTTCAACAAAAAAATGTGTGTTGCACAGATCTATCATGTTGTTAAATTTTTGTTTTTCAACATTTTTCTCTCTTAGAGCTTCAACCAACAAAAATGGTGCGTATTCTTTCTTTTCCACCACCGCCTCCACCACCACCATCGTTTAGATCAATCCCACCTCGGCGTTATTTTTTCAAAAGAAAGAACAGAACTCCACCACAACCACCGCCGCCACCGCAGCGACCATTTGGACCGATTCTTCCATGGCGGTATTCTGTCAAAAGAAGAAGAAACAATCCACCATCATCTTTGATCCAAAAAGACATGTTGACATGGTACTTGATCACCCTCCTCATGCGCCAAAAACTCCAAACCCGAAACCAGCAACCAGAAGAGACAAGAGAAGAATGGGTGATCTCGATCAAAGACAAGATGGAACAAGCACTTAGAGAAGACGCCACTACTAGTTGGGACAAGCTATGTATCTACAGAATACCTCAATACCTTCAAGAGAACAACACCAAGTCCTATTTCCCTCAGACTGTCTCGCTTGGTCCGTACCACCATGGCAACAAACATCTCCTGCCCATGGACCGTCACAAGTGGCGTGCGATCAACATGGTCATGAAACGTACCGCACAAGGCATCGAAATGTATATTGACGCTATGAAAGATCTTGAAGAAAGGGCTCGTGCTTGCTATGAAGGTCCCATTGGTTTGAGTAGTAACAAGTTTAGCGAAATGCTGGTTCTTGACGGTTGTTTTGTTCTTGAGCTATTCAGAGGAGCCGATGAAGGATTCTCCGAACTTGGGTTAGAATTCCGGGTTTATCCGGTTATTAATATACTTGCTAAGCCGGTATTATTTAAGATCCGGTTATCTAAACTGTACGTTGACTTTGACTTTTTGTGCATGTAGATACGATCGTAACGATCCAGTTTTTGCAATGCGAGGATCAATGCATTCGATACAACGTGACATGGTAATGCTGGAAAATCAACTTCCTTTGTTCGTTCTCGACCGGTTGTTAGAGCTACAGCTTGGTCCACGAAACCAAACCGGTTTAGTTGCACAATTAGCAATTCGGTTCTTTAATCCGTTGATGCCAACCGACGAGCCGTTGACCAAAACCGACCAGTCAAAACTCGAATGCTCACTGGCAAAAGATAAATTCTTTAACCCAATTGCCGACAAGGACAAGGGTGAGTTGCACTGTCTGGATGTGTTCCGTCGAAACCTGCTTCGGCCTAGTTCGAATCCAGAGCCGAGGTTATCACGAAGGAGATGGTCCTGGAAGACTCGTGTAGCGGACAAGCGCCAACAACAACTGATACATTGCGTGACAGAGCTAAGAGAAGCCGGTATCAAATTTAGGAGAAGGCAGACCGACAGGTTTTGGGATATTCGATTCAAAAATGGTTATCTTGAGATACCCAAACTACTCATCCATGACGGTAATTAAGTTGACAGTTCAAATCTTCTTTTTACACTAATTTCTCGTTTACATATGGTATGGGTTGATTCCCTTTTTAATAAAAGGGAAGTACACAACACTGTTTTGGTAGACATTATAATTTTAATAAATGGTTATAAATGGTTACAAATAGGTTATACATAGGTTATAGATTAATCCACATATTAATTGGTTACAAGTTGATAGTTCATATATTAATGGTAACAAATAAAACCTTAATTGTAACCGAAAATCTTAAACGGGATATTCCAAATTGATAGTTCATGGATATTCCAAACTTTATTTTTGAAAGATCACGTTGTTACTAAAAATCTACAATCACAATATTACCAATTTATTTTCCTAAGATTTTATTGATAGACCACAACGTTAACCAAATTATTTAAGGGAATAAAAATATACTCTCAATCATAAAAAGAAAGTACACAACTTTTTTTTTGGTATAATAAAATGGAAATACACAACTTTTTTGTAGAATATATAATTTTTATAAGTTGGTTACAAAATAGATAATATATTAAATATAGGTTGGTTACAAATTACGAATACACTTAAAAATATCTCAAAGAATCCTCTTAAAGATAATATTCTAATGATTTATATATTTTCCAAAAAAAATCTTGATTATTCCACATATTGTTACATCATATATAGTGTTAGGCATACAAATATATTGTTAGGCATAAAAAGGAATAAAATCTTGGCAATTAATCACATTTAATCGTGATTTCCGAGATTTTATTGTGGATTTCAAAATAAAATCTGACCTAACACCCTTCCAAGCTTTTAATATAAATCAATGTCTTTAAAACCGGACCGGAAAGTGAACAGAAAGTCTTTCGGGTCATTTGGTCAACAAGTCGGACCGATTGAATTATGGGTCAATTAGTTTATTAGTTTGATTACATTTTATGAATATAACATCTACTTTTCTATAAATATATGAACAAAACATACATAGTTAAGTAAGTACTAACCAACTAAAATTAAACTTTTTAATGGTTAGATAAAATAACTAACTGATTCTTTTATAAATAACAACATTTATTTTTAATTTGGTTTGAGTTTAAAGTGTGACCAAAATAAAAAATTTTAATTTGAGACCGACAACCCGGTCCGACCCGCCGGTTCAACCACCGGTTCACGGGTTTTTTGCGGGTTTTTCTGGTTTTTTGCGGGTTTTATTTGTTAAGTTTTTAGAGGTTACCCGGACCGGAATACCTATCGGATTGTGGTTGGATCGAACCGACCGGCCGATCCGATCCTGGTTAAAAAAACATTGATATAAATCATTGAGATCTCCATTAACCAAAATACATCTCTCATATTCATACAAAATAATAATAATAATAATAATAATAATAATAATAATAATAATAATAATAATAATAACAATCGTTTCTCAGTTTACAATGCTAAACCGTCTTATAAGTTATATTTTATTTTGAAATTATAATACTGATAAAAGGAATTTCAATCCGTCCTCTAGCACGGGTCCAAATCTAGTAAATAACATATATTGTAGTGGTCATGGACCGTCACTAATTTCTCGTTTATATATAAACATCAACTATTCGTTATTTGACCAATTTAGAATAATTTAAGCTAAGAAAAGGAAATAAATACACTGCTTTCTATAGGACCTTATAACTCCTTAAAACTTACGTAAATACTAATGCCATCGTCTTGTGTTTTTTGTAGGTACAAAATCTCTCTTTTCGAATCTTATAGCTTTTGAGCAATGTCATATCGAGTCGAGCAACGACATAACGTCTTACATAATCTTCATGGACAATCTAATAGATTCTTCCGAAGATGTTAGCTATTTGCACTATTGTGGTATCATCGAGCACTGGCTAGGAAGTGATTCTGAAGTTGCGGATTTATTCAATAGGTTATGTCAAGAAGTGGCATTCGATCCCCAACATAGTTATTTATCTCAGTTGTCAAATAAAGTCGACCGGTATTATAGCAGAAAGTGGAATGTTTTGAAGGCTATCTTGAAACACAAGTACTTCAATAATCCTTGGGCATATTTCTCTTTTTTTGCTGCACTTGTCCTGCTAGTTCTCACTTTATTTCAAAGTTTTTTTACTGCTTATCCTTATTTTAGGCCACCTTCTTAGTTTTCATTATTATTCCATAGTTTCCTTCATTCGACTTGGAATGTTTGTAATTTCTTTTTTCCGAACATTTTTGTACTTTCTTCATTTTCTGTTGTATTGCATAAAAATAAAATCAGAAACTAAACCAAACAGCACATTTTTCCATCACAACCAAACTAGTTCACTCTCGATGCTTACTAAAGAGTAATTTATGTCGTACACTACCCATCAGCCCGGATACTAGAACTTGGCATCTTTAAAAGTTATATTAATTCACGACTTCTCCAACTAATGATGATATTTAGATTTGAATTTGTTCCTAAACATTAACGAATCGTTGTCTATTAACGGATATTCTAAAGTTTGACTCACTTTCCAAAACTCTTTTTTTCTTGACCAAAAATTGATGTAGCACCTTTTTTACCATTTTTCTTTTATATTATAGTCTCTCGGTCACACCCTATAATGTGTCCGGTTTACTAATAAATCATCATCCATACGAGAAATGGTGAGGTCGTGCCATGTGCCTCACTAGCTGTGTAGTGTACATGTTCCGTGATGCTCTCACATTTTTCTTTTTACTTTATATTTTCTCTTAGTCGTAATTTGTGCTTGTGATATAAGAAAAAAAACTACCATAATGCACCCCAAAAACCCCCCACAATATATCAAAAACCATGATGAAAGATGAATTTCAAGTTGACACAGAGAGCCAAAGGAAAAAAATTGTGAAAAAACAAAAAAAAAAACAAAAGAAAAGCTTTTCTTATTTTGTGCTTTTTTATCTTTTGAATTACCCAAATTTGACAAGACAAATAATCTTATCTTGTCCAACGACTCTCATATTCTCCATATGTGCGCGTTTCTAGTATGGTTGGCAATTATACCTCTTGCGTTTCTAGTATGGTTGGGCAATTATACCTCTTACCCATCTTGGACGCGTTATGGATTCGTCGTACTCAAACCAAAAAGATGAAGAAAGCATAATTGAATTGCAAAAGAATAGAAAACAGGGTTTAGAAATCTTCTCCAAAGTGTTAAAGAAAGATTAGGAATCTTCTCTCCTAGCTCTCAATCAGAGCCGTGCCTAGAGTTTTCAAGGCTATAGGCAAAATTATTTTAAAATTTTTCAGTTAATATACTAAAAAATATAACAAAAGTTTTCCATATAGTCAATACCATATATAATATATGGTCTCTATATAACATAGTTTTGTGTATCTATAAAGTTGTCAAATACACATTAAAAGAACATAGATGATAAGGATTTAGCAAAAAAAGGTCCATTTAATAAAAGAAAATGAAAGAGTGAGTGGACAAATACAAAGAAAAGAATGCACTAAACCTTTTTTTCTAGAAAACTATGGATTAGCCATGAGATATTAATGGAAATTTACCTACGTTAGTGCAAGCAAAGTTTAAATGTGCTTACAGTTTTACATGAAATATAATTAGGCCGTAGGCGAATGTTTCTTAATTTCTCAAGTAGGCACGGCTCTGCTCTCAATACAGAATAGTCTCAGAAAAATAAAGCTTATGTCTCTGTTCTGGAGGCCGAATCTCTAACTTAAATATCAAAATAAAACCCTAAAAGTCGGTTTAAAACGAAAAAGGAAAAGTTGCTTCGGGTACGGAACTGGTCGATCCCAAATGCGGATCCGCCGATCCTGGATGCTTTTCTCTGTTTGCTCCATCTGCTTGCTAGTCCGATCAGTCTTCACCAAATTGGCTTCAGATGCTTGTTTTCATCCTCAAAACACTCAGTTTCCTTCCAAAGTAGCCTAGAACCTGTACAGACTCACAAAAGACTAAAAGGATTCTAAAAGCACACTTTGACTTAATAAAAGACTCAAAACTAACCTAAAAACTATGGTTAAAATCCTATAAAATACAGACACATCAAAAGGGTATTTAGTTTTCAAATAGAATGGTGAATATCAAATTTCTATTACCCTTGATATATATTTATCTTATTATAAGTTGACAACAAACATTTACACTATTTTTATTTTATGTCAAAAAAAAGAAAAAAAGGTTGACACTATTATAGTTACTCATAACTTTACATTGATCCAAGTAAAATTTTCTATAGTACGTACATGACCTCCTTTTGAACCCACACGATTCCAATTAATTTGTGTATTTTTAGTAGTTAAGAGAAATGGTGTATTTAATTTTTAGTTGTAACTTTATTTTCAAATTTGTAAATGTGTGTGTGTGTTATAGAAATATCTAATTATGGTTGTTGTCATTACAGATCAGTTGGGTCCATGAGTACTACAATAAGTAACCAATTATAGCTTCAAATCATTCACATAGAGTTGCTTCTCTCTTCCTCTCTCATTTTTCTGAAAAGCTTTCAACAAAAGAAAATGGTGGCCGTCTTCTACAAAGACATGTTGAGCTGGTACTTACTCACCCTCAAGATCCGCGAAAAACTCGAAACCCAAAACCAAGAATCCGAACCGATAAATCAAGATCAGTACCTCCCGGGTTTACCCGAAATTATCAAATCCGATCAAGGCCAAAACAATCAAAACCACGAGCAGACTCAATCCGAGACCGGTAAGATCGATGTGATCAAAGAGAGCCCAAAAGATTCACGAGAAGATTGGGTGATCTCGATTACAGACAAGCTCGAACAAGCACACAGAGATGATGACACGACAATATGGGGAAAGCTCTGTATCTACAGAGTTCCATATTACCTTCAAGAAAACGACAACAAATCCTACTTCCCTCAAACCGTCTCGCTTGGTCCGTACCATCACGGTAAGAAACGTCTCCGGTCTATGGACCGTCACAAATGGCGTGCGGTCAACAGAGTCTTGAAACGTACGAACCAAGGTATTAAAATGTATCTCGACGCCATGAGAGAGCTAGAGGAAAAGGCTCGAGCTTGTTACGAAGGTCCCTTAAGTTTGAACAGTAACGAGTTTATCGAAATGCTTGTTCTTGATGGTTGTTTTGTTCTTGAGCTCTTCAGAGGAGCTGTTGAAGGATTCACCGAACTCGGGTAAGCCTCATTTTTCAATCGCTGGTTATTTCCGGTTCTTTCAAATAACTTCTTAACCGCTGATGTTTGTGTAGATATGCACGTAATGATCCAGTTTTTGCGATGAGAGGATCGATGCATTCGATTCAACGTGACATGGTAATGTTAGAAAATCAACTTCCTTTGTTTGTTCTAAACCGGTTATTAGAGTTACAGCTTGGTACACGGAACCAAACCGGTTTAGTGGCACAATTAGCAATTCGGTTCTTTGATCCACTAATGCCAACGGACGAACCGTTGACTAAAACGGACCAGTCAAAACTCGAGAACTCGTTGGCAGGAGATAAAGCCTTTGACCCATTCGCCGACATGGGCGAGTTGCACTGTTTAGATGTTTTCCGTCGCAGTCTGCTTCGGACTAGTCCTAAACCGGAGCCAAGGCTAACAAGAAAGAGATGGTCTCGTGACACTCGCGTGGCGGACAAGCGCCGTCAACAACTGATACATTGTGTGACGGAGCTAAGAGAAGCCGGTATAAAATTCAGGAGAAGAAAAACCGACCGGTTTTGGGATATTCAATTCAAAAACGGTTATCTAGAAATACCGAGGCTACTTATACATGACGGTATGTTCACGTTTTACGCATTTTCTTCTTTTTAATTCCTGCCCCCCATATGCTTTTATACAGTTTTTATTTTCTCATCTGTCACCTTTTTGATTGATCAATCCCACATCAAATTGATACTTTCTCGTTTGTATCGATTGATAAAGAATACATTAGTTAGGGATCATGATGTCATATGCAGCATACAATTACTACCATGTCACGTTCTTTATGTCATATATGCATGCAGATGGATAAAGAATAATTATATACTATTTACGGATCATGATTTGGTATGCAGCATAAAATGTTACTTTTGAATTATGTGATAACTTAAAATTCCAAAATTAGATTTCCTTCTTCTTCTTTTATACTTTCATCTATCAAAATAACAATTTGTGTGTGACATATATAGACTGATTTATTCGACTTTTCTAGCTGGAATGACTTAAGTAAGCAAATGTCATCAGTTATCCCCTACTGACTAATTCAAAATGATCTAAGCAATGGAATAGAGTATCTTCTAACTGGAATGAAATTTATATAGAAACAAATACACTTCAACAAAATTTAGTAATTCCTCCTTCATTGTATATTTTGTAGGCACCAAATCTCTTTTTCTGAATCTTATAGCTTTCGAGCAGTGTCATATCGACTCGACCAATGACATAACATCCTACATAATCTTCATGGACAATCTAATAGATTCTCACGAAGACGTTAGCTACTTACACTACTGCGGTATCATCGAACATTGGCTAGGGAGCGATTCCGAAGTCGCGGATCTCTTCAACCGTCTATGTCAAGAAGTTGTATTCGACACAGGAGATAGCTATCTATCTCGGTTATCGATTGAGGTTAACCGTTATTACGATCATAAGTGGAATGCTTGGAGGGCGACCTTGAAACATAAGTATTTCAATAATCCATGGGCAATTGTTTCTTTCTGTGCTGCAGTTATTCTACTAGTCCTCACTTTGTCTCAAAGCTTTTACGCTGCATATGCTTATTATAAGCCACCTTCTTAACCTTATACATTGTTTTGATAATTTCGAAGGATTTTTTTGTGTTTTGTGTTTTGTGTTTATATGTGGTACATTTTATTCAAGCTTATAAAATGATATTGTAACACTTGGGTTAAGCCATGGTATATTATTTTGTCATGATAGTAATTATTTTTAAAAAAGTTTGTGATTACATATTATTCTGAATAAAGAAAATAATCTCCAGCAAAATCTATTTCGAGCCCATATACGGCCCAGCCCAATAAACGAAGGACAAAAAATTCTGACCGGCAAGAGCGGGGGAGATGATCGTTGATCTCCGCACGTTCATCGGAAACATTCGTACGGTGCTGCTCCTCTGAATCAACCCCCAAAATCTGCTTCCTCCATTGACTCTCTTCTTCGCTACGCAAGAACTCGAATCTAATCTTTCCTGCATTCTCATTCTCCGGTAAACAATCTCGAGTTTTTTTTGTAGTTTCGCCTCTTGATCTGCTTTGATAATTTTGACTCGCTGTTTATGAATTTGAGATCTGTTTCTTCGAATCCGTCATTGATTTGGCTTTGTGAGATGTGTGAAAATTAGATAATCGAATTGTAAAGCAATGTGGCACTAGTACGGTCTTAGGTTCTTCTTCATCCTGTGAAGCAATTTTTTCGTAGTGAGTGCTCTTTCAGATGATTCTAGAAGCGAATTTAGCCAATAGCTTTAGCGAATTCAGACGTGTGTGGTGTAGTGTACACACAAACATGGATAATGTGGTGATTTGGAGTAGTGTTTTGATTTCATGAGAAGCTAAGCGTGAACTTTTCTTTGTTTTTAGGTTGTTTGTTTTGCTCGTCAAGTAGGTTAATCATTGGACTGCTGAAATGGAAACTGATCCTGCTGACTCTTCATCTCAGTCTCCAGCTATAGTATCTGAGAAAGATGTGACCATTCTTGGTAATTCTGCACCTTCTGAAAATGTTATGGGTGTTGAAGAAGGTCCCGTGAGCTCTGTAGGAGAGGCTCCTAAAGATTCTATTAGTACAGAAGCTTCAACTGTAAAGTTTGATACTCAAATGCTTTCTAATGGCTCTGAACCTTCGAGTAAAACTGTGGATATAGTTCCATGCCCGCCAGGTTCCTCCCCACGCGAATCGCCGTAATCTATATTTTCTTCTTCTGGTCTTTCTTCTTGGGCCAAAAGTTTGAAATTCCCGCAGCAAGATCCAAACGCTGCAGATTCTGGGATGTCATCAGCTTTCACGAGATTTACCTCTGAACTTGGTCTGCATTTGCCAACGAAAGGTTCAGATGATGTCAGTGACCCTAGGGCACCAAACACACAAGTTGGTGGTGCTTTTGAGTCGCTCACGAAAGCAGTGGTAGATTCATCTCGTGGTGCTGTAAAAGCAATGCAGGTGAAAGCACGCCACATTGTCTCTCAGAACAAAAGAAGATACCAGGTATAGTAGTTTTGGTCTCCCTTGGTATTGTTAGATTCTTGAAACTGTAGTGACGCACATTATAGTCACAACAGTTTGTTTCAGTAACACTATCCTTTCATAGGGGCTTGCACAAAATGTTTTCCCAAAACTAGTTGTAATCATATTTTTTATTCATGCTTTTCTACTGTAATGTATGACTAGAATCTAGTTTATATGAGTGCCCAGATCAGTATCACTTACATCACTTGTTTACATGGCATTTGCCATCTGGTCCATTCTCCAGGAGGGAGAATTCGATTTGGATATGACATATATAACTGAGAATATAATCGCAATGGGGTTCCCAGCTGGTGACATAAGCTCTGGTCTTTTTGGATTTTTCGAGGTAAAATAGCTTTCTTGTGGTCTGAAATATAAGTTCCCCAGCCAATTCTTTTCTTCTCTCGGACTTGAGTTTCTCATTGACAAATGTCATATCCAGGGACTATATCGTAATCACATGGAAGAGGTGATCAAGTTTTTTGAAACTCATCACAAGGTAACCATTGACACAGACTGGAAGCCTCTTAAACTGTATGAGTTTCTGACGATTCCACCAATTCTTATATGTATCATACCAGTTGGATTTTATTAGGCTGCCTTATAGTGTTACTTGGCTATGTTGGATCATCTCGTTACTGATCTTTAAACCTTGTTTCCAATATGCAGGACAAATATAAGGTCTACAACCTTTGTTCAGAGAGATTGTACGATGCTTCAAGGTTTGAGGGGAAGGTATATATATATATACAAACTCTATGCACTTGATATCTCAGACCAGATATCTTGCAGGCAGTTTCTGTTGTTGTCCTTGTTTTAAAAGCTAGTATTTATAGACCTCTTACATCTTTTGTTTAATCACTTGTTTTCCTTTTCTTCAGGTTGCATCTTTCCCATTTGATGACCATAACTGTCCTCCTATCCAATTGATACCATCATTTTGTCAAAGTGCATACACATGGTTGAAGGAAGATATCCAAAATGTAGTGGTAGTTCATTGTAAAGCTGGAATGGCAAGAACCGGATTAATGATTTGCTGTCTTCTTCTATATCTCAAGGTGAGACTTTAATGTAGCAAAAGTCTTGGCCGATGCACTCGTTCCTTCTCTGTATGTCTTCTGTGACTGATCTGATTGATAACTCCATTGCAGTTCTTTCCTACAGCTGAGGAGGCTATTGATTACTATAACCAAAAGAGATGTCTTGATGGGAAAGCTCTCGTTCTCCCAAGTCAGATTGTAAGTTCTGAGTTCAAACCTCTCTTTTTAATGTGCTTATTCGATTCTCCCTCATCCTATTAAGCGAGCTTTCGTGTTTCCTTCAGCGATATGTCAAGTACTACGAACGTGTTCAAAATCAATTTGACGGGAAAGTTCCACCCGAACAAAGGTAGGCTTCAGACGTATCTCACCAATCAGATAGTTTGATTTGTAGTGGTATTCATATATCCCTAACCAGAGAACAAACATTTATGCAGATGCATGCTCAGAGGGTTTCGCCTAATCAACTGCCCTTACTGGATTAGACCTGCCATTACGATCTCCAACCACACTGGTGAAGACCTAATTTCTTCTCGTCTTTTGTAAATTCGCATACGTCTGAAAATGTTCCATTTTCTTTTATTGTACAGATATACTTTTCTCTACGAAGAAACATCAGAAAACCAAGGATTTGGGGGTAGGCATTGTTCTCCTTGGTTCTTCTCTCTCTCTCTCTCTCTCTCTGTCGTCTGATGTTATTTTTTACATAACCACAACTCGTCTTGACATTTAAACTTGTGTTTTTGGGCTGTGTAGCCTGAAGATTTTTGGATAAAGGCACCCAAAAAAGGAGTTGTTGTCTTTGCAATACCTGGTGAAGCTGGTCTAACAGAATTAGCCGGCGACTTCAAAATCCACTTTCACGATAGTGATGGAGATTTCTACTGGTATACCCTCTCTTCCTTCACAGACATCTTCCAAATCGCAAAAAATCACTAACTTTTACTGTCTCTGAACTCAGTTGGCTAAATACTACACTGACTGATAACAGAACAATGCTGAAAGGTAGTGACTTTGATGGCTTTGAAAAGGTAAACGAGATGCTCATAACCTTGATGATCTAAGATGCAAACCTGGTTGCTTTCCTTTAGACCTGATCCCTTGACGGTTTTTGCAGAGAAAACTGCCTGCACCGGGCTTCCATGTTGAGATCGTAATGATAGAATCCGACAATTCTCAACCAACGAAGCCCAAATCTGACTCATCCCAACAACCATCTCAAAGTAGTTCTGAAGCTGATTCCAGCAAACTCCAGTCTGATCAGAACAAAGACGATGATGTATTCTCCGACAGTGATGGGGACGACAACGGAAACTCGAAACCCATTGAGACTAATTCAACTACCGAGAATACAGCAGGCTCGATGCACACAACTAGTAAACCTCATCAGATCAATGAGCCACCAAAGACAGATGACCCTTCTGCAAACAGAAGTATCACAAGTTCATCATCCTCAGATCTTCATAATCCATTACCGAACCACTCATTAGCAGTTAGTGATATCAAAGCTATTGCTGCAGATGCATCGGTCTTCTCTTTTGGAGATGAGGAAGAAGACTATGAAAGCGACTGAGCCTGAAAACTCAGGTTTTATCACACATTCACACTTATTATCATACACACACAAGTATAACAGATTCTGTATTGATTCCTTCTATATAGCTTCCCATTACAGAAGAAACATTTGTAACAATTTTCACATTGTAAAACAAAATAACAGAAACATTTCATTGGTTCCCAAATGCATTTCTTGTTGGCGATAATCTCATTCCTGCATACGAACTTACAACTTTTATTTAATTTCACTATATCTCTTCTATTTCCTTTATATCATCTTCACAAAGGTTAGTTTTGTTAGCGTTGTAGTATAATACTGTGAGTCTGTGACAATAAATACTAGTTTTGCCATTGATTCTCGAATATCCAAAAAAAAAAAGAGTCGTTGAATTTCAAACAATTATAAATCAAGGTTCAAACCAGCCTAGAAATACTGAATTATAATACTACAATACGAAATAGTTAAGCTAATCGTAGGTTGCATCATTCATCTTTAACCATTTTACGGACATATAAACTAGCTCTTGATCCCGAACTCCGCTTCAAGACGACCAGTTTTTGTGGCAAACCCAATGAATCCTTAAAAAAAATACACCAATGCAAAAACTTATTTCAGCTTTCAATCAGATAGTTTAGGATCTCAAAAGTAGAGATTCTAAAATACCGTCATTTGGATTCCATCAATGTTTTCAAATGCTTGATCTGCTTCTTCTGAATTATCAAAAACAGTAAATGCACAATAGTAACCTCTCTCCGTTTTTGCTGGCTGCCAAACGAGAAATAACAGAGGTCAAAGATAGGTTTTAACGTTATGGATCCGTAGAGAGAAAAAAAGTACATGGTTTTGATTTGTCAACCTTAACATCAAGTGTAAACTTTCCAGAAAGAAGTTGTTCCAGCTCTTCAGATGTCACATTGTGAGGGATTTTATGTAGAAAGAGTTTTGCTTTCTCAACCTCCAGCATCTATGGAAAAAAAAATTGCAGACATTTGTTTTTGTATTTGTAACTAATAAATGATAAAACTATCCATCTTTGCTAACCTCTTTAGATGGTTTGATTGTTGTATCAGCTCTTTTCTCTATAACAGCAAGTGCAAGTTTCATCGCAGCTGTTGCATCATGTACACAATCATGAGGAACGTCAACCTTTCGGACTTCGTAACCCAATATAGACTGAAAAATACAAAAAAAAAAAAAAAGTACTTTAAAAAGTGTTATCCTTTTTTGTGATATTCACCTTTAAGAGTAGAGAAACACATTATAGACTCACTTACCTTGCTAAGGTTGTTAAGTGAAGGTCTTCTGAGCTTTCGTGCATTTGAATACTTGAATACAAGTGCGGTATCAATTACTTTGGGATGATCTATCTTCAACACTGGGATCAAAAATACCCATAAGTTTGTAGCTAAAACCCCAATAAATATAACTCTACTGTGAAGTTTTTCACTTACCTTGCAAATCTCTGTTCAAACTGTGACCTACCAAAATCGTACCCTCAGAAAGAAGAGGCTGCAAAGTTTCCTGCACATTTCACAAACAGTTAACTATACATTATTGCTGGGAAGAAGATAAACCAATACAAGGACTCTACACTGGTACCTGTATATCTGCCACAGAGAGTGTAGCATTTTCGATATCTTCAGCAGTCACACCTGTTATGTGTGCCCTGTAGTCAACAACAGGTTTGTCCGGTTTCACAAATTTGTCAAGAACCACCTAAAGCCATCATGAACATATTTGATCACTCAAGGGTCAAGAAAACAGGTCCATTGCGAAAAAGGCGGTCACTAAAGATTCTCTAAGCTCTATCTATACCTTTAAATCACGGTCTACAGCGCCAACTCTAACTAAACCTTCAGTCCCATCTTCACAAAGAACCATCTCACAATCAAGAGCTACAATTTGAGTTGATTTCATCACCTCTGACATCTTCAATCCAACATCGGATACAAACCAGTCCTGCTTAGCAAATTCAAGAAGTCTTAAAGAACCGCAATAAAACATCAAGATCCCATTTGTTAAGGAGAGAGGGAAACAAACCTCGGAGTATGGCTGGAATAAATAGTCTAGAGGGTAATTCAGATGCTCAAAGGTCAATCTAACTAGCATCTGTACTGCCAAACAACAACATTTTCATTAAAGCTCAAACAGACACAACATATCCAAACAAAAATCATTCCCCAACCTGCTCAGGAGTGTCTTTATCTTCGGATTCCTGCTTCATATTTTCAATGAGAAGATGATTGGCGTGAAATTTCAGAACCTTACCAGCAAACAAACAAAAAAAAAAGAAAAACCAAAACTTCATTAGTAACAGTAAGCATTTGGTGGCCAAAAATTAAAATCACAATTGTGTATTTCTCTTGGGGTTGACACACTTACTTGCAAATCTTGTTTCTTCTTAAAAGTAGACAGAAACTGGACCAAATCGTCACGGGAACGCCTCGAAGGGTCAATAGGTGACTGGAGATTCTTGTCGTAAACATTCAAAAACTCCTTCCAGTTCCCTTTTTCTCCTCGCAAATCTCGACTCTGCAGTAACTTCACCAACTCCTCAAGCACCTAAATCGGAAAAAACAAAAATTTTAAACGGAATTTTAAGAGATACAGAGTAAGGTTATATTCAAGGCTTCAAGCTAAGGTAAAAACAAAAGACACCAACTTCTTTCTCAGCGGTGGCTAGTTGAAGCTCCATAGTAGTACGAGAAACAATGCCGAGGCGGCTCAAACCAACACTGTTTGTGGAAGAAGAAACAGAGAGAGTTTAGGGTTTCTGTTTTTTGATTTTGTTGTTTCTTCTTGTATATCCCCTTGAATTAATTGGTCAAGTCTCAAGTGGGTCTGACCGTCTGAGACCAAACTGGTTAAAACTCGAGGGGGACAGTACTTAATCATGGAGAAGTCACAAAAGTCAAAATTTTCAAGTATGCGTCCTCTGTGACATCTTTGACTTCCCATATAGTGACATTTTTTTGACATTATTATATTAAAATCCATCTTATGTTTTTATGATTTTTATCGTTTTTTTTTAGCTTCTTCCGTTTTTTTACCAAAACCTTTTTTTTCTTTTGGTCCAAAAAAAAAAAAAAAAAAAACTTTTTCTAGAAAAACACATTTAATTTTCGTTACTATATGAACACAATAAATCTCACGTAGATGAGTTTAACTGAAGTATGAGGACACCACTACGATGGAGGGTCCATAGCATACGGAGTTGTGGACAAGGGGAGAAGATATAGAGAGGACCATTTTCATCACTTTACATCGATTCTTGTTTTATGATTTTTGTTTTATGAAAGTTCATATAGTATCTATATACCAAATCCTAGGTTACATCATTCCTCTTAATCCATTTTACGAACAAATAAACTACCTCCTGGACAACAACTCAGCCTGAAGACAATGCGTTTCTGTGGCAGCCCCGACGAATCCTGATAAGCAATATATGTAACATGTAACAACGCATATAAACTTATTTCATCACTCTAGCTCCATCACAAAGTTTTCAGATTCTTTAACAAATAAAAAACAAAGATTCTAATAAAAAAAATACCTCAAGTTTGTTTCCAGCAACGTTTTCAAATGCTTTATTCGCTTTTCTTGAGCTATCAAAATTAACAACCGCACAATAGTAACCTCCCGGTGTTTTTGCTTGCTGCCAATAGAAAAAAAAAAAAAAAAAAATCCGAGGTCAAAGAAAAGTTCGATGTTAAGACAAAAGTACATAGTTTTGATCGCTCGGTACCTTAACATCGATTGTAAACTCTTTAGAAGAAAACTCTACAGAAAGAACTCGTTCCAGCAGTTCAGATGGCACATTGTGAGGGATTTTATGCACAAAGAGTCTTGATTTCTTAGCCTCCAAATCCTATAGTTAATTTTTTCAGACATTTGTTAATTTTAGTTAATGATATTAAAACCTATAAGTTTGGTAAGAATCTTTTTATAACCTCTTTAGATTGGGAGATTGTTGTGCCAATTCTTTTCTCTATAAGAGCAAGTACAAGTTTCATTGTAGCTGCTGCGTCGTGTACGCAATCATGAGAAACGCCAGCCTTTTGGACTTCGTAACCCAACATAGACTAGTTTAAACAAAATAGAAAAAAAAAAGTATCAAAGATGTTATATACTCCCTCAAGAATAGTAGAGAAACCCCATTATAAGATTTACCTTGCAAAGGTCATTAAGTGAAGGTCTTCTAAACTTTCGTGCATTCGGATACTTAAAAACAAGTGAAGTATCAATTACTTTTGGATGATCTATCTTCAATACTGAAATCAAAACACTCGTGATTAGCTTAGCCAAAAATAACTTAACATGGACTCAACTAGAGATTTTTAACTTTTTGCTTACCTTTCAAATCATGGTCCAAACTGTGACCTACCAAAATTGTACCCGTAGAAAGAAAGGGCCTCAATATTTCCTGCAAAGTTCACACAATTAACATAACTTGTATATGTGTTTTCTTAAAGGACAAAAAAAAACTACATGGTTTATATATTACCTGTATATCAACCACAGAGAGAGTAGCTTTTTTAATATCTTCAGCAGTAACTCCTGAAATACTTGTCATATAGTCAAGAACAGGCTTGTCCGGTTTCACAAATTCGTCAAAAATCACCTAAAGCCATAAACATTTGATCACCCGTTAAAAGACGCTCACTAAGAAATACAAATCACCAACTCTAATAATATTAATTACTTTTAAATTTTGGTCTACAGCACCAACTCTTTCTTCTTAAAAGTTGCTAGAAAAGTGACTAAATCATCATCATAGGAATGTCTTGAAGGGTCACTCATGCTTGATCCATACTTTTTGTCGTAAATGTCTGAAAACTCCTTCCATACTCCGTTTTCTCTTCGCAGACCTAGACTTTGCACTTCCTTCACCAACTCTTCCAACACCTAAAATTGGATAAATTTGACGGTTTTAGATACAGAAAAACTCAACCTTAAATGCTAAGAACGATTTTATTCACACAAGAAATATAGCTACTCGGCCTGAGAAGTTAGAGAAACAGATTAAAAAAAAAAAGAAAGAGAGACGAACTTCCTACTTTAGGCTCCATGATACTAATAAGCAGTGCCGTTGAAACTGCAAAAAAAAAATTCAAAGCCAGGTGAAAGCTTGAGGAAGAAGGAACAGAGTTAGGGTTATAATTTCTTCGCCTTTTGATATGAGAGATTTTTTTTATGTTTTTCAATATAACTTTTTAAAAAATATAGAAAACTTATTTAGGAAACTTTCCTGAATGCTTTTTGACATAACTTTCCTAAAATTCGTAGTTAGCAGATGAGGAAGAAGACTATGAAAGCCAGTGTGCTGTATTGACTCTGTTACTTCTATAGATTCCAAAAAAAAAGTGATTTATTAAGCTAAAGAAATATCAAATATGGGACACTTTTTATTATTTCCCAAATGTATTTTGTGGTTGGAGAAAATCTTATACTTGCATCTGAACTTGAAGTTTACTCTCTTTAGTTTCTGCTTCAACTCATCGAATTCATTTAGATGACTTTCACAATTGTATATTATTTATTACAGTTCTGTTTTGATATTGTGACAGTTTATTAATTTTGCCACAGATAAACTCGAAAATCTGAAAAAAAAAGATTACTAAAACTTGGAATTTTATTATTATTAAGCAGTGTTAAAACTGCTTCAAAAGTCAAAACATAGAAAATAAGAAAGCATAATTTATAAGAACATTATAAGCTTCAACCGATCGAATCCTAGGTTGCATGATTGCATTATTAATCTCGAGTCATTTTACGGACATAAAAGCTAGCTGCTGGACCAGAAATGAGCTTCTGTGGCAACCCCAACGAATCCTGATAAGCGAAACATAACGTCGTAACTTACTTTATAATCACTCTTGAACAATGAGTTTAGGATCCTTTCAAACAAAAAAAAACAACAGAAATTTTAACATACCCTCTCTTGGCTTCCACTAATGTTTTCAAATGCTCGAATTGCTTCTTTTGAGCTACGGAAAATAACAATTGCACAGTAGTAACCTCCTTGTGTTTTTGCTGGCTGACGAAAAGGAAAAAAAAAACAAGGTTAAAATAGAGTTCCGTGTTATATATTTATGTAAATTATACTATGGTTTTGAAAATCCCAACCTTAACATCAATCTGAAACTCTCTGGAATGAAACTCTCGAGCAAGAACTTGTTCCAGCTCTTTACTTGGCAAATAGTGAGGGATTCTATGTAGAAAGAATCTTGATTTCTCATCCTCCAGCATCTATGAAAAAAAAAATGAATAGAATTAAATTGTAATTTAAGGTAAACAACAAATGTGGTAAATCAGACTTTTTCTAACCTCTTTAGTTAGTCTGATTGTTGTGTCAACTCTATTCTCGATAAGAGCAAGTACAAGTTTCATTGCAGCTGCTGCATCATGTACGCAATGATGAGAAACACCAGTCTTTTGGACTTCATACCCCAACATAGCCTGAAATGTTTTTTTTTTTAAATAGAAAGTATTAAGAATGTTATTTAATATTCGTATGTGAAGACATAAAGGCTAACCATGCAAAGGGTATTAAGTGAAGGTCTTCTGAACTTTCCAGCATTGGGAAACTTGAATACAAGTGAAGTATCAATTACTATGGGATGGTCTATCTTCATCACTGGAATAAAAATAAAAAAATAAAAAAAAAACTCAAGATTTTAGCAAATATCCAATAGAAATAAACAAGGATATCAGTACTAGGAAATTATTTACTTACCTTCCAAGTCATGGTTCAAACTGTGACCTACCAAAATTGTACCCATAGAAAGATACGGCCTCAATTTTGCCTGCACAAACATGCAGGTAAATATGTGGTCTCTAAGAAAAATAAATAAATAGAAAGACATCTTCAGCAGTATATCAACCAGAGAGAGAGTAGCATTTTTGACATCTTCAGCAGTAACTCCAGTAATAGTTGTCCTATAGTCAACAATAGCCTTATCCGGTTTCACAAATTCGTTGAGAATCACCTAAAGCCATCATGAACATTAAATCACCCGAGTTAAGGTTACATTATTGCAAAAGACATCAATACAACATAAAGATTCTAAAAAAAAACTCAAAAGGTATACCTTTAAATTGCGGTCAACAGCACCAACTCTAACCACACCCTCCCTCCCATCTTCACAAAGAACCATCTCACAATCAACAGCTACCATTTGATTTGAAATCATCGCATTCGACATTTTCATTCCCACATCGGATACAAACCAGCCCTGCTTAGCAATTTAAGTAAGTATTAAAGAACCCCATAAAATACACAAATAACTTGGATTTATTAAACAGCAAAAGACAAACCTGGGAGTATGAAGAAAATGAATAGCCTTGTCGGTATTGCGGATGCTCAACGGTCAGTCGAATTAGCTTCTGTACAACCAATAATATTTCAAAGATATTACTATCAAACTAGTATAGACATACTATCAAACTTATATATACAGACATGTTTATTGATTTATTTCCAACACACCTGCTCAGGAGTATCATTAACTGGAGATTCCCGCTTGAACTTTTCAATCATAAGACGATTCGCCTGACGATGAGCCTTAGAGAACAAGAAAAAAAAAGAAAAGCAGCGATTAGAAAACTAAAACTCATTAAATTATCAATCACATTGCGTTATCTTGACTTACATCTTTGTTCTCCATATGGTACCAGTCGATTTTTCTAGAGCCGGGGGCTGTTCCATAAAAATTAAACAGAGTTAAGTTGAGACAATAGTATTTGTTTTACAACACATTTTTTAACAGATCCTCATAATATAATTGCAGGATATGAAGATCAAAGAAATATAAATTGTTACAATTACAAAAACAAAAAAAAATGTTTGAAGATGCAATTACGTACATACCTATAAGTGAGTTTGCTCGCTCTTGAGTAAGTGTATCAAATTGCTTGTGTAGTTTCTAGTTTATGCAGGAACTTCAAGTGACGATGTTGGTATTTATAGCTAGCGTTAGTGCATGGTTTCGAAACTATTTAATGGTTCCGAAACTAAATTGTTCATTTGTTGACTTCGCTGATGGGGTGTATGTAAATTAATTATGAGTGTAAATGTGTTTGATTATCAGTGAAAATTTGAAAACAGCACGCCCGCACCCCTTTGACGGGGAAAAGAATCATTAGGGAAAATAATCATTATTAATGTCAAGAGATAAATATAGATAATATCATAATAATGTTACATCTTATAAGAAAATAACCAATTATCAGTGAATCTTGTTAAGAATATTTTATATTTCTAGAATTGTCATTTATGCTGCGATTTCAAATGAAAAAGTGAAATTTAAACTTATATTTTTATCGGTCAACCATTTGGTTTTGTTTTATCTAGAGATAAATAAGAGAAATTAATGTTATATATTGCTTTTTAGTTTCACGATAGCAAACGTACATAACTAGCAATGTGGGAAAAGAAATATAACATTTTTCAAAAAAAATTGTAGTGCATGCTTTCCTTTCCTTGACTTTAAATTGAATTGTGAAGTTCAAATAATGAATGAATAAGTAATTAGTAATAAATACAGAAGTAGGCATTTGTTCTATATCAAAATAAAATAAAATAAAAAGGTTAGGTTAGGCATTTGTTTTTGAAGAGATGCAATGAAATTACAAGAACTAGTTGCTTCACTTTGAGACCATCTCTTGCACGGTGCAAGGCACCAAGTTCTTTCAAAATGTTCTTTAAAAGCATTACTATAAGAGATGTTATATACACACTGTTTTCCGAGTCTCAAGACTCCAGCATCTTTATATGAAAACATAGCTCACATTGTAATTGTTGGAACTTATGATTAAAGCTAAGTGGAAAATAACTAATTTCGTAATAGTAATAACCTTAAGCCATGAAATCTTGAAAATGAAATGTGAAAATTAAATACAGAAACAAAGACATAATATTACAGAAGCAAGTTTTTGTTTTGAATGCACAAATCTTGTAATAAAAAGAGGTGCAATCAAATGGAACTAGTAGCTTCACCTTGAGACCATCTCCTAAACGTGCTAGCCACCAAGTTCCTTCCTGCAAGTAACCCTAACTTTGTTTTCAACATAGCTAACCCTAACCTACTACCACCTGCAACTTCCACACCGCCATTACCATCAGCCACCGGCGGCGGGTCCTCAACAACAGTCTCAAGAACTCTCTGATCACCACCATCCACCATCCCCGAGTCATTGGTTTCATCACCATCCATACTCACTACCAATATACTCCGTTCACGCAGCCATTCCCTGACTTCACTCGTAACCAATTTACATTTCTTCACCTTCAGTTTCACCAGCTTAGGACACCCTAAAGCCAGCGCCTTGATCCCGACATCTGAAATAAGACATCCCTTGATACAGAACTTCCTCAACGCCACACATTTCTCCGCGATGCAACCAATCTCCGTGTCTCCAATCGTACCACTCCCACAAAGAGCTAACCGTTCAAGCTTCTTACAGTTCGAAGCAATGGCGGACAAGCTCGTATGTGTAGCATTCACACCGATGAGCACAAGTTCTTGCAAATTCAAGCAGTGTTTAGCTACAGCCATCAGACCATCATCACCGATTCTGTTAGTCCTCCAACCATCAATGTGAAGCTTTCTCAATAACTTACATCTCTCAACAACACTAGCTAATCCTAAATCCGAACATTCAGGAGTTTTCACTATATGCAAAGTCTCTAAATTGTTACATTTAGATATAGCAGAGAGTCCAACATCACTCACTTGAAGCCTCTCGAGATGAATCTCAGTTAAAGAACTATTCCCATCTCCGTTCATTTCAAGAACACTATCCCAATTACCTAAACAACGAAAGATTCTAAGTTTTTTCAACGTTCTTGTAGCAACCAAAGATTCAAAGACCTGACCATTAACAAGCTCCTTCAAACAAATCGATCTAAGCGAAGAAGACAAACTCAGCTTAATAGGTTCAGCTAATTCATGAATACCCCTAATCCTCTTCACAGATAACTCCTCAAGAACCTTACAATGCTCAAGCATCGCGTTTAATCCCTTAGCACCGAAATTACAAGAGCCACACGATAGCTTCCTCAAGTTTTTACAGTTTCTAGCGAACGAATCCATACCTAGATCCGTAATCTCGCGACAACCACGAAGCTTGACTCGAGTCAGATTCGAGCAACGAACCGAGATCATAACCAAAGCTTCATCGCTCAAGCTAAAAGACCTCCGATCACAACGAAGAGCGAGCTTCGTCACGGAATCGAACCGATCGAACATACAAGGCAAGAAAGGGAGGATCTCAGCTTTAGCGTCGAGTGATAACCGGTGACGATTCTGACCGTCGACGAATAACCACCGTTTACATACGAGAGAGCTTCGTTTCCGATCTCCGGCGCTGAGAAATTGAAAGATATGAGCGAGGCAATCGTCCGGCAGATCTGCCGTGAAATCGTAATCTCCATCTTCGAAACCGATCGATTCGCAGTCGAGAAACTCCGGTGGTGACCTGAGAAACAGAGAAGTATGATCGCGTACGCTTGGTTCCGCCGGAGACGACGGAGCTTGTCCCATTCTTTTTTTTTTTTTTTGTGGTTGAGTAGAGCTGTAGAGAGGGTAAGGTTTGCGTTGAGTCGCGAGTCACACGAGTCACGACGACTCGTCAGATTTTCCTCTTTTCAAGTTTTTGTACGTGTGTCAACAACTCTCCTTTTGAGGCCTTCGTACGTTTGGCCCGTTGGGCCTTCGTGATCAATGACACAATTAGCTTATTGTTTATTCTAAGCCTGAATTTAAATTGAATCACTGAAAAGTTAGCTATTCCATTGTTTTGGTTGATTACTGTTGCGACTTGTTGCTTGATGATGATAGTAGTTGCTACTCGGAAACGTACAACGTTTAACCGCGGTTGCTGATCGCAATTTTCAGAAACTCTATATATCTCTTTTGGTTATGTATTATTGCGAAAACAGTAAAACACTTAAACACTGATTCTGATTTTGTAAGACGCAAAAGCTTTGTTATAGTTTGATCTGTAATAATATTCTTGTGAAAGTAGTTTAATATTCCAAAAGATATAGCTTTAAGGCTCTTGCCATTATATGTAATAATGGGCCATTTTGGCCCAATTATGATACAATTTGACAATTTGATACAAAACCATCTTTTATTTGCTTTTTTTTTTCCTACTAACTTCTCTCTATCCTCTAGTTCCAAATTCCAATAGACAATAGTTTCGGTTTCGGTTTTTTTTGATGCAATACTACATTATTAAAAACTAGAAGAGCAAACGTGAATAATTTATTATGGGACTAAATTTCTTAAAATGGAGAAGAAAAGAGAAAATATGGTATTTATGGTAAGACCATTTGTGAAAAGTTTTTGGAAGTTGGGTGGGTTTTGCTGGAATACACTTTACACTAGGTTGAGAACTTGAATCTCTCTCTCCACATCTCGCTTAGATTCTTGGGCCATCGAAAGTAAAATAAGGAATGAGGTTGATATAATACAGTAATATGCCTTTGAAATAATTTTTTAAAATGACTACATCTCACGACTCACATTATATATACAAAACTCAACCCCCAAAAAAAGATTTGAGATCTACAATTCTAGAGGAGATCAAATCAAATTTCTAAATAAAAGGTAAGGTAAGATATGAAATAGTTGTCTTCTTCTCTACTAGGAAATCAAGTTTTTCTCTATCATAGTGTAGTAATGGTATCTGATACATGTTTATGTTAAATTATATATCTTTCTCTATATAAACAAATGTAACTTGTATAATTATACTTATGAGAGTTTAATACAATTTTTTAATATCACATTTGTGTTATTTACTCTTATTAATAATAATGATATGTTAATTATTTTCATAATCTTGATTAATTTTCATGATCGATCTCTTTATAATTAATTCAACATAATAAATTTTTTGTTCAATCTCTTAATAATTACTTCAACATAATATATTTTTTGTTTTTTTTTTTGTTTCTCCATTTCGTTTGTGGATAATAGTTTGTATTATATTGATATGGTTATTTAGATTTTAATAATACTCATACGTTAAAAAAAGAATATATGTTTTGAAACCAGTTTCTAATATTACAAGTATGTTTTTAATAATTATCGAGAGATACTTGGAAAAAAAAAACATAAAAGATAAAAGATATAATGGAGAACAAATAGTTAAAATATTTTGAAATAGAGCATATGGTCGTTAGCTACTTAAAAGACAAACTAAAAATCTAATAATACATCATTAAACTAGAATTTAACTAATGTTTATTTATGAATGATTCAAGCAACACAACACAACATTTTGTTTAGATTTCTACATTAACCAATAAAACCACTTTTAACATTATCAATTTAGCCAAGAAGTAATACTCAAAAAGAAAATTTCACATTTTTACCATATTCTAAAAAATAATTTTAAAAGGAACTAAGAACTAAATGTTTCATTCGTATCCATTAAAACTAAAGAAAAATATATATAATTTTTTCTCTTTTCTTTTTTCAATGGTTTTTCTATTTTCTTTTTATTATAAAATGTTTGTACTATTTAGAGAAAACGAATGGCAGGCAGCTGTATGTAACTACTATTTCAATTTGAATTCCATTTTTCGTCGCTTTAGAAAATTGAAAATTCACCCATGCTTCAGGGTTCAGCTGTGCCTCTGTCGTGAAGTTACAATTTGATTATTATTATTTTTAATTGTTATATAAATTTTTAAAATAAAGTCATGGCCCCATCAGACCATCACCAGCCTGTTTTTTTTTTTTTTTTTACTTTTACCATCTAATTCTTTTTTTTTTTGGAAAAGGTAAATAAACGTTTAATTTCTTGTTAAGTAACAAAACACATGTTTCAGTTTTCTAAGATGTGTTTTGATGATATTCTTCTTTTTATCAAAACACTATATCAAATTGCAATACGTATTTCGTTAACAATATGAAAATCATTACAAAAAATAATACTGATATTTATTTACATGTTATTTTTGTTGTCTCTTATCTTCCAACCGGAAAAATAATTATTTATAACACAAGAACAGTGATGAGTGCTATAAACGGATTAACTTTTCAGAGTTGACTCAAATAATTGTGTTGAGATTCAAATGAAATCTGACACACATAGTCATTTATGTATTTATCTTAATACCATATGCATTATTATGAACTGGTGCCAGTAATTAGGTTGGTGGTAATGATGTTAGATTGTGTAATAATGAGAACGTACCAAAATGATGAAAAACTGTGACTGTATCTAACGGATTTATTTGGATTGGAGCTAAGGTATATAATGTTACCTAACATTTGTATCATCATGCATTTCATGCTTACTATATCCAAATTGCAAAACATCTAAGTGTGGAAGGGTAAAATTATGATATTTAGTACTGTACTACTATATTTTTTATTTTATTTTATCTTATCAACTGTAAGAACTAAATTAAATAGACTGGAGACTGATCCACACACAAAAAAAAAAAAAAACATAGCATACATATCCAAAATATTTTGGCTAATGTTAGGAATATAGTGAACCATTTGCAAACTAAATTATTTTATATTTGAAACTCACAATAATTTTATTGCAAACCAAGTTTATTTCTATATAAAAACGGTTTATAATTGATATTCTTATGATTTTTTAGAAATTTTTTGTCATGTACACATTAAGTATTACTTACCGGTAAATAAAGAAATAATTTAATTCAAATACATTTTTTAATCTCATTCACCGTAATCATTCGAATTTTTGAGTAACATTACCAAATCAATAGTCTACCCGAATATTTTGACTGTCATAAAGATAAAAGTAAAAAAAACACCATTAAACCATTTTTAAAGAAATATGAACTTATTAATGTCAAAATAGAAAAGAAAAAACAAGTATGATAGAGACTGTAAAATTGTTAGCCACTATAAATTTGATCAAACATCTTTATTTTTAATAACAAAATTGAAGAAATGTAAATATTTTTTTTTGTTATTTTCTTTACATATAAAATGCAAAATTAATTACATAATCTGAAAATTATTATTTCTCCATTTCTTATAGTATAAACATTGATGTATCTTTTATTTTATGTAAAGAAATTGCAAATTTTATGTGAGTGTTAATCAGTTTGCTAACACAATTGCAAATGACATGATTGGTAATGAAATCTATATACATAATTGGGTTACACAATCTTATATGCAAATTTCAATTTATTACGTTTTGTAAATATTCTATTATTTTATTTCCTAAAACGCATATATCCTAATTTTCAAGTGATTAAAAAACATACAGTATAGCTAACACAACCTAAGGAGATGTTATGATTTTTTGTTATATCTTATTGAAGAAGAAGAAGAAGATTATACTCATTCCGCCGGCCCTAGCCACAACCTAATGAAGCATGTGAAATACCTCTTGTCACCTCTAGATTACAACCCAACCCCCATACTTGGCTACTTGCAAGATGCTTAGACATTTGTTTTTTGAGTATGAAATTAGGCTTTCTTTTGTCTTTGGCTTGTGGCCCTAAAAATGTCAGAGACGTTTCAGTATACATTGGATTAATAACTATGAAGTTTTGAAGTAAGACTACTGTATGAACAAGACTAAGCGTTACATGTTATGTTCTTTGACCAGGTATGAACTAATGGTAGGTGTCACTCCATTCTCTAGTCTTTACATGTTATGAACAAGAAGACCAAAACGCATGGACCTTCTTAAGTATTAAAAAACAAAAAGATGCACAAAACACTATAAGGGAATAGGAGCAAAGCTAGGCAATACATTTAACAGTAAATGGGTGACACCTAACATCAAAATAAGTTTTACTACTATTATAGTGTGTAGTGTACATACATTCATGTATTAATAAATAGTAAAAACAAAGGGGTTAGAGTAGGAAGAGGGATATCGAAAGTTAGCGTACGGCGTTGGTCTCTGGCAGACAAGACGCCATTATTAATTATGACCCAAAAAAAACTTCTTCGATCTAATCAAAAAAACAACACAACACAACACTTACAGACACATCCTCTTGTTAATCTAACCAAACTTCACTCTGGTTCTATTTTATTTTATTGTGTTATTTGTCATTAAACAAAAATACCCTCTCACACTTCTTTATCTTCCTAGCTTCTTGACCATTAAATAAAAAGGTTATCGTCCGGATTCTTGGACCATTATTATAAATAACTCTTGTCTCCTCTAGATTACAACCCAACCCCATTTTTTCCCTTATTTCTAATTTTATATTCCTTTTATCCTCTTTATTTTAATACTAGATAACTAGTTCCCAAAATTTTAGCGTAAAAGTTTAAAAAACAAATTTCTATTTAACATACATATATTTACAAATTTTTAATACAGTATAAGATTAACATAAACATAATTACAAGAAAAAAATGAACAAAATAAATTTGTGATTACCAAATTTGATCTTACAGTATTATTACTAAAAACCTGAAAAATGGTATCACTCAAATGTTTAACTAGCAAATTTATCAGTAAAATTTTTAATAAAATTATGTGATTGGTAAGAAAAATTTACATATTTTAGAATTATCGACAATTACACAAGCTATCAACCAATAAACATTATAAAACAAATGGAATATTTCTTATAAAGACGACGAAACAAACAACATTTTAAAAGCGATGATAAGGAATTTGTTTCTTTTTATTTTAAAGTTATGAAATGTGGAAATGAGAAGTCGCTATTAAACTTTTGTACAAATCTCAGACTCTCCCGCTTGTTACCAATGGCCTTAGCTTCCTCCTCTCGTGATTTACTTTTCCCCATTCCCTTATTTATATTTGTCTTTTGCTTTTTTTCATTTCTCTATTTTTTTTTTACCACACATTGCTTTCTTTCACAATCGATAAAGATCATCAATATATATATTGCTTTGTTAACCGCGTCTAGAGGAAGTAGGAACTGAGTGAAAACGTGACAACAGATTCATTTACTGTGCACTTGTAACACTTTTTCACTATTATAAGAAAATTATACATGTACAAATATTTACCGACTCAAACCATTATACATTATATCTTTCAGTTTACTATTCTGTTCAACATTTCTTATACATTTTTTTTTTTGTAGTACTAAGTAATAACTATAATGTTTGTTACACAACTAGTAGTAATAGAAATGGACTAAAAAATATGATATCTTATATGATAGTATAAGTTGCATTTATGTATCGTGAACGCCTAGTACAACGAATACAACATTTACGTTTTTAATCTGCTTTCTGGGTCCTTCGTCAGTCTTATAGTTTTTAACTTTTAAGCATATAAAGCAGCGAGAATTAAAATTGATTTGCTCATCAAGATCAAGCTATTACTATTAAAAAAAAACTTTATAGGATACATAATTTAACTAGTTTTAATACTTAAAGCTCGAGCGTTTTTAACAGAACGAGGTCTTTTTAATTAACTTAAAATAATTAAAATATTGTTTTGATGTTTTGCTTTTTTTTTTCCTTATGTTTATGTCAGCTCGTTGACCATATATAGCTTCCCATTCGTCCACGTGGATTTTTCTCTGACATATGTGACCCCACGAGTAATTTTGTATGATTAATATATCAATTTGAATCTCCCTTTCCGTATATTAAAAAAAATCACGACAAAGGGTGAAATTGAAATGAACTGGTTTTCAAAGTTTCCATAAATCTTAAATAGCTCAAACTATGTTATAACATAACCTACAGTATTATACGAAATCAAAGTACTAATGACAAAGAAAAATAATAACAATAAAAAAAGCTTTGCTTGTAATCATCGATGCTCAAAACCGAAAGGTGACAAATTGCAATTAATGGTCAACGCATTTATCCAAAACTGAAAACTCCAACACCATCTCATAAGTGCGTGAGTCATACGCTCTGACCGAGAGCATCTTCACTAGCATCGAACGAACAGGGATCAAAAGCGTGTTACCACACATGCACAAAGCGCGTAGTTATATTTTTTTCCGTAATAATACGTACTGTATTGCTTAAGCTTTTTAATTAAAATATAAAATCAAAACAGTGTAATTAACTCAATTTTTATATTGTAAGTTCATTAAATTAAAATTATATTTTTTATATTTTTCCATTTCTGTGAATAAAAACAAAGAAGAAGTACGGTTTCATCAATTTTCTCGCGCGCCAAACATCCGAATAATAAAAGACAAAAACAAAAAGGATAGAAAATAAAAAAAATAAAAATAAATTAAAAAAAATCTTTAATAAAAAAAGAAAAAAAAAAAAAAAAGAGGACAAGCGTGAAATAAAACCCTTCACTTTCTTTGGCATTTGTCTTCACTTCTTTTTATCTCTCTCTCTCTCTCACAGTAAGAAGAGAGTCTCTCTAATGGCTGTAGAATGAACAAACGATTACACAACAATCTCCTTCGTCTTGATGGCTTTAGAAGAAGAAGAGAGTCAAAACGCACCGTATTGCGTTGTTCTCGATGGTCTCTTCTGTGAGGAAGAAAAGACTGAGTTCGATGATGAGGGTGGGGAACAACAAGTAGATTTGTGCTGCGAAGAGGGTGTCAAAAAGTTTCCGTTTTTACAACTGGGTTTGTCTGATCAAGATATGTTTTGGGATGACGATGAGTTGTCAAATCTGATTTCGAAAGAAGCAGAAGAAGACTTGTCTAGAAAAAAACCGAGTCTTTATTATGACGAAATCTTAGATGATGAGTTTCTTGTTCTGTGTCGTGAAAAGGCTCTTGATTGGATTTTTAAAGTGAAGTCTCACTATGGTTTTAATTCCTTGACGGCTCTTCTAGCTGTTAACTACTTCGATAGGTTTATTACTAGCAGGATGTTTCAGTCTGATAAGCCTTGGATGTCTCAGCTTACTGCTGTCGCTTGTTTGTCTTTAGCTGCTAAGGTTGAAGAGATCCGTGTTCCTTTACTCTTAGATTTTCAAGTAAGTCTTCTTTCTTACTCTTTCCCTCAGATTCACTTTTAATGTCAGCTTGAAAATTTCCGATTTTGAGACTTTTCTCTTTCTTTATTAAGGTGGAAGAGGCAAGATATGTCTTTGAGGCTAAGACTATACAGAGAATGGAGCTTCTTGTTCTGTCTACTCTTGAGTGGAGGATGCATCCTGTTACTCCAATCTCGTACTTTGATCACATTATTCGACGATACAGCTTTCAATCTCATCAGCAATTGGATTTCTTGACTAGATGTGAATCTTTGTTGCTCTCCATCGTTCCTGGTAAATGTTTTAGACCTCTTTAGTTGATTTGAGTTTAGATCTCTAAATTCTTGTTCTTGTTTGTTTTTGTCAGATTCGAGGTTTCTGAGTTATAGTCCTTCTGTGTTAGCCACTGCAATAATGGTCTCTGTCATAAGAGATTCCAAGATGTGTGACGAAGCTGTATACCAATCTCAGCTCATGACTCTACTCAAAGTTAATAAGGTTTGTGGGTTTTGTTACTCTTAAAGTGATTATCTTTGGAACTTTTAATGCCTAAGGTGTAATTAGTATAAGGATCGAGAACTGATTCAATCATCATTTTTTACTTTAAAAACAGGAGAAAGTAAATAAATGCTATGAGTTAGTGTTAGACCACAGTCCAAGCAAGAAAAGGATGATGAATTGGATACAACAACCGGCTAGTCCTGTCGGTGTATTCGATGCATCATTCAGCTCTGATAGCTCGAATGAGTCATGGGTTGTGTCTGCTTCTGCTTCAGTCTCGTCTTCACCATCTCAAGAGCCTTTGCTCAAGAGGAGAAGAGTTCAAGAGCAGCAGATGAAGGTGTCTTCAATAAACAGAATGTTTCTCGATGTCCTTAGTAGTACTAGTCCTCGCTAATAATAATGATGTCTACAACTTTATCAAAAAATCTGTCGATTTAGAAAAAACGTTTAAAATCTGTTTCCATGTTTTACATATTATCCGGCTATGGTTAAATTCAGAAACATTATGTGTTTTTACTTGGCTCAATGGTGTCTGTTTCGTTTATTTGATTATCGAATAGTAGAGATCTTTTCCCATTTACATTAGAAGTTCCATTATGATCTACCTTGTTTCATCTAAAGATACAAGTCAAAGATTAGATCTTCAGATGCATCAGCAATACCATTACACTACTGGTACATATCTAAAAATATGACATACATTATTGGTTTGTTACTTAGTACAGATATGAGGGACTTTGTCCTTTGAATTGAAGAAGACAACTATTGAGTTAGTTGGACGACCAATAGTGTTGGACAACTATGGAGTTTGTTAGCTCCTCCATGATTTTTATTTTCCATTCAACTTTTTAAGTATTTTTGTTTTTGTTCCTTTTTCTGGGAGGGTTTTGATTTGAGAGGAAATGCGGAGAGACCAACACTTGGGTTGGTCCAAGTACTTGTGTTGTATTCAGTTGTGTGGTGAAAAGCAAAGTAGCAAACTTGTTGAGATATACACATAACAAACGTACACATATCACTTTATCTACTTCTTGCCATTGCTATGTCATGTCAAAACATTAAATAAATACCTTCCATGAAGAGTCTTGTTATTACACAGGACCAAATAGCATTGAATAGATTCAAAAGAAAATAAAATAAAATAGAAGCTTTTGGTTGAATTAGAATGAATGTACCAAAACCAAACCACTCATAAAAACTTTTGTTCTGTGATCTCTCAGAGATCTTGTGTGTTTCTTGAAACTCTAAGACAATTTTTTATATTATTTAGTACTTTAATTCAAGAAAGAAAGAAAAAAAAACACTAAAATTCTAAACTCTAATGAGATAATAATAAAATAAATCTTTCCCCTAAGGCAAACATGAATTTAAAAATTCTATTCTTCCAAAGGATTAATTACTGTCTTATGTTGAAGTTGAGCACCGGCCGTGGCATACTCCCACACACCAATATGAGCCGGCCTTGGGGGATGGTAAACGTCTTAAACTTCAATGGTCTATCAATTGGTGGGACCTCGATTTATATATCAACATTCATTACAAAACCAAAGTTTTCGTCATCATTTCTGATTATGAGTTCATTGAAAATCCAACATTAATCTTTTCAATATTCATTACTACTAGACAGCTAAGACCACTAATAAAAACAGAATCCTCTCATCTACAGTAGTAAAAGCTCAAAGCCTACAAAGATTTGGAAAATTCAAAATCACCGTTGACTTTCAATTATCACAAAACCTCAAATAAAGCTTTAAGATGTAAACTAAGCGTCACAAGAGATTCTATAATGCTTGGTCTTTCACACCGACTAATCTACTACCATCCATATGTTAGTTAGTATTATCTTTTTGTTATTTAAAAGCCTATCGACGCCTTAAGTACATCAAACATTGATACTGTGTTAGGCAAACCCTACCAAAACCGATTAACAATTAAAAAAAAATTAGCAGAACAAACCCGACAATCGAAGTATGGATCGTAACAACAAACATTATATTATAGTATAGTTTATTATATTAGGTCTCGCAATATAATATATATATATATAGTCCCATCGTGCACCGTCTTGTTCCTTTTGACAACAACCTATTTACAAATTTTTTTTAAGACACATTATTGGAATTATTATCATCCCACATCTCAGATATGTGTTCACCAAATGTTCACGTGCATCTCTCAAAATCTAGCTCAGTGTACAGCAAAGTTGTCAATTATTGCTAACTTACCCAATTTTAAAATTACCAAGAAAATTAAAAAATCTTCGATGTTTATAATGTTAAATCAATAAAGTTATGAAGTTTGTAACTAATTTGACATAAAATACGGAAAAGGAAATGAGAATAAAAAAAAAAAAAAAAAAAGTTATGAAACGGTTCGAAGAAGGTTGGGGAGAAGGTGCAAATGACGTTTGAGTGCGTTACTACGTTAGAGAGAAGAGAAAGACAGTTTACACACAAAACAGTCCCCCAAAACTGACACGTGGCAGTTGGCTCAATGGATGACAGTTAGTTGTTTGTTGAAAGATTACAGCCTGGATTTTTGCCATACACACAATTTATATATATTACTATAAAAAAAATTGATTCTCTCAATTGGCCAAACACTCTTTTGTCGTTTTGTCCATGTCATCCAAACTCTTCATCAATCTTTATTTAAAATTTTTTTCCGACCACTTACTTTTAATCCTTTGTGGCCGTTTCTTTGTAACAAGTTTATGAAACAGAGAATATTATTTATGAAAATCGTATCTCTAATCATATAATGTAAGTTTCCTTTGTTGTGTGACTTTGAATTTGGACATTTTAAAACGTACCACATCTAATTTTCAAATGTTCATTCAACAGAAACTGAACCTTTTTATAACTTTTTTTTTTTGTTGTTGTTAACCATGAAATCAACAAATGTTTTTCGTGTTTTGTTATATCCCAAATTTGTAGCATTAGGCAGTTTTATACCTTTTTGCAGTTAAGGATAAAAAAAACACTAACCAATTGAAAAGTTCTAGGAAAATTAATTTCATTTCTCAAAACAGTTACAAATCTTGTTTGGGTCAGTCAAAAAAATTAGTTAAAAAATAAAACTGTACTCCAAAACTTAACTTGACTAGTCCCTCTCCATTCCTCTCTTGGTGCAACATGTAACTACTTTAAAGTCCATAAACTTATATGATTAAAAAATAAATTCAAAATCAGACATTTCATGTTTTCAAAATAAATTAAATAATTTTTTAAAAATTTGGCTAGACGTTTCATATTTTTGAAAAAAAATTCAAAACTAAACAATCATAATCTGAAAAAACTAAATAAAGTTTAAATTTAAGCGTTTCGTATTCTCAAACGTAACACGCGTGTTCCTTAGTTTAAACTTTGAACCCTTTTACAAAAAAATAATGAATTTTCAAAACAGTTACAAATATTACTAGTTTTTCACTCAGCCAACATATGTTAAAATTTTACTTACCACAAGCTAACTAAAATTTTATTTTTTAAAAATTCTTCAAAAACTGTAATCAAAATTTTTTACCCCCTCAAATAATTCCAATTCAAAAAAATTCAAATTAGATATGTTTGCATTCTCAAAAATATAAATAAAAAGGAAACAAATTAGTAGTACATATCAGAAAAAGGTACAAATATTGGTATACAGGCTGGCTTTTGTCCAGTCAAAAAAGTCAGAAGTTTGCATAAAAAACTGTCTTTACCCAAACGGCCAAACCTAACCGTTATCTCTCCTCTTTATTCATCCCCCTCAGATATTTTTTTTTTAATTAATTATTTTCAAAAAAATTCAAAACTGCTTTTAATTTTTTTTTTTGTTCACCTCAGATTGTGCGAATAATATCAGAGCTTTCCTTGTAGGTTTCCGTGATTTTGTCGCCTTTAACTTCCCATCCTACCCCACTCGCTTCTCACGCGCGTTTCCCTCACTTCCTCTTTCAAACTAACTACTGTATATTACACGCTCCATCATAAAAAAAAAAACAGACGCAGCCCACAGATGATGACACGTGTTAACCTACAGCTGTATCCCAAAAACTTTCAAAACCGCTTGCGTGGAAGAAGCGGTGCCCTTAAGGCCATGACTTTCTCCACCGTCTCAACCGGTTTCCGGTTCAATTATCCTCTCTCTCTGTTATAAATATCTTTTTCCTCCTCTCTTCAGTTTCCTCTCATCTTCTTCTTCCTCTACAACCAAAAACAAAACCGAAACAAACAAAAAATATATATAAATAAAAGATTTTTTTTTTTTTTTCTTTCTCAAAAATGGCGGATCGAGTGAAAGGTCCGTGGAGTCAAGAAGAAGATGAGCAGCTACGAAGGATGGTGGAGAAATACGGACCGAGGAACTGGTCTGCGATTAGCAAATCGATTCCAGGTCGATCTGGTAAATCCTGTAGGTTACGGTGGTGTAATCAGTTATCTCCGGAGGTTGAGCACCGTCCTTTCTCTCCTGAGGAAGACGAGACTATCGTAACCGCTCGTGCTAAGTTTGGTAACAAATGGGCTACCATTGCTCGTCTTCTCAACGGTCGTACGGATAACGCCGTTAAAAATCACTGGAACTCGACGCTTAAGAGGAAATGCAGCGGCGGAGGCGGTGGTGTGGGGGCGGCGATGACGACGGTTACGGTGGAGGATGACGATGAGGAGGATTTAGATCGGCCGACGAAGAGAAGATCTGTGAGCTTTGATTCTGCTTTTGCTCCGGTTGATACTGGGTTGTACATGAGCCCTGAGAGTCCTGTTGGAATCGATGTGAGTGATTCGAGCACGATTCCGTCTCCGTCGTCTCCAGCGGCTCAGCTTTTTAAACCAATGCCGATTTGCGGCGGATTCTCGGTGGTTCCGCCGGCGTTATTACCGGTTGAGATGTCTTCGTCATCGGACGATCCGCCAACTTCGTTGAGTTTGTCACTACCTGGAGCTGAGAACACGAGTTCGAGCCACAACAACAACAACAACAACAACAACAACAGTGCGTTGATGTTTCCGAGATTTGAGAGTCAGATGAAGATTAATGTAGAGGAGAGAGGAGGAGGAGAAGGACGTAGAGGTGAGTTTATGACGGTGGTGCAGGATATGATTAAAGCTGAAGTGAGGAGTTACATGGCGGAGATGCAGAGAACAAGTGGAAGTGGTGGATTCGTCGGCGGAGGAGGTTTCAGGGATTGTGGCATAATAACACCTAAGGTTGAGTAGTTTTTTGTTTTTGGTTTAGGAGAAGGAAGGAACTCGAATCGATTTGGGATTTCCAAAAAGAGTATTCTTTTTTTTTTGGGGGTTTATGGTTAAATTAAAAAAAAATGGAAAAAAAAATGTACAGAGGAATTAAAATTTCTATGGAATAATCTTAAATCTCAAATGTTTTTCATTTACAGATTAGTGATGATATGGAACAGAAGCTTATAAAAACAAGTTTAGTATATACATCAAATTAGTGAGACATTCTTGTCACATAACACTGCCACCTAGATAGAGTCAGTCAACAAAAAGTAGGATAACAAGAAATATTCTACATGTACATTACTCTCTAATAGTAATGGTGATTAGTGAGTGAGACCTTGTAACATGTTACATGTACATTGTCAAAATCAAATATTATATCTATAGTAGTAGTATAGAAGAATTTTTATAGGTAGGTTGGTTAGATAACTTCATTTTTGTATAATTCATATTACTATTTACTTACAAAAAAATAATACATTTTACAGAAAATCAGTTATTTTTGTTCTTTTTTAATTATACAAAATCCTGTCAAGTTTCAATAATATACTGTATACATTTCTTTGTTCAACTCTAAAAATAAACTCCTTACCACATGATGAAAAGTGTCATTAAAATCATGAACTTTCAAATTTTGGCCATTTAAAACATGAACTTTGTTGTAGGCCATTTAAAACATTAACTTTCGTTGACTAGCTTTTTTAAACATGAAGTTTCGTTGATTAGGCCAAAAAAGACATGACGTTAAATCCGATAATTGACCTACAAACAGACGTTACTATGCCGTTAATCACTCCGTTACTAACAAAACGACGTCGTTTTAATGGAAGTTTTAGTTTGAAAAGTGTCATTTAAACCATGAACTTTTAAATACAGGCCATTTAAACCATGAACTTGTAAATATATGTCATTTAAACCATGAACTTGTAAATGTATGTCATTTAAACCATGAACTTTCAAATTTATGTTATGTAAACCATAATACATAAAAATGGTGATCAATCTTTCAAACTCTAGTGCAGTATCATAAAACAAGATGATCAATCCTTCAGACTCTAGTGTAGTGTCCTAATAAATGAAAAAGACTCAAGAAAAAAACAAAAAAACACAAAATACATGACAAAGATCGAAAAAGAATGATGAACTGATGTTCTTCTCTCTCTTTCTCAGAATCGCATCATGAGGCAGAGTCGAAGAAAGAAGAGATAAACTAAACTAAGGTTAAACGGGTTAGCCGATTAAGCTTATATACTTCTACAGTTTCTAATAAACCAATCGATTCGATTACCGAGTCAAACCAAAATACGGTTATTCAAATCAATTGCACCGAACGATTAAGCTTTCTCTCTTCGATTTGCTCCGATAACTAAAATTTTTAGGTTGTCTAGTTTTTACTGAATGCCCAGGGCGAGTTTATGGTTTAAATGACATAAATTAAAAGTTCATGATTTAAATGACATACATTTACAAGTTCATGATTTAAATGGCCTATATTTAAAAGTTCATAGTTTAAATAACATTATTTCAAACTAAAACTTCAATTAAAACGATGTCGTTTTGTCAGTAACGGAGTGATTAACGGCATAGTAACATCTGTTAGTAGGTCAACTATCAGATTTAACATCATGTCTATTTTGGCCTGGTCAACGAAACTTCATGTTTAAAAAAACTAGTCAACGAAAGTTGATGTTTTAAATGACCTACAACAAAGTTCATGTTTTAAATGACCAAAATTTGAAAGTTCATGATTTTAATAATATTTTTTCCGTTATAAAGTTTTGAAGATTTTGATTTTTAATAAGTTTATGGAGTAAATAAAACAACTGTACGGTGTGATGTACTGATTTTAAAATAAAATAAAAAAGTGCGTTACTAATAAGTAATAAAACACAAAAACTACGTCGTATTGGTTGCTGGGTTTTGTCTCAAAGCAAAAGCGGCTTTGGTTCCCCGTAGATCTAAAGTTAATACGTTCGTCTCGCCTCTTCCCTCACTCAGCTTCTTTTTATTCCTTCCCCCCCTCCCAAATTTCTCCGGCGGTACGATCAAATCACATCGGATATTATTAATTCTGCCGGCGATCAAATGGCGCTGTCGTCAATCGCAGCGACGGTCTCAATCCTAATCTATCTCTCTCTCCCTTATTCAATCACAGCTGGTGGTGAAAACATCCTCCACCAATCTCCCACCGCTGGATCACGGCGTCCAATGGTGTTCCCATTGTTTCTCTCCGAATCAAATTCATCTTCTTCCTCGAGATCTTTATCTCTTCCCCATCGGAAACTCAACAAAGCCGACTCAAAATCACTGCCTCACTCTCGCATGAGACTCTACGACGATCTTCTTCGTAACGGGTTAGTAAATTAATTTTTCTTCCTTCGTTCCGATCCGAGTCCGTGTAGCTTCGCTTCGATTGATGTTTATCGAATTCATTTGTATAGGTATTACACAACGCGGCTTTGGATTGGTACGCCTCCACAGATGTTTGCTCTTATTGTTGATTCTGGGAGTACTGTTACTTATGTTCCTTGTTCTGATTGTGAACAATGTGGCAAACACCAGGTACTTTGCTTCAACTTCTTCAAACCAACGTAAAGTTCAAGTCTTTTGTAAAAAGTTCATATTTTGATTATGCCCATTGATTCAGGACCCCAAGTTTCAGCCAGAATTGTCAACTACTTATCAACCTGTTAAATGTAACATGGATTGTAACTGTGACGATGATAAGGAACAATGTGTTTACGAGAGAGAGTATGCTGAACACAGTAGTAGTAAAGGTGTGCTTGGTGAAGATCTCATTTCGTTTGGCAATGAAAGCCAGCTGACACCTCAACGAGCTGTTTTCGGTTGTGAAACTGTCGAAACCGGTGATCTTTATAGTCAACGAGCTGATGGCATTATTGGATTAGGCCAAGGTGATCTTAGTCTTGTGGATCAGTTGGTGGACAAAGGTTTGATTAGCAACTCTTTTGGTTTGTGTTATGGAGGGATGGATATTGGTGGAGGTTCGATGATTCTTGGAGGTTTTGAGTATCCTTCTGAGATGATATTCACTGAGTCGGACCCTGATCGTAGGTATGTTTGTTTTTTTTCCCAAGGGACTGCTTTTTGTCTGGTTGACGAAATGGGGATCTTTTGTATTAAAATCCTAACGGGATACGTTTAATACCTTTCACACATTTACTCTAGTTTCGGGATGGCGACAGTCCATATTACAATATAGATTTGACGGGGATACGTGTTGCTGGGAAGCAGTTGTTGCTCAACTCTAGAGTCTTTGATGGAGAACATGGCGCCGTTTTAGACAGTGGTACAACTTATGCTTATCTCCCGGATGCAGCATTTGAAGCATTTGAGGAAGCTGTAAGACTTTTCTAAATTATATTATACCTTATAACTGTTAGGTTGTGCCTTTTCTTACATTGAGCTTTTATCTTATTGTATGGAAGGTTATGAGAGAAGTTTCTACATTGAAGCAGATTGATGGTCCTGATCCAAATTTTAAAGATACTTGCTTCCATGTGGCTGCAAGGTATTATTATTTTGCAAAACTTTGTGATCTATATTATAACTTTTCAATCAAGGGAAGTGACTGACTGTTAGATTGGTTCATGCTCAAGTAATGATGTCTCTGAACTTCCGAAGATATTCCCATCAGTCGAGATGGTATTTAAGAGTGGGCAGTCGTGGCTGTTGTCCCCCGAGAATTACATGTTCCGAGTAAGTAATTTATCCCTTAAATCTCTTAAAAACGTTCCATTTTCTCTCTATTAGCTAGCATTATAGTAGGTTTCTGAAGTAGTATATATTAGTCTCTATGTGTCTGGTTTTGGTTTAGCCACTAATTTGTAGCTGATATCAAGTTGCTGATGTGATTACCTTTTTGTTCAACAAAGCATGCCAAGGTGCATGGCGCATATTGTCTCGGTGTATTCCCAAATGGAAAAGATCATACAACTCTTCTAGGAGGTAAATAGATATCAATACTCTTATTTTGGCTACTTTGATTTTTTTGAAGAAGAACTTTTCATTTTATTGGTTACATATATAATCTTATATTATCAGGAATTGTGGTCCGCAATACGCTTGTTGTGTATGATCGTGAGAATTCTAAGGTTGGATTCTGGAGAACAAATTGTTCAGAGTTATCCGATAGGCTTCACATCGATGGTGCAACACCACCTGCCACTTTGCCTTCGAATGATTCAAATCCATCCCAAAATTCATCAAGCAATCTCTCAGGTTAGCACCGACAGCAGTAGATTTTATCTAAACTCTTTCGTCTTGGAAGTTACCAACTGAAAAGAAACTAATTCTGGGTCTGATGTTTGTGGTACTTGATTCCTCAGGTTTGAGTCAAATTGGTCAAATAAACCTTGATATTCAACTAACAGTCAATTCGTCCTATTTGAAACCTCGGATTGAAGAGCTCTCCAAGTCATTCTCCAAAGAGCTCGATGTCGAATCTTCACAGGTGAGCTAAACTGATAAAACACGCAATAACTTGTAAGCCTTATGCACTGATGTTGCTAATATTGAGTAAGACAAATGTATAACTGTTTCCATCTCAGGTCATTTTATCCAATCTCACGTCCGAAGGAAACAATACTCTCCTCAAAATGGTTGTCGTCCCTCCTGAACCTTCTACGTGGTTCTCAAATGTCACAGCAACGGTATATGATTTTACGATAAACTTTTCCTTGCATTACTCTTGATTCGATTACCTACTTAGACTTTCCATTATGCTTTCTTGTAGAGTATAGTTTCACGGTTTACCAACCACCAAATCAAGCTTCCTGAAATCTTTGGGAACTATCAGCTGGTTAATTACAAACTCGAGCCTCCAAGAAAACGGTACGCGCCAAATTTTCATTCTTAACCGTAGTAAAAAGACTATCACTCGTTGTCTCAATAAAAATAAAAGTCATTTCCTTTCGTTTTATAGGACGAACAACAGCATTGTCGTGATCGTGATTGGGATCATCGCTGTAATTATGGGGTTATCAGCTTATGGAGCTTGGTTGATATGGAAACGGAAGCAAACATCAATACCTTACAAACCTGTGGATGAAGTCAATCAAGTCATAGTCGCTGAGCAGGAACTGCAACCTATACAAAGAAACAGTTTTTAAAATTTTATTCTCTCTTAAATCATACAAAAGCTGTTTGGTCTTGTTCAAAAGAAAAAACAGTATCCCAACTGTCTTAATGATCTTTATTGTTTAGTAAATAATGCCAACTTTTTCGTTTTAATTTATGAAAGTTCTCGTTTTATTTAATTAATTTGTTTTGGTTTTTTTCTCTCTTAGATACTCTCACATATGTAAAAAATTAACTTTATATTTGATTCTTTCAGATTTAAATATTTGAATAGAAACAAAGAAATTGTCTTTTCTGTTTTAATGCTTGGCGTAAAACTAGGTGAATCGTTTATTTTGTATTAATTTCCTAGATACTAAAAATGGATACAAAACTTGTGGAATGGGTCAAATTCAAACCAAGAGAAAAAAGGGAAACATTTAGTAAATTTTTGAACTTTTAGGCAGAAGTGAATTAATTGCTCACTACTGTCAAAAACTGTATCGAGAAAGTAATCCCAATAAAATAAAAAACAGAAAGATAGTATAAGAATATGGGAAAAAAGAAGAAGACCAAAAGGAAAAGATATAAACAAATAAAGGAAAAAAGAATATTTACAAATATCAGTTTACAAAAATTAAGAAAAAAAAAAATACAAATAAAAATCAACATTTAAAAATAATTTTGTAACAGATTTTTACTTATGAATTATAAAAATCAAAAATCAAAATTTACAACAGCCATTACTAAAGTAAATTGGGATTAAAACCACAAAATTATCGTTTTGGATTCAGTAATCGGTGGTCTCTCGGAGAAGTAGTTGGTGAGTATCTCTCTCTCTCTCTCTCTCTCTCTCTCTCTATCATCTCTCTTCTCTGTTTCTTCTTCTCTCTATCTCAAAGGGTTTAGGGTTTAAGACTCTCCAAGAAATTTGGATTTTTTCTAACAGATCTGATCACCAAATCTATTCCGGGTTTGTGTTATTATCTTCTAAGATCACCGAATCACTTAATTTTCGCGAAAAGTTTCTTGCTTTTCCCCTTTTTTCTCGGTTGTAGGATTTGAACAAACTCTTTAGGCTTTGAGATCAGTAAGAAGAACCAATTTCACTGCTTTATCAGAATTAGATTTCATTAAAGTTGAAACCTTTATGTTCGAATATTTTGTTTTTTCGATTGTAGAAGAAGAAAGTTGAAAGCTTTTTTTTTGAAGGAGGGGCTTAATGGCGCTTAAACCAAAGCCAAGATCTGAAATCGATGTCTCAGATTGTTCTGGGAAACAACAGTCTGATGATGGTAATGGAGTTAGGTGTGAAGAGGAGGACGAGGAAGTTGAAATCATGGAGTGTTTTAATCTGATTGATGATGTGTTTCCAGAAGAAGAAGGAGAAGAAGAGGGTTTGTGTGAAGTGTCGTCTTCTTCGAGTTCTTTTGGTGATTCATTGTGTGATCGTGATGCTGATGATTTTGGTTTTGGTGATGGAGATGAAGCTCAGTCTATGTTGAGCAAAGATTACCCATTGCCTGATGGGACTGAGTTTTTGGGTTTGACTAAGAAGAAGACTGATGAGAGGTGGAAGAGACTAACTAAGTCTTTGATGTGGAGATGCAAGTGGATAGAGCTTAAGGTTAAGGAGATTGAGTCTCAAGCTAGAGGGTATGAGAGAGAAGTTGAAGATTACTATTTGACTAAACAGTTTGATTTGGAGAAGTCTAAAATGGAAGGGCTTGATGGGAAAGCGATTCCTTTTCGTGAACACACTGAAAAGAGGAATGTTTTTAAGAGAGGAAGAAGGAAACGAGTGGAAGAGACTACAGATGTTGCAGCTTATATGTCTAACCATAATCTTTTCTCTTATTCCGGTATATCCACATTGCAGCTTTTCTTTGCTTCGTTTAACTTTCTGCTTCATCTCGAAAACAATGGTCTAACTTTGTGTTCTTTAACTTTGTGATCAGAGAAACGGGTGCCAGTAAATGTTAAGTCGCAGTATCTTGATTCAGGTAAGATATATATTATATAGAGTTTATCAAAATGAGGTGGTTGTTTGATGTTAAATGTCTGATCTTGGCGATGAATCTTGGATGTTATATTAGATATTGGTACAGGCCGCAAAGCTACAGGCAAGCAAGATGGAACTGAAGATGATTGTCTTCTATCTGAGTTAGATTGTTCTGATGATTTCTTAGCAAAGCTTCTGATTAAGATTGATGAGGCACAGGTCAAAGCAAGAAGTTTAAAGAAGCGTGTTGATCAGTTGATGTTGGATTCTCAGACTTCATTGATCCCTGAAACGATAGCTCCCTGTCATCCAGACTTTAGGATACAGAATGGCAAACAATATGCTCTTGTTGAAGATCCGTTGACTCGTAATCAGAGAGAGGCGAGTGTGCAATGTATACCTGCTGATCATACCGAACATCTATTGGTGCCTCAAATTCCTCCCACTCAAAGTGGTGGGCAATGTTTGACTAAAAACTCTCCAATATCATCTAATAGCTTAAGATTTCACCCTATCCTTGAAGACGTAAGAATTGTTTCTTAATCATTTCCTATTATAATGTTTTGGTTGGAGTTGAAAGAGAGTTCAAATATATGAATGGTTTGTTGTGCAGCTGCTAATGGATGACAAAGAGATGAATGATGAGGACTTGGAAGCAGACGAGGAGAAGCTTGATTACTTCAGGAAGCTAATCAATGAGATTACAGGCGTGGTATCACCAGAAGAATCAAATGCAGAAAAAGATCCTCAACCGGCTACCAAGAGGTGTAAAACTTCTCACTGAAGCTCTTTCTCTGTACAGGAGCCTTATCTTCTTGCTTGGTGAACCATGTCCATAAAGCTCTTAGAAGATAGTAATATCGTATATTTCGTTCATTCTTCTCTCTCTCTCTCTCTACTAACTCTTTGGATTTGGTTCTTTGAGAATTCTGAGACCAAAATAGGTTTCAGAGTTTGTGCACAGTTTATGTGACTTAGATCCGTATCATAGGCTATCTATCTATCTTTCTTGTTCTATATGAGTCGTAGACCCTTTATTACTCTAAATGCAAATCTTCTTGAGCTTTCTTTGTGGAGTATTCATGTGCACAAGAATCCAAAACACATAAGCACGCCGATTAAACAACCTGTGATTAAACTAAACATGACACTAGACTCTGTTTTGGTTTACTTTAATAACCTTGAGAAACTTTATCCGACACATACACATGTCAAGTCGAGAACTTAGTCTGAACTCTGAAGTGTTTTTCCTAGAAAAGGGCTCTTTCTTGATTTTCGAATCTTGTAAAAGAAATGATTAACATGAAAGATGAGTCAAGTTAGTGGTCGTTTATTACCTGTAAAAGCCAAATATTAGTGATAATTAATTGAGTTTAAAGAGAGGCTTTTTAGGTAGCCGCATTTTCTTGAGACCCAAACAAACACTTTGATATTTGTAGGACGACGACAGTTTCTTCACTTTCATTGGCTTACTTGTTGAGGGGACCGCAAATCCATTTTCACTTGCTCTCTTTTAAAATTCCATAGTCTTTACATTACAAGTCTTGAATTTGTACGCAAGACATTAATCAATTATTCCCACAGGCGTAATGTCGTACTCGGGACTTGCATTCTATAAAAACATGCTTAAGCTTCCTTTTCTTATCTTGAAAAGTCTCAAATATCTGTCTAACCATCAATTTATGTTTGGTATCCAAAAACTTTATGATTCCATAATTCATACCATAAGGTTCACTACATGGAAAAGTCTTTAGCTGTCACCATTTTAGTACACATGAAATTATTCACTACATTTGGACATGATTGATTGATAACATCATGATGTCCATGGTTCCATTACCTATATCTAGAGTTTTGTGTGAACGCAAACATTTTGGTTTCTTGGTTTACCTAATTTTGGGTAAAGAACACGAAACCTTGATGATGCATATCAGTATTCTGATTCATTACGTTATACTACTAACTTTATACTATAATTAAGTCAATAATCTTGGAACTTGAAGTGGAAAGTTAAAGGCTAAAAGAGGAGGAGCCGCCATAAACTTTCCACGCCGGCGAATATTTATGGAATAAAAAATTTCTTTTGTGTTAGCAATTAAAATATAATTAACCCAAAAGAGAAAAACTTATTTGGTCTTTTTGGCCTTAAAGCATAAGTGATTTGTGCCTTCTTCTCTTTCAAGATTTATTAGTTGTTACCTTCTTGAAAAACCAAAAGGCAAATCAAAGAAGAAGAAAGATGCTCAAATTCGATGAACCACAGTGCACAAACCCATCATGTTTCTTCTGCAGCATGAAAGAGACCAACCCTTTCCGTCGAAGATCCAAACTCGCCGCAATTTTCAAAGAGATCCCTCGTACGGAGTCAAAAGACCATGTCTTGGTCTTGAGTGGTCTGTGGAATATAGCCATGTCCGAGCCTGACGATCCTGAGTTCCCATCACTAGGTTTGTTCGAGTGTATGTCAAAACTCATACAAAAGTCAATGAAAAACAGTGCTTGGCTTCTCAAAGACCAGAACATATTCATCCCTTACTACGCAGCTCATATCATCGGATCATATGTTATGAACAAAGAGGATTTGGCTGCAAGAGCGGTTGATTCAAAGGCTTTTGTTGTTCCTGCTTTGTTGGAGCTTTTGAGAGGGAACATCAGTTGGGTTGAGCAGCGAGCCGCGGCTCGAGCACTTGGTCACTTAGCTAGCCATGAGAAGAGCTTTGAAGTGGTTTCTTTGTTCGAAGAAGAAATCGTGAAGCTTTCGATGGAGATAGCTACTAGTTGTTTGAAGAATGTTTACATAAGCTTTCTTGGGGTTGAAGATAGCGAGAGGTTGAAGTATCATAGCGACTTGTTGACGAGAGGGCTTGGTGGGTTAGAGACAGAGAATCAAAAGGCAGAGGAATGGGGGATTCAACTACAATGTTGGTCTTTGTTTCTATTGAATAGTTTCGCATCGCGAGGTAGGTCTATTGACCGAATCTGCGAGGAAGGGTTCTTGAAGAAGGTGGTTGAAATGTGGGGAGGATTAGTAAACCGGAAGTCTCCTGGAGGAATTGGATTGATAAAGACTCTTTGTAAAACAGAGTTGGGGAGAAAGAGAGTTAGTGAGGTTAAGGAAGTGATTAAGAGACTTTGCGATCTTTCAAGATCGTCTGATGATTGGAAAGAAACTGCTTTAGATACTCTTTTGTTGCTTCTTAAAGACTCAAACGTTAGGTATCGAGTTATTGATGTTTTAGGTTATTGTTTAGTGGATTTAGCAGAAGATAGAATCGTTGGAGAAAGAGTAGCTCAGATAGTTTTACAAGATTATCACAAGATTAAGTATAGTGGCTTGAAGATGAACAGCGAGGAGGCACATAGAAGTATTGAGAATCTATGGGAGATTAAAGTAGAGAGGAAGAAGAAAGAGAAGCTTATGAGTGACATAGAGCTTGAAGAAAGAAGAAAGATGGTGAAATCGTTGAAGAAACAAGGGAAGAAGAAGTTTCTGATGGGTTTTGTTAAAGAAGCGATGGAGATTTACACAGTGGGAATAGATTTGTGTCCGTTGGATATGATACGAGATAGAGTTGTGTTGTTTAGCAATAGAGCACAGTGTTACTTGTTGTTGAAGCAAGCTGAGTATGCTATTAGTGATGCTACTAGAGCTTTGTGTTTATCTGGTGTGGATGATCCTCACGGTAAGAGTTTATGGAGAAGATCTCAAGCGTACGATCTTAAAGGATCGGGGAGGGAAAGCCTAATGGATTGTTTAACGTTCGTAGATCAACGACACAAGCATTCCAATACGCAAAGGATACCATACTACGCTGCGCAGATGATAAGAAAGCAGATGCGTAGATTTAAAGATATCTATGTCTCATTGTAAAATACTAGATTTTAACCCGACAGAGTATTTGTGACTAATATTTTTATATTTGAAGGTGTATTTGTTTGTCAATTTTGTTTGCTACATTTAGTGTTTAAAATTGTATAATTGTATTTTGTTGTTAATTTTCTGATTATGAAGTGAAATATAATGAAATATAATTAAAAGGATATATTACGAAATGTACTTCAAAAATACTTGAGTTTAAAACATGAAAACATAAATGATTACTAATTACCAACTGCACTGCACATAACAGCGTACATAACAGTACAAAACACAATCATTCAATTGATTAAGAATAGACTGCAACGCTGCGTTGGTGTAGAATTGGAGATCATCTAGCAAAATTGAACCGTCTACCTTTGTTGTATTTTTACCGTACACTATAAGCAACTTTTTATTTGGCAAAGGAGTCCCTTCGAACAACCATTGACTCCCCAAAAAAAGACTTCCCATTCTATTGGATTATAGTAGCCGATAATTTTAGATCAAGAGTCCTGCACCAAGGAGACACATTCAACAAACACTTCCCATTTCCTAGGGTTAAATTAGCCGGGATAACATAAGAAAAAACAATACGCCGGAGAAAAACATGGTTGGAGAGGTTTTTTTGTTGTTGTTTCAAATCCATTTTTTTATAATTATTTAAGACGAGCAATGATTTCACTTTCATCATTTTTCTTTTAATTATTCGAGAGATAAATTCCTATAAATGTAAATGGAGGAATGGATTCTTAAAAAATAATGCAATATTAATTCAAAATTATTAAAAACATGCAATATTACTGATTTCGGTGAGAAGTTGCTAAGGGCATGGTTATAGGTGTATAGCAACTCAGCCAATTCTGAGATTGATCGAACGCGAGCTTCGTACCATTGACTCTTTTCTTTGTAGTTCGTTGGCATCTCCTGAGCCATATGAACAATGGATGCCATTCATTCTGCATAATTAACGGAGGATAGTACAAGAAGAAGCACGACGTCGGAGAGAAATGGTTAGAGAGTTTTTTCTTTGTTGTTTCAATTTTTTTTTTTATATAGTTATTTAAGAGGAGCAGTGATTTCACTTTCAAGATTTTTTTTTGAATAATTCGATAGAAAGATTTGTATTTCCATAAATGTAAATTAAGCAATGGATTCTTTAAAAAATAATGCGTAGATTAGCATTTGAATTCGCAAAAGACATCATACTATACGTAGATTTAAAATTTTAAAATACTTACGCTGAGTTATATAATATGTGGTATTTCTTTTTATTTCTTACAATATATGTATATATAATATATGTCGTTTTTTGTTCAAACATATGTTTCTTTACGTATCACTGAAAGTTTCTATTGTTCTAATAGAAATATGATTTTAAAATACCAATTATAATTTTTTTGTTGGGTCAATATATCATAATATCTCTACAGTTGTATTTATTTACAGAAAAAAACCCTTAACATCCTATACTGATCCACTCAGTCTATATGACTATATATTTAACAAAAAAAATTTATATCTTATGTATCTCTCTCTCTCTATCCATCCATATTGCTATTGACTCTTTCTTGATTTACATGCATGGAAACTAATTAACCACCTGGTTCATAACCGCCTCCCTTTGTGTTATGTCACTGAAGTGTTCCGTGCTATTAGCTTTGATATATTAGTTTGTGTTTACAATGATTAATGATATTTGGTTTAGAGTACTACTATATTAATATTTCATCATGCAATCTTGTTGACTTGTTGTAGTGGTTAAAAAGTTAAGAAAATAAACTATAGATATAATGTATATATAATGTGGTCCTTAATTACTTAAAACTAGGAGATATCCCGTGCTTAAAGCACGGATCAACATTTTTTAAAAAAATTATAATATAATAATAAAAATTATTTTTATATTTTCTTTTAAAAGTTATTTTGTTTGAGATAATATTTATTTTTAATTATTCTACAAATCTATTGGTTTTTTGAATACTAATTATTTTAGAATATTATAGTAATTTATTTTTGACGTATATTACAATTTTACATTGTTTGTTTGTTGAATTTCCATCATTATTTTGTGAAATATGAAGTACTAATTTTAATATTGTAATTGTTAGCAAATAAAATATAATTTCTCATCTATATCAATTAAGTTTTACCAACCCGCCAATGTGGAAATTAAAACATATTTTTTCATAGATTGAGTAATATATCTTCGTTTCTAAAAATTCAAATCACAAAATATGCTGAAAAAATTCTGCATTTTATTAATCATAAGTATGATATGAAAATTTCAAACAATTTGTAAATAAAATAAAATAAAGATGATAGTAGAATCATAATTTCAAATCTTAACAAAATCTTCAAAATTTAGTTATTAAAAATAATTATATTGTCTAATTGGATATAAAATCTTAGTTTTTGAAATTCTGATTGGTTTATATATTTTTCTAAATATTAGAGAGAGAAAATATTTTTTTTTTCTAAATATTAGAGAGAGAAAATATATATTTTTTTTATTTTTCTAGATTATATTTGATCTGTCAGTTTTTTTTAATTAATTACTTATATTTAATTAATTTATTAACTTTATTAAATTTTTCTAATGGCAATTGAATGTAATTTTTTACACATTTTAAGGTTACTTTTATATTTGTACTTCCCAATTAATATAGTAGGATTCTGTGGCAGCCTACAGTTACCCTTTTGATAACATGAAGACTCTGGTCATCATCTTAAATGTTTTTCTAAAGCACCGATGTTTTAGTGATAGATTATTTTTAGCTATAACTCCATCAAAACATTACAATAGTTCTCAAAAACTTTGAAATAAGAAAAGAAGAAAAAAACAAATTGACAAAGTTTTGTGAAAGCAAGAATATAAAAATGTAAGTAAAAAGTAAGCAAAACATAAGCAAAATATAAACAAATTTTAAGAAAGTTTTTTAAAATAAAAGATTTGTATTCCCTATATATGTATGGATATGCATATATCAAAATCAATATAAAACTACAAAACCACATTTTAAAATCTGTTAGCACATCCGGTTTGGGCTACCAACCTTGGAATCTCTTTCTAATTAGTGTTTGGTTGACAAAAAAAAACAAACTGTTAGCACAAAGCGACTAAACTAGGTTTACAAAACGATTAAACGAAAAATATCAACAATTAATTAATAATATAAATATATTATCTCTAACTTTGACCCTGAGAAAGGATAGCTTAGTTATTTGATTTTTCTTTGAACAAAAAAGAGTTATTTGATTAAGAAAAAAAAAATACAATATGTTTTGATCATCTCTCGAGAAGGGTTGTTTGTAGATATTTTTTCATTACAATGTACTCACACATTCATAGGATTAGGCCACCGTTATCAAATATAAATGTAGATTATAAACTTTTCACAGTTTTGGCAAAAGTGTCATAGTTCTATACTTCTATACATGTAACGTGTAGTCTTTAGCTTGTAAACTACCTCGGGCACAACTGCTAGTATTCCGGGTTTACCAGAGAGAATCTCTACCTCTTTAGGAGTGAACCACGCCGAGAACCCATTGATCGCATGGTAGTACTTGTACAGTACTTCCCGGAGGCTGAGATGGACTTCACCGACGACTCGTACCATTTGGATTTCTCTGCAGAGTTCATTGTCGTTGTAGCAGTGTGAACGATGTAGCTTGACCGTTCACACTGGAATACATGGAGAAGAACGAGCAAAACTGAACGGAAGAGAACCATGGTTACCCAAATTTCTAGAATTTGAATACTCAGATTAAGAATATAAAAGCTCTTCTTTTATTAACTTTAGAAAAACTGACTCAAAAAACTAAAGCTTCTTAATCTCTATCTCTCAAATCCCTACAACTTATGCAGACCTTAACACCCCTTTTATATAAAACACCAAAACCAATTCGTAATAGGAATCACCTATTTGTGTACATTAACACATAAGTGGAAAACTGATGGGTACTTAAACTAAGTTTGCGGTTGGGTTTGGTACAAAGTCTCCATCCCATTTAAAAACAAACATTCAACAAGTATTAGTAATGAATGTTTTAAAGAATAGTAATAATTAGCATATGTTTTGAGGATATATATATAGTCCATATGTATAATTAGTGCAACTTGAGGTTAGATGATATTAATGATTTTATAATATATAGAATTAGTAACCAGTCATATTTTTGTAGCTCTGATTTTTTCACCTGTAGAAAAAGCAAACACATAATTATTGGACTGTCCTGAGCAAAAACAAAAGTAAAACTGCTAATCTTACCACGTAGTATCGTTTACTATCATTGAAACTGACGGCCACATGCAAACTATCTTTGTAAAAATCATCTAGCGGTCCAAGATCCAAAAGCTGCAGTGTTATATATTACGTTTCATTTTGTAATCAATGTTAGTATGCATGGTTGCAAAAAAAATGTTAGTATTGTATTAGATACTATACTATAAGTCCATGAATGTTTTTGGAAGATTTTAAATTACTTACTGGTCGTGAAAAGTAGAAGAATCCATAGAGTTAATTGCAAATTTTAACATTAATGTCCCTTCGGGGACATCCGATGAGACATTAATGGCTAGCATTTCAGTACACGTCAAAACAGCTTGTCTCAGCTCATACAATTCTTTGTTGAGTTTATAGACATTTTTCCCTTCACCTTTCTTCTCAAATCCTTCTGGCTGCCGCGTTGCCACGTCACGTCAAAATAGCTTGTCTAAATTCAAATCCGTATCATAGGCTATATCGATCTTTCTTTGTTCTATATGAGTCATAGACCATTTATTATTATAATTCAAATCTGCTTGAGCCTTCTTTGTTGAGTATTCATGTGCACAAGAATCCAAAACCCGTAAGCACGCCGATTAAACAACCTGTGATTAAACTAAACTAACACTAGACTCTGGTTTGGTTTCTTTAATAATCCTGGTAAACTTTATCCGACACATACACATGTCAAGTCGAGAACTTAGTCTGAACTCTGAAGTGTTTTTCCTAGAAAAGGCTCTTTCTTGATTTTCGAATTAACATAAAAGATGAGTCAAGTTAGTGGTAGTTAAATTAGCTGTAAAGGTCAAATATTAGTGATAATTAATTGAGTTTAAAGAGAGGCTTTTTAGGTAGCCGCATTTTCTTGAGACCCAAACAAAGACTTATTTTTTCCTAAGGGACAGTTTCTTTACTTTCATTGGCTTACTTGTTGAGGGGACCGCAAAACCAATTTCACTTGCTCTCTTTTAAAATTCCATACTCATTACATTACAAACCTTGAATTTGTATGCAAGACATTAATCAATTATTCCCACAAGCCTAATGTCGTACTCGGGACTTGCATTCGATAAAGAACATGCTTAACCTTCTTCTCTTTCAAGATTTATTAGTTATTACCTTCTTGAAAAACCAAAAGGCAAATCAAAGAAGAAGATGCTCAAATTCGATGAACCACAGTGCACAAACCCATCATGTTTCTTCTGCAGCATGAAAGAGACCAACCCTTTCCGTCGAAGAACCGAACTCGCCGCAATTTTGAAAGAGATCCCTCGTACGGAGTCAAAAGACCATGTCTTGGTCTTGAGTGGTCTGTGGAACATAGCCATGTCCGAGCCTAACGATCCTGAGTTCCCATCACTCGGTTTGTTCGAGTGTATGTCAAAACTCATACATAAGTCAATCAAAAACAGTGTTTGGTGAAATCGTTGAAGAAACAAGGGAAGAAGAAGTTTCTGATGGGTTTTGTTGAAGAAGCGATGGAGTACACAGTGGGGATAGATTTGTGTCCGTTAGATATGATACGAGATAGAGTTGTGTTGTTTAGCAATAGAGCACAGTGTTACTTGTTGTTGAAGCAAGCTGAGTATGCTATTAGTGATGCTACTAGAGCTTTGTGTTTATCTGGTGTGGATGATTCTCACGGTAAGAGTTTATGGAGAAGATCTCAAGCGTACGATCTTAAAGGATCGGGGAGGGAAAGCCTAATGGATTGTTTAACGTTCGTAGATCAACGACACAAGCATTCCAATACGCAAAGGATACCATACTACGCTGCGCAGATGATAAGAAAGCAGATGCGTAGATTTAAAGATATCTATGTCTCATTGTAAAATACTAGATTTTAACCCGACAGAGTATTTGTGACTAATATTTTTTATATTTGAAGGTGTATTTGTTTGTCAATTTTGTTTGCTACATTTAGTGTTTAAAATTGTATAATTGTATTTTGTTGTTAATTTTCTGATTATGAAGTGAAATATAATGAAATATAATTAAAAGGATATATTACGAAATGTACTTCAAAAATACTTGAGTTTAAAACATGAAAACATAAATGATTACTAATTACCAACTGCACTGCACATAACAGCGTACATAACAGTACAAAACACAATCATTCAATTGATTAAGAATAGACTGCAACGCTGCGTTGGTGTAGAATTGGAGATCATCTAGCAAAATTGAACCGTCTACCTTTGTTGTATTTTTACCGTACACAGTAAACAACATTTTATTTGGCAAAGGAGTCCCTTCGAACAACCATGACTCCCCAAAAAAAAGACTTCGATGTCACTGAAGTGTTCCGTGCTATTAGCTTTGATATATTAGTTTGTGTTTTTCCCTTTTCCCATGTCATTTTTTTAAAATAACCTTTCATGTTGGTTATTTTCAAAAAATTTTTTTTTCTACATATACAAATTCTAAACCCTAAATTTCAAATTCTAACCCTTTAAAACTATATCTTAAATGTAAAATAGAGAATCCAAAGCTAAAAAAAAGAAAATCTAAAAATTAATTTAACATATTGGAATTGTAAAAGAGGGTGAAAATAAAAATGTTCAAATTTTTTTTAAAAAGAGTATCCAAAAAGGGTATTTTTAACAAATTCTCTTTGGTTTTAGAGTACTACTATACTAATATTTCATCATGCAATCTTATTGTAGTGGTTAAAAAGTTAAGAAAATAAATTAACTATAGAAATAATGTATATATAATGTGGTCCTTAATTGCTTAAAATTTTATGTCTAGATCAATGTCTATTATAATATTTTTATTTAATTAAAAATATGTATTATTTAAAAAAAATACTAAATGAACCAATAAAGAAAGATTGAAACCTTACTTTTATGTATATGATTAATAATTAAATGTTCTATATCAGTAATATTAATTTGTTCTCTATAAATTTGTTAATATTCAGAAAACCTTAACAAATTATTTATTTTGGAGTTTTATCTAAATAATGTTGGTGAGGAATTATACCCGTCTCTAAACAGTTGTATATTGGTTTGGGGATCACTAAGAAGTTTCGGGGATGACTTCTTTTTCTCTTCGAATTGGGATCAGTCAAACCATATATGGCTTGAACTTGAACTTGAACTTGCGATTTTGAGGAACTTTTTGTTATTGGACGGATCTATGTCGGTTCAAGTTTAACCGCATGTGTAATTAGGTTATAACACCATGCTAAATTAAATGTATTTTTAATTTTAATGAATAAGGTACATGTTGTAACATTCGTGAACCGAATTTTCAGAAGGTGCATCGATCGATGTAAGGCCGGTTTTTTGCGAGTCAATTTAGGTTAAACGCTCGTTTGGTTGCATTTTGGGTTAGGAAAACTCTTGAAGTCGATTTTAAAAGGAGTTTTTGTCGTCATTCGTCGATTTTAGCCGTTTTTGAGAGAAAAAAAAGAGAGAAAGTGTTCTTGAGAGTTCTGGTTAGTTTTTGGGAGATTTTTAGCTGTTCTTGAGAGATATGAAGTTATGATTGTGCGGGAATCTTGCTAGGAGTGTAAATCCGTCAGTCTAGAGTCAAAAGCTTCTTTGGCAAAGGTGAGTTATGTGTTTGTGTTATGTGGTAGATTTCTTGGCTTGTTAGAATGTTTTTGAGTCGCATGGGGCTTTGTGAGTCTTCTTTGTGGCATTGGACCGAGTTTGATATGTTTAGGAACGAAGATCTGGCGAGGAGCTTCGGGGAAGACGATGCTCGACATGTGCGTCGATCGATGCACTAAGTGCGTCGGTCGATGCAGTGTGAAGACGAAACGATAAGACCTAGGAGCATCGGTTAATGCCGTTTGGAGGTGTCGATCAATGTAATTAGGAATGTCACAAAATGTCGAGTATGCATCGGTCGATGCAGTTTTGGTGTCGGTCGATGCAGTCAAGTCTCGCATCGGTCGATGCAAGCTTGGTGTTGGTCGATGCAACCCAAGTCATTGTCGGTCGATGCAGTGGTTTGGTGTCGGTCGATACAGTGGTTTGGTGTCGGTCGATGCAGCTTCCTGATTTGTTGTTGATTGTTGTTTAATGGTTGGAGATTCTCAACTGCTTGTGTTTATAGCCCAATAGATGGGAGGATTATCTTATGACAATACTCATGCATCTCAATTTGTGTTTGTGGTGCAGATAAAGGCAAAGTGTGATCGTGAAATCAAAACAATGAAAAGGAGGATCTTTTAATGGCTTGGTCGTTTGTGGTATGGTTTCTGCTAGATTGCTAGAATGGAGTCCTTAGAAGGTTTTCTAGGATTGCTGGTTCCTTGGTTTTTGTTGAATTGATTCATTGGTTTAGTTGTTACGGAATTGATAATGGGTATTTGATTATTGGTTAATTTATTGGTTTAATTTTGGTTTTCCACTGTTTGGTTCACTACAAGAATATTGGGTATTGATAGCATCTGAATAACGCTGTCTAACGAAACCATAGTGTTTTAACAAACGCTGTATCTGCCCCCGTTATAATAGGTCAGCCACTTTTGATAGCGGTTTTTGGCATAGTTATCATATCTTCATTTAATATTGCATATTGTTATACTTTATAATAGTAATTGTATATTGTTATAAATTTTTTTATTTATAACATTAAATTATAATATATTATATGATATATGAAATAATTTATTATCACTAAATTATGAGATCATTAAATTATTATGATATCACTAAATTATTATCATATATATATATATATATATATAAATGGGTCGGTCGTTTCACATGTATTTTCACCCTCAAAACCATAGAATAAGAAAATTGGTCATAGTGTTGTAAATTGTACACTAGATTTTAACCCGCAGTATATCGCAGAACAAGTTATTTGTAATTAAAAAATTTAAATTTTAAGTTGTATTTCTTTGTTAATTTTGTTTGCTTTGTTTAGTATTTAAGATTGTATAATTGTATTTTGATTTTTAATTTTATGATTTAAGCCGCGCATACCGAGGGACAATTTGATTTTTGATATAATATTAATTTAATCAACTTAATTACGTATGTCTATTATTCTAGTATTGATAGTATTAATAAAATAATAAAATGATATTTTATTCGTGTAGTTCTGAGTTAATGATATTTTAACTTTTTAAAGTTTTTTTTAATAAAGAACTGTATTAAACCAAATAAAATTTATAAATTTGAATCTCTAATAAATGAAGCTCCCTGTTCATTCATATTCAGAATTATTTTAATTTTTTTATTGTTTCGCTTATTTTTCTAAATGATATGAGACATTGTATACACATTTCTAATGAGTAATATATGTTTGTTTAAAAAATATTTGAATTATATCATATAGAGAAAAAGTTACAAATTTTATTAAGTAAATGTATTATATAATAATTTAAAATAATTTAAATATAAGATCAAAAAAAAGTGAAAAGAGAATCATATATTTATGTTCGAATTATGTAGAGAGATTTATGATAATTATATAAAATTTAAAAATATTTTTTTCTACAGACATTTTATGTAATTAAGTAGCCCTGGGTTTTCGGTTCGGTTTGTTCGAAACGAACCGAGTAAACCGATTGTTTCGGTGTTCGGAAACCGGGAGTGTAGAGGGAGATAACCGATCGGGGAAATTAAAATTGACAATTCGGTTTCGGGGCAATTCGGTTCGGTGCCTGATTTCCGATCGGTTTTACTAAACCGAAGTATAAATACCTAAACTCATTAACCCTAATCATTTGTCTCTCTCACGCGGCTGCTCCCTTGGTTCTCTCTCGAAGGCGATTCATCGAGCAACCAAAACTCGATCTCACGTTTATCTTCTTCTTCTGTTCTTCTCCGTCTTGTAACATCAAAAGTTCTTATTCTGTTGTTCTCCTTCATCTTCATCGTCTTACATCGAATCGTGGTTGAGAAATCATCTGTTGGTTAACCCTAATTTCGAAAATTCGAAAAGGTAACCTCTTCTTCTTCTAATATTTCTTGTTTATGTATTTAACTTGGATTTGTGTTCATTTCTTCGAGTAGTTTAACCCCAAATCGTCGAGTAGTTTAACCCCAATTTTTTTGAAACCGATTTATTTTCCTAAATTTCTTCTAGCTTCGTCTTCTGGGTTGTTAGTTTTGGATTTGAAAGATGAAATTAACAACAAACTAGGGTTTCTGTTAAACGCTTGTTTTGTTTTGCTTTAGTCAGAGATGGGTTATTTGTTTTGAACTTCTTTAATGGTTAACTTGTGATGTTTTGTAGATGGATGCTGATGGTCACGAGGCTAACATGGAGGAGGAAGCTGGATGCTGATGAGCAAAGTCTCAATTTTTTTGGCTAGTTTGGTTTAGAAAAACCGAAATCTATTGTATCTCGGTTTAATTCGGATTGACACTTTATTCAGAAAACCGAACCGATTACCCCGACTACCGTTTAACCCGACCCGAAACTTTGTTCGGAATCATTCGGATCAGTTTTCAGATTACCGATTAAACCCGTAAACCGAATAAGCCGTTCCGAACAAACCGAAATTTCCGAAAACCCAGGGCTATAATTAAGTATAACTAAAAGGGTAGATTGCCAAATGTACTTCGAAAATGTTAATATAGATGTGAGATTACTAAATAATAGTTGTATTGTATCTCTTAATCTTCCTGTATACTAAAAGAATGTTAGGGGAGACAATGTTTGCAATTTTTTGTCATATCAATTTGTTGAGAATTCTACTATCTTAAATATTTCAGTTTAAATTTTAGATTTTTAAAATATGTTTAAACAAGAAAAAAAAAACTTGTGTATATATGGAAATAGTTAATTAGAATTTCAATTTATAGACATGACTATTTTGATTGTTTCACCGATCAGTAGAAGAATCTTGTATTTAAAATAAAAAGGGAAATTAAAAAATGAAAAAAGTTAAACACTCACCTTTGAGAAGAAAGACAAAAAAAATTAATATAATGGAATTTTTGGATTTTCTTTGGAAATAGATAAAATATAACATAAAGCATTTAATAAATTAAAAATTCTACTTACTATATAAACCTCAAATTTTTGACTGAAATCTCTGATGATCAAATAAAATCAAATAGCCATTAATATCAGTTAAAATCAAATATTCGACTTTGACTGATACTATTAAAAGCTTAAGAAATCTAAACTAAAAAATGAAAAATTGATTGGCTATTATACTTAAGGTATATTAATTCTTTCTTTTAAAATTTATGATTTTATTCAACGACAATTTAATATATGAGAATTTTCCTAACCCTATCTATGTACTTATATATAAATTGACTATTGACCATCTAGCCCAAAATCATAAGAAGAAGAAACTCAAAAAAATCAACCAGTTTTTTTTCCGAAAGAAACAAAAAAGTTGAAATGAGTTTGAAGTGTCCGTTCCCTCATATCGGATGTGAAAACTGTGATTGTACGGGAATTACGTGCCAACATCTATTTCCACGTATTGTTTTAAAAGTTTTTGGTTCCGAACATACACGATTATGGTATAAGATTTTTGTGTAAACTCACAGTTATTAATCCGTTGGTGTATATTATGCAAGTTGTATATAACTTGTTCAAAAAAAAATCTGAAATATTAGCTAAATCCTTTGTTAATTATAAATTTATAACCAACTATATTAGCTGATCTTTTTTATGAAAAAATATGTCAAAGATTAATACTTTTGCATGCTTTCTATCAAAAAATCCTTTTGCAGCCCAAATCAAATATATTTTTTAGTTCATATATTTTCTATAGAGAAAAAAAATCTCAAAACATAGCTTCTTTTATTCTTTTAACATTTGGGATTATTGTGTGTAGGGTTGAAGGTGGAGTGGCCGGAACTAAGAGGAGTAAGTGGACTTGAAGCAAAGAGAATAATTGAAAATGATAATCCAAAAGTGACTTGTGTTTTAGTTCCACAAGGTGATGGTGTGCTCCACATCAATTGTTGTAACCGTGTCCTTCTCCGTCTTCCTGCCAATGATTGTCCCAACGGTCCTGTCCTTAATCTTCCTCAAGTCGGATGATACTATTTTCTTACTCTTCTACAAGATGATTCAGTTTGATCTTTTGTTTCAATAATTTGCTAGCTATGTCTTGTTTTGTTTGCCGGTTGTAATCTGGTTGTATCCAGATTGAGTTGTATCCTTTGCTTTTGAATAATAATAATGGAGATATTTTATTCTACTTTTGCATATTTGAAATTTGATACTACTACTGTTTATAATCTCCAAAACCGTGTAACTGAGCCAAAGGCATCGTTGGATCTCTTCACTTCCGTATTCACTAATAAATGTCATCACTTACTCTCTCTATTTCTATTAATAAAGAGTATCATTTTGACACAATGCACACATATTAAGAAAAATATATAAATTTCTATTTTACTCTTTATAAATACACTAAAACAATTTCTCTTTCTAATTAATAAGCTAAAATGATAGGGATAAAAATGAGAATTATTATTAAAAACTGCATTAAAAATAAAAAATGACAATCTTTTTTGTAACAAAAAAATTTGTGTCAAAATGACACTCTTCGTGAAACAGAGGGAGTATAAATTAGTTTTAAAGATGTTATTTTAGATGTGAGATTACTAAATAATAGTTGTATTGTATGTCTTAATTACAACCATATATACTAAAAGAATGTTCTGGGAGACAATGTTTTTGGATTTTCTTTGGAAATAGATAAAATATAACATAATAAGAATCTCCAAATTAAAGCATTTAATAAATTGAAAATTCTACTTATTATGTAAACCTCAAATTTTTGATTGAAATCTCTGATGATCAAATAAAATCAAATAGTCATTTATATCAGTTAAACTCAAATATTTGACTTTTTGACTTTGACTGATACTATTAAAAGCTTTAGAAATCTAAACTAAAAAATGAAAAATTGATTGGCTACTATACTTAAGGTATATTACAATTAGTTCTTTCTTTTAAAGTTTTTGATTTTGGTCAACGACAATTTAATATATGAGAATTTTCCTAACCCTATCTATGTACTTATATATAAATTGAGTATTGACCAGCTAGCCCAAAATCATAACAAGAAGAAACTCAACAAAATTGTAACATCCTCTTTCTAAAATTGGGATGTAGGGAAAACCGAAGGAATTGATTTTTAGTTTAATTAAATTCTGGTTTAATTTAATAAAACCAAAAACTCTTATTTCTCCTTCTTTTTGTAGACACTTCCTCCTTTTTGTGCTTTGGTCGACATTTTCATCAGAGAGAGGGAGAGAAAGAGAGTTAAGTGTTGGTTTTTGGTGTAAAGGAGAAAGAGAAGGAGATCAAGCTTTTTCCTTAGAGTTAAGAGAGAAACAGAACTGTCAGGGTTTGGGAGAAGGAGGATCCGACTGGTCAAATCATTTCGAAAAGTACTGATTTTTGGTAGGGTTGTAGCTAAGAGATTTTCGTACACTCTCCTTTTTACAGAAGTGATTTTGAGTTAATATTCTAGGAGATATTGGCAGTTTCGTGGGGTGTTTCTTCTCATTCGCGGATTGAGACCAGCGGGTGTTACGAGGACGATTGCGGTTTCATCTATAATCTGATCGTGCTGAAAATTTGTGGGAAGCTTCTGCACGTTTATACCTTGCTTTTCACCGGAGGGATTAGAAAGTTAACGGTTAGTTTTGGTTTCGTGGTTTCACTTGTGAGGTTGTTCTTTTCTGTTTTTTCTGGCAGTTTGTTTTCAATATTTGTTTGTTGTCGCGATTGGTTGTAGGAACAAGTTTGGTTGTTCTTGGATATTGGAAAGCCTCTCATTTGGTTGTATTTAGTTTTGTGAATCACTTGTTAAGGTAAGTGCAGGACCATGGCTTATCTAAGCTGGAGATTATTTCTAATCTGCTTGTTTGGCTTGTTGATTGTTGATTGATGATTGTTGGTTGATGGTTGATGGTTAGAGATGTCTCTATTGCTTGTGTGTATAGCCCAGTAGATGGGAGGATTGCCTCACTGAGTGTTTATTAAATACTCATGCATTGCAATATGTGTTTGTGGTGCAGTTAAAGGCAAAGTGTGACCGTGGAATCAAGGCAATGAAGAGGAGGATGTTCCTGTGGTTCGCTTGGTTGTCTAGCTTCTGTTAGGTTGCTAGAGTTGAGTCCTAGAATGTTGCTTAGGATTATTGGTTCACTGGGTTATGTCGTTTGGATCATTGGTTTATGATTAGAATTATACTGAATATTATTAATATTGGCTATTTATATTTATTGGATATTGGTAATGTTTTCCGCTGATGATTGTGATTGTGGTTAGGTGGCTAGTGGGTATGGGACCACTAGTTGTAGTTTATTATTATATTATATTATATATTTATTATTTATTATTATTATTTATTATTAAAAAAAAAGGGTCGGTCATTTCATTTTGGTATCAGAGCCCTTACGGTTCTAGGTTTGGGTTCGCTAGGTTTCTATTGTAATGTTTGGGATTGCATGTCTTGATTGATTATGTGAGTTAGTCAATTGTGTGTGGCATGGAGTCCTAGAACATCCTCTTCGAGCCTTCAATGAGATTCCACGGTGAGTTATTGTTATGTTTCTTTGTGTGGTATTGTTTTGTTTTATGCTTGTTAGCCTCTGTTCTTGGAAGATCAGTGGTTAAGGTGTTTGAGTTGTTGGTCGTGGACGGGGACGTGATCGTGGTCATGGTTGGGTAAGTCCCGAGGCCAGTGAGTGTGTGGTCCAGAGTTCCACGGGGAGGTACGTCAGAGGGTCGCAAGCGTATCAGGAAGGACCAGAGTGTTAGCCGGTGAGTGTGCCGGGGGTGCTGGGAACCCACATTTGGGGTTGCAGCGGGTGGAGCCCAAGGTCGAGATGATCACTTAGCGGATCTGTTGGCGTGCGGTGGGAGCGGTTACCGAGAGGGGTACCAGTGTAGGCTCTAGTTGTGCCGCATGTGGCGGGGTGCAGTCGAGGGCTGCGGATGTTGAGGACTTTCCACCTTACGTTAAGAGGATGGAGCGGTTGTAGATGACCGGTATGAGATTATTCTCAAGAGGTATCGGGCCTAGAGAGGCGGATATGTGGACATATGCAGTTGGAGCAGATATTTCTCTGCTTGGTGGTTAATCCAGTTGGATATTAGAAGTTTAGTGGGCAGGTGTAACATTGCAATGTTATACTCGGACCACAGGAGGTACTTGTGTCGAGAGATGTTTATAGTCGTTAAGGATTGTTGCTCCTGAGGGGATGGTGATTCCCCTGAATACCGATAGCTCGAGGGGTTGAGGGCTCCGAGAGTGGCAGAGGGGATGTTGTTCTCCTGAGGGGATGAGTAGTTCCCCTGATATCGAGATCTTGAGGATTGTGGTCCAAGAGTGAGACGGTATAACTCGAAGACGCTGGTCTGAGAGTGAGATCGGTATAACTCGAAGGTTGCGACCTAAGAGTGGAAGAGTTGGGAGCAAGCAATGTATAGAACGTGAGTGTAAACATAACGACGGAATGTAGGCCTCGAGAGTGATGGTGGTTTAATCTTGGATTTTAGGATTATGTTGGCCGGTGGGACAGGGTTTTATGACCAGAGCGGTTATAAATGTTTGGCTGTGCGCCAGGATTGTGAGGCCGGTGGTGCTGGAGTCCCGAGAAGGGGAGTTACAGCAGGTTTGAGCCGGGAAAGGCATGTTTGCCAGATACATAAGTTCACGAGAAGCCTTCATGGCAGGATAAACTAATCGTTGCGACGATACTGGATGAAGTTCATTGGTGATGGACAGGGTTGCTAGATTCAAGGTTTTGGTAAGCTTGTTGGAGGGAATAAGTCAAGTGGTTTGAGTAAGCGGCCTGCAAAGCATTTGAAGCGGTGAATCAGAATATGCGAACGTATGGTACTTGTTTGTTTTATTACGTTCGTATTGATGATTTGCTGTGGAGAATTGCCAAGCGGAAAGCTATCTTTGGAATAAGCTAACTTGTGGAAGTTTCCCTAACTGGCAAGTAACTAGAGGTTCTTGGAGGAACAAGAGGGTTGATATTCAGGTGGCGGTGAGTTGATGTCGGCATACTTGAGTATTTGTTTGGTTGAGCTGAGTAAGTAACTAGAGGATTTATGGAGCAAGGGATTCATACGCTCTAGTGTATCACCGTGGAGAGCACCGGTGTTGTTTGTTAAAAAGAAGGACAGAAGTCTCCGCTTGTGTATAGATTAATGGGGTTTGAACCGTTACTGTGAAGAACAAGTACCCTCTTCTCAAGATTGATGAGTTGTTGGATCAGTTGAGGGGTGGTACTTGGTTCTCTAAGGTATATCTGGCGTCGGGTTATCATCAGATACTGATAGATGAGGCAGATGTGAGGAAGACGACTTTCAGGATGAGGTATGGGCATTATGAGTTCGTGGAGATGCCTTTTTGGGTTGACTAACGCGCCAACGGCGTTTAGATTGATGAACAGTGTGTTTCAGGAGTTTCAGGACGTGTCTATCATCTTTTTCGTTGATGATATCCTGGTATTTTCTAAGAGTCCTGAGGAGCATGCAGTGAATTTGAGGGCAGTTCTGGAGAAGCTGCGGGAGCAGAAGTTGTTTGCTAAGTTGAGCAAGTGTAGTTTTTGGCAGCATGAGATGGGTTCTCTGGGTCACATTGTTTCTGCAGAGTGAGTTTCTGTAGATCTGGAGAAGATTCAGGCTATCAGGGATTGGCCTAGACAACATAATGTCACTAAGATCAGGAGTTTCCTTGGTTTGACAGGTTACTACAGGACCATGAGATGAAGTCTCTGGTAGGAGAGATCAGTGCGTTGAGCTTGTGTGTGGTTTCTCGAGAACCATTGGGTTAGGAGGCGGCTTATGGAGCGGATCTTCTGAGCAGGGTGTGGTTGGCTCAGGAGAAGGATTTGGGGCTGGTGAATGTATCTAAGGATATTGATTCAGAGTATCAGGTCTCAGCTAATGGTACTATCTTGGTGCACGGTCGTGTGTGTGTGCCCAAGGATGAGGAGTTGAGACAGGAGATTCTGAGAGAGGCTCATGCGAGCAAGTTATCCATTCATCCAGGAGCGACTAAGATGTACCGTGACCTCAAGAGGTACTATCATTGGGTCGGAATGAAGAAGGATGTGGCTAGTTGAGTTTCGAGGTGTGATGTGTGTCAGCTAGTGAAGGCTGAGCATCAGGTTCCTGGTGGGTTACTGAAGAGTTTACCCATTCCTGAGTGGAAGTGGGATATGATCACCATGGATTTCGTGGTAGGATTGCCAGTGTCGCGGACCTTTGATGCTATTTGGGTCATTGTGGACCGGTTGACTAAGTCAGCACATTTCCTGGCCATCAAGAAGACTGATGGAGCAGCGGTCTTGGCTAAGAAGTATGTGAGGGAGATAGTCAGGTTGCATGGGGTGCCAGCGAGCATTGTGTCTGATAGGGATTCTAAGTTCACTTCGGTGTTCTGGAAGGCATTTCAGGCGGAGATGGGCACTAAGGTGCATATGAGTACAGCTTATCATCCCCAGACTGATGGACAGTCAGAGAGGACGATCCAGACGCTGGAGGATTTGCTGAGGATGTGTGTGTTGGATTGGGGTGGCCATTGGGCAGATCACCTGAACCTGGTAGAGTTTGCTTACAACAACAGCTATCAGGCGAGTATTAAGATGGCTCCTTATGAGGCTTTGATTGGGAGGCCATGTCGTACACCATTATGCTGGACTCAGGTGGGGGAGAGGAGCATATTTGGTGCTAGTTTTGTTCAGGAGACCTCAGAGAAGATTCGGGTTCTCAAGCTAAACATGAAGGAGGCTCAGGATAGGCAGAGGAGTTATGCAGATAGGAGGAGGAGAGATCTTGAGTTTCAGGTAGGAGACAGAGTGTACCTCAAGATGGCCATGTTGCGGGGTCCGAACAGGTCATTGTCAGAGACTAAGTTGAGTCAGAGGTATATGGGTCCATTCAGAGTGATTGGGCGGGTTGGACCAGTGGCATATAGATTGGAGTTACCTGAGGTGATGCGTGCATTCCATAAGGTTTTCCATGTGTCTATGTTGTGGAAGTGTCTCCGTGAGGGAGAGGAGGTGTTGGCTAAGATTCCTGAGGATCTTCAGCCTAACATGACTTTGGAGGCGAGACCAGTGAGGGTTCTCGAGAGGAGGATCAAGGAACTTCGGAAGAAGAAGATTCCTTTGATGAGAGTCCTGTGGGACTGTGATGGTGTTGAGGAGCAGACTTGGGAGCCTGAGGCAAAGATGAAGGCAAGGTTCAAGAAGTGGTATGAGAAGCAAGCCGCGACTTGAGCTTGTTTAGTCGGGTCCCATCTGTAATCCGTGGCTGGAGCGGGAATGGAGTATTCCAGCCCATCTCTCTTGTTACTCGGTCGCTTGGGATGGTTGGTTGTGCGACTCAGTAACAAGATGAGGTGGTGTTCGGGGTACAAAGTTTCCGTGAGGCGGGGTTTTGGAAGAAAGTTTCCTAAATTAGAAGTTTCCAAAAGTGGAAAGTTTCCAAAAATGGAAAGTGCTAAATATGGAAAGTTTTCCGGGAGTTGGAATTTGTCCATTTTAGTGGTGGAGAGCGTTGGAGGGGCTTGTGTGGCCTTAGTGGCGGACTTTTGAGTCAGTGTGCCAGTGTGTGGCGGTATTTCTTTTGTTATGGTGTGGCCTTTGTGGCAGTATTCTGTTATTATTGTGTGGCCTTTGTGGCAGGCTGTTTAGCCAGAGTGCCTGTTAAGGCGGTCCTTCGGGACAGACGGTCTTTTGGGACTGATGGTCCTACGGGACAGACGGTCCTTCCGGACTGATGGTCCTTCGGGACAGACGGTCTTTCGGGACTGATGGTCCTTCGGGACAGACGGTCTTTCGGGACATATGGCCTTTGTGGCGTGAATATGATCCTTGTGTGGTCATGGGGTATCCCGGTGAGGGGATATGTGGTTGGTAGGACATTGAGATGTTTTACGCGAGCCACGGGAAGGAAACCTGGATGGGGATAGGGCTCAAACATGTTCAGAATCGTTTGCTCGCGACTCTTGGGGGACTTAGGTTCTCCTAGTACTGCCATATTCAGAGACTGTGGCTCGGGAGTATGGTTGGTATATCGACTTCGGATGACGATCCGGGGGCGCGCTGTAGGGTGGCAACCCGAGAGACGAGTTTGGACTTTTCCTTATATATTTTGGCATGCAGACTTAGGTCTGATGAGGAGCCAATAAAAACTCAAGGTTTAGGCCTAGGAGTAAAGGAAAGTCCAAAAAGTCAAGAGCAAATGACGCCTGGAACGTGAGTCTATCGCCTAGAGGTGACCTTCTGTAGATCGGTCGGAGGAGTGCGGGCCGTGGAGACGGTTGCGCGGGAGTCCTTGGCTGATGGTTGTTCGAGATTCGAGGACGAATCTAGATTGGTGGGGGAGAATTGTAACATCCTCTTTCTAAAATTGGGATGTAGGGAAAACCGAAGGAATTGATTTTTGGTTTAATTAAATTCTGGTTTAATTTAATAAAACCAAAAACTCTTATTTCTCCTTCTTTTTGTAGACACTTCCTCCTTTTTGTGCTTTGGTCGACATTTTCATCAGAGAGAGGGAGAGAAAGAGAGTTAAGTGTTGGTTTTTGGTGTAAAGGAGAAAGAGAAGGAGATCAAGCTTTTTCCTTAGAGTTAAGAGAGAAACAGAACTGTCAGGGTTTGGGAGAAGGAGGATCCGACTGGTCAAATCATTTCGAAAGGTACTGATTTTTGGTAGGGTTGTAGCTAAGAGATTTTCGTACACTCTCCCTTTTACAGAAGTGATTTTGAGTTAATATTCTAGGAGATATTGGCAGTTTCGTGGGGTGTTTCTTCTCATTCGCGGATTGAGACCAGCGGGTGTTACGAGGACGATTGCGGTTTCATCTATAATCTGATCGTGCTGAAAATTTGTGGGAAGCTTCTGCACGTTTATACCTTGCTTTTCACCGGAGGGATTAGAAAGTTAACGGTTAGTTTTGGTTTCGTGGTTTCACTTGTGAGGTTGTTCTTTTCTGTTTTTTCTGGCAGTTTGTTTTCAATATTTGTTTGTTGTTGTGATTGGTTGTAGGAACAAGTTTGGTTGTTCTTTGATATTGGAAAACCTCTCATTTGGTTGTATTTAGTTTTGTGAATCACTTGTTAAGGTAAGTGCAGGACCATGGCTTATCTAAGCTGGAGATTATTTCTAATCTGCTTGTTTGGCTTGTTGATTGTTGATTGATGATTGTTGGTTGATGGTTGATGGTTAGAGATGTCTCTATTGCTTGTGTGTATAGCCCAGTAGATGGGAGGATTGCCTCACTGAGTGTTTATTAAATACTCATGCATTGCAATATGTGTTTGTGGTGCAGTTAAAGGCAAAGTGTGACCGTGGAATCAAGGCAATGAAGAGGAGGATGTTCCTGTGGTTCGCTTGGTTGTCTAGCTTCTGTTAGGTTGCTAGAGTTGAGTCCTAGAATGTTGCTTAGGATTATTGGTTCACTGGGTTATGTCGTTTGGATCATTGGTTTATGATTAGAATTATACTGAATATTATTAATATTGGCTATTTATATTTATTGGATATTGGTAATGTTTTCCGCTGATGATTGTGATTGTGGTTAGGTGGCTAGTGGGTATGGGACCACTAGTTTAGTTTATTATTATATTATATTATATATTTATTATTTATTATTATTATTTATTATTAAAAAAAAAAGGGTCGGTCATTTCAAAAATCAACCAGTTTTTTTTCCGAAAGAAACAAAAAAGTCGAAATGAGTTTGAAGTGTCCGTTCCCTCATATCGGATGTGAAAACTGTGATTGTACGGGCATTACTTGCCAACATCTATATCCAGGTAATGTTTTAAAAGTTTTTGGTTCCGGACATACACAATGATATGGTATAGGATTTTTGTGTTAACAAACAGTTATTATTCCGTTTGTGTATATTATGCAAGTTGTATATAACATGTTCAAAAAAAAAAATCTGAAATATTAGTTAAATTCTTTGTTAATTATAAATTTATAACCAACTATATTAGCTAATTTTTGTTATAAAAAAATATGTCAAAGATTAATACTTTTGCATGTTTCTATAAGAAAATAATTTTGCAGCCCAAGTCAAATCTTTTTTTTAGTTCATATATTTTCTATAGAGAAAAAAAATCTTAAAACATAGCTTCTTTTATTCTTTTAACATTTGGGATTATTGTGTGTAGGGTTGAAAGTGGAGTGGCCAGAACTAAGAGGAGTAAGTGGACTTGAAGCAAAGAGAATAATTGAAAATGATAATCCAAAAGTGACTTGTGTTTTAGTTCCACAAGGTGATGGTGTGCTCCACATCAATTGTTGTAACCGTGTCCTTCTCCGTCTTCCTGCCAATGATTGTCCTAACGGTCCTGTCCTTAATCTTCCTCAAGTCGGATGATACTATTTTCTTACTCTTCTACAAGATGATTAAGTTTGATCTTTTGTTTCAATAATTTGCTAGCTATGTCTTGTTTTGTTTGTCGGTTGTAATCTGGTTGTATCCAGATTGAGTTGTATCGTTTGTTTTTGAATAATAATAATGGAGATATTTTCTTCTACTTTTGCATATTTGAAATTTGATACTACTACTGTTTATAATCTCCAAAACCGTGTAACTGAGCCAAAGGCATCGTTGGATCTCTTCACTTCCGAATGTCATCACTTACTCCCTCTGTTTCTATTAATAAAGAGTGTCATTTTGACACAATGCACACATATTAAGAAAAATATATAAATTTCCATTTTACTCTTTATAAATACACTAAAACAATTTCTCTTTCTAATTAATAAGCTAAAATAATATGGATAAAAATGAGAATTATTATTAAAAACTGCATTAAAAATATAAAATGACACTCTTTTTGTAACAGAAAAATTTGTGTCAAAATGACACTCTTTGTGAAACAGAGGGAGTATAAATTAGTTTTAAAGATGTTATTATAGATGTGAGATTACTAAATACTAGTTGTATTGTATGTCTTAATTACAACCATATCTACTAAAAGAATGTTCGGGGAGACAATTTTTTGGATTTTCTTTGGAAATAGATAAAATATAACATAATACGAATCTCCAAATGAAAGCATTAAATAAATTGAAAATTCTACTTATTATGTAAACCTCAAATTTTTGATTGAAATCTCTGATGATCAAATAAAATCAAATACTCCCTCCGTTTCAAAATATAGGATGTTTTAGATAAAACACACAGATTAAGAAATAGTTACTTTTAAAAAGTTTAACCAATCATAAACAACACTGCATAAAATAAAATATAAAAGTTGCATAGAAACTTGAAAAACAATAATATCTCTCCAAACATCCTATATTATGAAACGGAGGGAGTAGTCATTAATATCAGTTAAATATTTGACTTTGACTGATACTATTAAAAGCTTTAGAAATCTAAACTAAAAAATGAAAAATTGATTGGCTATTATACTTAAGGTATATTTCAATCAGTTCTTTCTTTTAAAGTATTTGATTTTGGTCAACGACAATTTAATATATGAGAATTTTCCTAACCCTATCTATGTACTTATATATAAATTGAGTATTGACCAGCTAGCCCAAAATCATTAGAAGAAGAAACTCAAAAAAAGCAGCCATTTTTTTTTCGAAAGAAACAAAAAAGTCGAAATGAGTTTGAAGTGTCCGTTCCCTCATATCGGATGTGAAAACTGTGATTGTACGGGCATTACGTGCCAACATCTATTTCCAGGTACTGTTTTAAAAGTTTTTGGTTTTGGACATACACAATGATATGGTATAAGATTTTTGTGTTAACCAACAGTTATTATTCCGTTTGTGTATATTATGCAAGTTGTATATAACTTGTTCAAAAAAAAAAATCTGAAATATTAGCTAAATCCTTTGTTAATATTATCTTTTTTTTAGTTCATTTATTTTCTATAGAGAAAAAAAAAAATCTCAAAACATAGCTTCTTTTATTCTTTTAACATTTGGGATTATTGTGTGTAGGGTTGAAGGTGGAGTGGCCAGAACTAAGAGGAGTAAGTGGACTTGAAGCAAAGAGAATAATTGAAAATGATAATCCAAAAGTGACTTGTGTTTTAGTTCCACAAGGTGATGGTGTGCTCCACATCAATTGTTGTAACCGTGTCCTTCTCCGTCTTCCTGCTAATGATTGTCCCAACGGTCCTGTCCTTAATCTTCCTCAAGTTGGATGATACTATTTTCTTACTCTTCTACAAGATGATTCAGTTTGATCTTTTGTTTCAATAATTTGCTAGCTATGTCTTGTTTTGTTTGCCGGTTTTAATCTGGTTGTATCCAGATTGAGTTGTATCGTTTGCTTTTGAATAGTAATAATGGAGATATTTTCTTCTACTTTTGCATATTTGAAATTTGATACTACTACTATTTATAATTTCCAAAACCGTGTAACTGAGCCAAAGGCATCGTTGGATCTCTTCACTTCCGTATTCACTAATAAATGTCATCACTTACTCCCTCTATTTCTATTAATAAAGAGTGTCATTTTGACATAATGCATACATATTAAAAAAAATATATAAATTTCTATTTTACTCTTTATAAATACACTAAAACAATTTCTCTTTCTAATTAATAAGCTAAAATAATAGGGATAAAAATGAGAATTATTATTAAAAACTGCATTAAAAATAAAAAATGACACTCTTTTTTGTAACAAAAAAATTTGTGTAAAAATGACACTCTTTGTGAAACAGAGGGAGTATAAATTAGTTTTAAAGATGTTATTTTAGATGTGAGATTACTAAATAATAGTTGTATTGTATGTCTTAATTACAACCATATCTACTAAAAGAATATTCGGGGAGACAATGTTTTTGGATTTTCTTTGGAGATAGATAAAATATAACATAATAAGAATCTCCAAATTAAAGCATATAATAAATTGAAAATTCTACTTATTATGTAAACCTTAAATTTTTGATTGAAATCTCTGATGATCAAATTTATATATTTTTCTTTATAATCTCCGAAACCGTGTAACTGAGCCAAATGCATCGTTGGATCTCTTCACTTCCGAATGTCATCACTTACTCCCTCTGTTTCTATTAATAAAGAGTGTCATTTTGACACAATGCACACATATTAAGAAAAATATATAAATTTCTATTTTACTCTTTATAAATACACTAAAACAATTTCTCTTTCTAATTAATAAGCTAAAATAATAGGGATAAAAATGAGAATTATCATTAAAAATATAAAATGACACTCTTTTTGTAACAAAAAAATTTGTGTCAAAATGACACTCTTTGTGAAACAGAGGGAGTATAAATTAGTTTTAAAGATGTTATTATAGATGTGAGATTACTAAATACTTGTTGTATTGTATGTCTTAATTACAACCATATCTACTAAAAGAATGTTCGGGGAGACAATGTTTTTGGATTTGCTTTGAAAATAGATAAAATATAACGTAATAAGAATCTCCAAATTAAAGCATTAAATAAATTGAAAATTCTACTTATTATGTAAACCTCAAATTTTTGATTGAAATCTCTGATGATCAAATAAAATCAAATACTCCCTCCGTTTCAAAATATAGGATGTTTTAGATAAACCACGAAGATTAAGAAATAGTTACTTTTAAAAAGTTTAACCAATCATAAACAACACTGCATAAAATAAAATATAAAAGTAATCTAAAAGTTGCATAGAAACTTGAAAAACAAAAATATCTCTCCAAACATCCTATATTATGAAACGGAGGGAGTAGTCATTACTATCAGTTAAATATTTGACTTTGACTGATACTATTAAAAGCTTTAGAAATCTAAACTAAAAAATGAAAAATTGATTGGCTATTATACTTAAGGTATATTACAATCAGTTCTTTCTTTTAAAGTTTTTGATTTTGGTCAACGACAATTTAATATATGAGAATTTTCCTAACCCTATCTATGTACTTATATATAAATTGAGTATTGACCAGCTAGTCCAAAATCATAGGAAGAAGAAACTCAACAAAATCAACCAGTTTTTTTTTCGAAAGAAACAAAAAAGTCGAAATGAGTTTGAAGTGTCCGTTCCCTCATATCGGATGTGAAAACTGTGATTGTACAGGCATTACTTGCCAACATCTATTTCCAGGTAATGTTTTAAAAGTTTTTGGTTTCGGACATACACAATGATATGGTATAAGATTTTTGTGTTAACCAACAGTTATTATTCCGTTTGTGTATATTATGCAAGTTGTATATAGCATGTTCAAAAAAAAAATCTGAAATATTAGCTAAATCCTTTGTTAATTATAAATTTATAACCAACTATATTAGCTAATTTTTGTTATAAAAAAATATGTCAAAGATTAATACTTTTGCATGTTTTTATAAGAAAATCATTTTGCAGCCAAGTCAAATCTTTTTTTTAGTTCATATATTTTCTAAAGAGAAAAAAAATCTTAAAACATAGCTTCTTTTATTCTTTTAACATTTGGGATTATTGTGTGTAGGGTTGAAAGTGGAGTGGCCAGAACTAAGAGGAGTAAGTGGACTTGAAGCAAAGAGAATAATTGAAAATGATAATCCAAAAGTGACTTGTGTTTTAGTTCCACAAGGTGATGGTGTGCTCCACATCAATTGTTGTAACCGTGTCCTTCTCCGTCTTCCTGCCAATGATTGTCCTAACGGTCCTGTCCTTAATCTTCCTCAAGTCGGATGATACTATTTTCTTACTCTTCTACAAAATGATTCAGTTTGATCTTTTGTTTCAATAATTTGCTAGCTATGTCTTGTTTTGTTTGCCGGTTGTAATCTGGTTGTATCCAGATTGAGTTGTATCGTTTGCTTTTGAATAATAATAATGGAGATATTTTCTTCTACTTTTGCATATTTGAAATTTGATACAACTACTGTTTATAATCTCCATGAGCCAAAGGCATCGTTGGATCTCTTCCCCTCTGTATTCACTAATAAATGTCATCACTTACTCCCTCTGTTTCTATTAATAAAGAGTGTCATTTTGACACAATGCACACATATTAAGAAAAATATATAAATTTCTATTTTACTCTTTATAAATACACTAAAACAATTTCTCTTTCTAATTAATAAGCTAAAATTATACAGATAAAAATGAGAATTATTATTAAAAACTGCATTAAAAATATAAAATGACACTCTTTTTGTAACAAAAAAATTTGTGTCAAAATGACACTCTTTGTGAAACAGAGGGAGTATAAATTAGTTTTAAAGATGTTATTATAGATGTGAGATTACTAAATACTTGTTGTATTGTATGTCTTAATTACAACCATATCTACTATTAGAATGTTCGGGGAGACAATGTTTTTGGATTTTCTTTGCAAATAGATAAAATATAACATAATAAGAATCTCCAAATTAAAGCATTAAATAAATTGAAAATTTTACTTATTATGTAAACCTCAAATTTTTGATTGAAATCTCTGATGATCAAATAAAATCAAATACTCCCTCCGTGTCAAAATATAGGATGTTTTAGATAAAACACGCAGATTAAGAAATAGTTACTTTTAAAAAGTTTAACTAATCATAAACAACACTGCATAAAATAAAATATAAAAGTAATCTAAAAGTTGCATAGAAACTTGAAAACATCCTATATTATGAAACAAAAATATCTCTCCAAACATCCTATATTATGAAACGGAGGGAGTAGTCATTAATATCAGTTAAACTCAAATATTTGACTTTGACTGATACTATTAAAAGCTTTAGAAATCTAAACTAAAAAATGAAAAATTGATTGGCTATTATACTTAAGGTATATTACAATTAGTTCTTTCTTTTAAAGTTTTTGATTTTGGTCAACGACAATTTAATATATGAGAATTTTCCTAACCCTATCTATGTACTTATATATAAATTGAGTATTGACCAGCTAGCCCAAAATCATTAGAAGAAGAAACTCAACAAAATCAACCAGTTTTTTTTTTCGAAAGAAACAAAAAAGTCGAAATGAGTTTGAAGTGTCCGTTCCCTCATATCGGATGTGAAAACTGTGATTGTACAGGCATTACTTGGCAACATCTATTTCCAGGTAATGTTTTAAAAGTTTTTGGTTTCGGACATACACAATGATATGGTATAAGATTTTTGTGTTAACCAACAGTTATTATTCCGTTTGTGTATATTATGCAAGTTGTATATAACATGTTCAAAAAAAAAATCTGAAATATTAGCTAAATCCTTTGTTAATTATAAATTTATAACCAACTATATTAGCTAATTTTTGTTATAAAAAAATATGTCAAAGATTAATACTTTTGCATGTTTTTATAAGAAAATCATTTTGCAGCCAAGTCAAATCTTTTTTTTAGTTCATATATTTTCTAAAGAGAAAAAAAATCTTAAAACATAGCTTCTTTTATTCTTTTAACATTTGGGATTATTGTGTGTAGGGTTGAAAGTGGAGTGGCCAGAACTAAGAGGAGTAAGTGGACTTGAAGCAAAGAGAATAATTGAAAATGATAATCCAAAAGTGACTTGTGTTTTAGTTCCACAAGGTGATGGTGTGCTCCACATCAATTGTTGTAACCGTGTCCTTCTCCGTCTTCCTGCCAATGATTGTCCTAACGGTCCTGTCCTTAATCTTCCTCAAGTCGGATGATACTATTTTCTTACTCTTCTACAAAATGATTCAGTTTGATCTTTTGTTTCAATAATTTGCTATCTATGTCTTGTTTTGTTTGCCGGTTGTAATCTGGTTGTATCCAGATTGAGTTGTATCGTTTGCTTTTGAATAATAATAATGGAGATATTTTCTTCTACTTTTGCATATTTGAAATTTGATACAACTACTGTTTATAATCTCCATGAGCCAAAGGCATCGTTGGATCTCTTCCCTTCCGTATTCACTAATAAATGTCATCACTTACTCCCTCTGTTTCTATTAATAAAGAGTGTCATTTTGACACAATGCACACATATTAAGAAAAATATATAAATTTCTATTTTACTCTTTATAAATACACTAAAACAATTTCTCTTTCTAATTAATAAGCTAAAATAATAGGGATAAAAATGAGAATTATTATTAAAAACTGCATTAAAAATATAAAATGACACTCTTTTTGTAACAAAAAAATTTGTGTCAAAATAACACTCTTTGTGAAACAGAGGGAGTATAAATTAGTTTTAAAGATGTTATTATAGATGTGAGATTACTAAATACTTGTTGTATTGTATGTCTTAATTACAACCATATCTACTATTAGAATGTTCGGGGAGACAATGTTTTTGGATTTTCTTTGGAAATAGATAAAATATAACATAATAAGAATCTCCAAATTAAAGCATTAAATAAATTGAAAATTCTACTTATTATGTAAACCTCAAATTTTTGATTGAAATCTCTGATGATCAAATAAAATCAAATACTCCCTCCGTTTCAAAATATAGGATGTTTTAGATAAAACACGCAGATTAAGAAATAGTTACTTTTAAAAAGTTTAACTAATCATAAACAACACTGCATAAAATAAAATATAAAAGTAATCTAAAAGTTGCATAGAAACTTGAAAACATCTTATATTATGAAACAAAAATATCTCTCCAAACATCCTATATTATGAAACGGAGGGAGTAGTCATTAATATCAGTTAAACTCAAATATTTGACTTTGACTGATACTATTAAAAGCTTTAGAAATCTAAACTAAAAAATGAAAAATTGATTGGCTATTATACTTAAGGTATATTACAATTAGTTCTTTCTTTTAAAGTTTTTGATTTTGGTCAACGACAATTTAATATATGAGAATTTTCCTAACCCTATCTATGTACTTATATATAAATTGAGTATTGACCAGCTAGCCCAAAATCATAGGAAGAAGAAACTCAACAAAATCAACCAGTTTTTTTTTCGAAAGAAACAAAAAAGTCGAAATGAGTTTGAAGTGTCCGTTCCCTCATATCGGATGTGAAAACTGTGATTGTACAGGCATTACTTGCCAACATCTATTTCCAGGTAATGTTTTAAAAGTTTTTGGTTTCGGACATACACAATGATATGGTATAAGATTTTTGTGTTAACCAACAGTTATTATTCCGTTTGTGTATATTATGCAAGTTGTATATAACATGTGCAAAAAAAAAATCTGAAATATTAGCTAAATCCTTTGTTAATTATAAATTTATAACCAACTATATTAGCTAATTTTTGTTATAAAAAAATATATCAAAGATTAATACTTTTGCATGTTTCCATAAGAAAATCATTTTGCAGCCCAAGTCAAATCTTTTTTTTAGTTCATATATTTTCTATAGAGAAAAAAAATCTTAAAACATAGCTTCTTTTATTCTTTTAACATTTGGGATTATGTGTGTAGGGTTGAAAGTGGAGTGGCCATAACTAAGAGGAGTAAGTGGACTTGAAGCAAAGAGAATAATTGAAAATGATAATCCAAAAGTGACTTGTGTTTTAGTTCCACAAGGTGATGATGTGCTCCACATCAATTGTTGTAACCGTGTCCTTCTCCGTCTTCCTGCCAATGATTGTCCTAACGGTCCTGTCCTTAATCTTCCTCAAGTCGGATGATACTATTTTCTTACTCTTCTACAAGATGATTAAGTTTGATCTTTTGTTTCAATAATTTGCTAGCTATGTCTTGTTTTGTTTGCCGGTTGTAATCTGGTTGTATCCAGATTGAGTTGTATCGTTTGCTTTTGAATAATAATAATGGAGATATTTTCTTCTACTTTTGCATATTTGAAATTTGATACTACTACTGTCTATAATCTCCGAAACCGTGTAACTGAGCCAAATGCATCGTTGGATCTCTTCACTTCCGAATGTCATCACTTACTCCCTCTGTTTCTATTAATAAAGAGTGTTATTTTGACACAATGCACACATATTAAGAAAAATATATATATTTCTATTTTACTCTTTATAAATACACTAAAACAATTTCTCTTTCTAATTAATAAGCTAAAATAATAGAGATAAAAATGAGAATTATTCTTTAAAACTGCATTAAAAATATAAAATGACACTCTTTTTGTAACAAAAAAATTTGTGTCAAAATGACACTCTTTGTGAAACAGAGGGAGTATAAATTAGTTTTAAAGATGTTATTATAGATGTGAGATTACTAAATACTTGTTGTATTGTATGTCTTAATTACAACCATATCTACTATTAGAATGTTCGGGGAGACAATGTTTTTGGATTTTCTTTGGAAATAGATAAAATATAACATAATAAGAATCTCCAAATTAAAGCATTAAATAAATTGAAAATTCTACTTATTATGTAAACCTCAAATTTTTGATTGAAATCTCTGATGATCAAATAAAATCAAATACTCCCTCCGTTTCAAAATATAGGATGTTTTAGATAAAACACGCAGATTAAGAAATAGTTACTTTTAAAAAGTTTAACTAATCATAAACAACACTGCATAAAATAAAATATAAAAGTAATCTAAAAGTTGCATAGAAACTTGAAAACATCCTATATTATGAAACAAAAATATCTCTCCAAACATCCTATATTATGAAACGGAGGGAGTAGTCATTAATATCAGTTAAACTCAAATATTTGACTTTGACTGATACTATTAAAAGCTTTAGAAATCTAAACTAAAAAATGAAAAATTGATTGGCTATTATACTTAAGGTATATTACAATTAGTTCTTTCTTTTAAAGTTTTTGATTTTGGTCAACGACAATTTAATATATGAGAATTTTCCTAACCCTATCTATGTACTTATATATAAATTGAGTATTGACCAGCTAGCCCAAAATCATAGGAAGAAGAAACTCAACAAAATCAACCAGTTTTTTTTTTCGAAAGAAACAAAAAGTCGAAATGAGTTTGAAGTGTCCGTTCCCTCATATCGGATGTGAAAACTGTGATTGTACAGGCATTACTTGCCAACATCTATTTCCAGGTAATGTTTTAAAAGTTTTTGGTTTCGGACATACACAATGATATGGTATAAGATTTTTGTGTTAACCAACAGTTATTATTCCGTTTGTGTATATTATGCAAGTTGTATATAACATGTTCAAAAAAAAATCTGAAATATTAGCTAAATCCTTTGTTAATTATAAATTTATAACCAACTATATTAGCTAATTTTTGTTATAAAAAAATATGTCAAAGATTAATACTTTTGCATGTTTTTATAAGAAAATCATTTTGCAGCCAAGTCAAATCATTTTTTTAGTTCATATATTTTCTAAAGAGAAAAAAAATCTTAAAACATAGCTTCTTTTATTCTTTTAACATTTGGGATTATTGTGTGTAGGGTTGAAAGTGGAGTGGCCAGAACTAAGAGGAGTAAGTGGACTTGAAGCAAAGAGAATAATTGAAAATGATAATCCAAAAGTGACTTGTGTTTTAGTTCCACAAGGTGATGGTGTGCTCCACATCAATTGTTGTAACCGTGTCCTTCTCCGTCTTCCTGCCAATGATTGTCCTAACGGTCCTGTCCTTAATCTTCCTCAAGTCGGATGATACTATTTTCTTACTCTTCTACAAGATGATTCAGTTTGATCTTTTGTTTCAATAATTTGCTAGCTATGTCTTGTTTTGTTTGCCGGTTGTAATCTGGTTGTATCCAGATTGAGTTGTATCGTTTGCTTTTGAATAATAATAATGGAGATATTTTCTTCTACTTTTGCATATTTGAAATTTGATACAACTACTGTTTATAATCTCCAAAACCGTGTAACTGAGCCAAAGGCATCGTTGGATCTCTTCCCTTCCGTATTCACTAATAAATGTCATCACTTACTCCCTCTGTTTCTATTAGTAAAGAGTGTCATTTTGACACAATGCACACATATTTAGAAAAATATATAAATTTTTATTTTACTCTTTATAAATACACTAAAACAATTTCTCTTTCTAATTAATAAGCTAAAATAATAGGGATAAAAATGAGAATTATTATTCAAAACTGCATTAAAAATATAATATGACATTCTTTTTGTAACAAAAAAATTTGTGTCAAAATGACACTCTTTGTGAAACAGAGGGAGTATAAATTAGTTTTAAAGATGTTATTATAGATGTGAGATTACTAAATACTAGTTGTATTGTATGTCTTAATTACAACCATATCTACTAAAAGAATGTTCAGGGAGACAATGTTTTTGGATTTTCTTTGGAAATAGATAAAATATAACATAATAAGAATCTCCAAATTAAAGCATTAAATAAATTGAAAATTCTACTTATTATGTAAACCTCAAATTTTTAATTGAAATCTCTGATGATCAAATAAAATCAAATACTCCCTCCGTTTCAAAATATAGGATGTTTTAGATAAAACACGCAGATTAAGAAATAGTTACTTTTAAAAAGTTTAACCAATCATAAACAACACTGCATAAAATAAAATATAAAAGTAATCTAAAAGTTGCATAGAAACTTGAAAAACAAAAATATCTCTCCAAACATCCTATATTATGAAACGGAGGGAGTAGTCATTACTATCAGTTAAATATTTGACTTTGACTGATACTATTAAAAGCTTTAGAAATCTAAACTAAAAAATGAAAAATTGATTGGCTATTATACTTAAGGTATATTACAATCAGTTCTTTCTTTTAAAGTTTTTGATTTTGGTCAACGACAATTTAATATATGAGAATTTTCCTAACCCTATCTATGTACTTATATATAAATTGAGTATTGACCAGCTAGTCCAAAATCATAGGAAGAAGAAACTCAACAAAATCAACCAGTTTTTTTTTCGAAAGAAACAAAAAAGTCGAAATGAGTTTGAAGTGTCCGTTCCCTCATATCGGATGTGAAAACTGTGATTGTACAGGCATTACTTGCCAACATCTATTTCCAGGTAATGTTTTAAAAGTTTTTGGTTTCGGACATACACAATGATATGGTATAAGATTTTTGTGTTAACCAACAGTTATTATTCCGTTTGTGTATATTATGCAAGTTGTATATAACATGTTCAAAAAAAAAATCTGAAATATTAGCTAAATCCTTTGTTAATTATAAATTTATAACCAACTATATTAGCTAATTTTTGTTATAAAAAAATATGTCAAAGATTAATACTTTTGCATGTTTTTATAAGAAAATCATTTTGCAGCCAAGTCAAATCTTTTTTTTAGTTCATATATTTTCTAAAGAGAAAAAAAATCTTAAAACATAGCTTCTTTTATTCTTTTAACATTTGGGATTATTGTGTGTAGGGTTGAAAGTGGAGTGGCCAGAACTAAGAGGAGTAAGTGGACTTGAAGCAAAGAGAATAATTGAAAATGATAATCCAAAAGTGACTTGTGTTTTAGTTCCACAAGGTGATGGTGTGCTCCACATCAATTGTTGTAACCGTGTCCTTCTCCGTCTTCCTGCCAATGATTGTCCTAACGGTCCTGTCCTTAATCTTCCTCAAGTCGGATGATACTATTTTCTTACTCTTCTACAAGATGATTAAGTTTGATCTTTTGTTTCAATAATTTGCTAGCTATGTCTTGTTTTGTTTGCCGGTTGTAATCTGGTTGTATCCAGATTGAGTTGTATCGTTTGCTTTTGAATAATAATAATGGAGATATTTTCTTCTACTTTTACATATTTGAAATTTGATACTACTACTGTTTATAATCTCCGAAACCGTGTAACTGAGCCAAATGCATCGTTGGATCTCTTCACTTCCGAATGTCATCACTTACTCCCTCTGTTTCTATTAATAAAGAGTGTCATTTTGACACAATGCACACATATTAAGAAAAATATATAAATTTCTATTTTACTCTTTATAAATACACTAAAACAATTTCTCTTTCTAATTAATAAGCTAAAATAATAGGGATAAAAATGAGAATTATTATTAAAAACTGCATTAAAAATATAAAATGACACTCTTTTTGTAACAAAAAAATTTGTGTCAAAATGACACTCTTTGTGAAACAGAGGGAGTATAAATTAGTTTTAAAGATGTTATTATAGATGTGAGATTACTAAATACTTGTTGTATTGTATGTCTTAATTACAACCATATCTACTATTAGAATGTTCGGGGAGACAATGTTTTTGGATTTTCTTTGGAAATAGATAAAATATAACATAATAAGAATCTCCAAATTAAAGCATTAAATAAATTGAAAATTCTACTTATTATGTAAACCTCAAATTTTTGACTGAAATCTCTGATGATCAAATAAAATCAAATACTCCCTCCGTTTCAAAATATAGGATGTTTTAGATAAAACACGCAGATTAAGAAATAGTTACTTTTAAAAAGTTTAACCAATCATAAACAACACTGCATAAAATAAAATATAAAAGTAATCTAAAAGTTGCATAGAAACTTGAAAACATCCTATATTATGAAACAAAAATATCTCTCCAAACATCCTATATTATGAAACGGAGGGAGTAGTCATTAATATCAGTTAAACTCAAATATTTGACTTTGACTAACACTATTAAAAGCTTTAGAAATCTAAACTAAAAAATGAAAAATTGATTGGCTATTATACTTAAGGTATATTACAATTAGTTCTTTCTTTTAAAGTTTTTGATTTTGGTCAACGACAATTTAATATATGAGAATTTTCCTACCCTATCTATGTACTTATATATAAATTGAGTATTGACCAGCTAGCCCAAAATCATAAGAAGAAGAAACTCAACAAAATCAACCAGTTTTTTTTTCGAAAGAAACAAAAAAGTCAAAATGAGTTTGAAGTGTCCGTTCCCTCATATCGGATGTGAAAACTGTGATTGTATGGGCATTACTTGCCAGCATCTATTTCCAGGTAATGTTTTAAAATTTTTTGGTTTCGGACATACACAATGATATGGTATAAAATTTTTGTGTTAAACAACAGTTATTATTCCGTTTGTGTATATTATGCAAGTTGTATATAACATGTTCAAAAAAAAAAATCTGAAATATTAGCTAAATCCTTTGTTAATTATAAATTTATAACCAACTATATTAGCTAATTTTTGTTATAAAAAAATATGTCAAAGATTAATACTTTTGCATGTTTCTATAAGAAAATCATTTTGCAGCCCAAGTCAAATCTTTTTTTTAGTTCATATATTTTCTATAGAGAAAAAAAATCTTAAAACATAGCTTCTTTTATTCTTTTAACATTTGGGATTATTGTGTGCAGGGTTGAAAGTGGAGTGGCCAGAACTAAGAGGAGTAAGTGGACTTGAAGCAAAGAGAATAATTGAAAATGATAATCCAAAAGTGACTTGTGTTTTAGTTCCACAAGGTGATGGTGTGCTCCACATCAATTGTTGTAACCGTGTCCTTCTCCGTCTTCCTGCCAATGATTGTCCTAACGGTCCTGTCCTTAATCTTCCTCAAGTCGGATGATACTATTTTCTTACTCTTCTACAAGATGATTCAGTTTGATCTTTTGTTTCAATAATTTGCTAGCTATGTCTTGTTTTGTTTGCCGGTTGTAATCTGGTTGTATCCAGATTGAGTTGTATCGTTTGCTTTTGAATAATAATAATAGAGATATTTTATTCTACTTTTGCATATTTGAAATTTGATACTACTACTGTTTATAATCTCCGAAACCGTGTAACTGAGCAAAAGGCACCGTTGGATCTCTTCACCTCCGTATTCACTAATAAATGTCATCACTTATAAATTAGTTTTAAAGATGTTAATATAGATGTGAGATTACTAAATAATAGTTGTATTGTATGTCTTAATTACAACCATATTTTCCTGTATAGTGATGTATACTAAAAGAATGTTCGGGGAGACAATGTTTGCAATTTTTTGTCATATCAATTTGTTGAGAATTCTACTATATTATATTTTAATTTAAATTTTGGATTTTTAAAATATTTTTAAAATACTTGTTTAAACTCCATTATGTATGAAAATAGATTAGTTCAATTTACAGACATGACCATTTTGATTGTTTCACCGATCAGTATAAGATTCTTGTATTAAAAAAAAAAAGTAAATTGAAATATGAAAAAGTTAAACACTCACCTTTGAGAAGAAAGACAAAAAGAAAACTAATATAATGGAGTTTTTGGATTTTCTTTTGAAAAAGATAAAATATAACATAATAAGAATCTCCAAATTAAAGCATTTAATAAATTGAAAATTCTACTTATTATGTAAACCTCAAATTTTTGACTGAAATCTCTGATGATAAAATAAAATCAAATAGTCATTAATATCATTTACACTCAAAAACTTGACTTTGACTGATATTATTAAAATCTTTAGAAATCTAAACTAAAAAATGAAAAATTGATTGGCTACTATACTTAAGGTATATTACAATTAATTCTTTCTTTTAAAATTTTTGATTTGGGTCAACGACAATTTAATATATGAGAATTTTCCTAACCCTATCTATGTACTTATATATAAATTGAGTATTGACCAGCTAGCCCAAAATCATAAGAAGAAGAAACTCAAAAAAACCAACCAGTTTTTTTTTTGAAAGAAACAAAAAAGTCGAAATGAGTTTGAAGTGTCCGTTCCCTCATATCGGATGTGAAAACTGTGATTGTACGGGTATTACGTGCCAACATCTATTTCCAGGTACTGTTTTAAAAGTTTTTGGTTTCGGACATACACAATGATATGGTATAAGATTTTTGTGTTAACCAACAGTTATTATTCCGTTTGTGTATATTATGCAAGTTGTATATAACATGTTCAAAAAAAAAAATCTGAAATATTAGCGAAATCCTTTGTTAATTATAAATTTATAACCAACTATATTAGCTAATTTTTGTTATAAAAAATATGTCAAAAATTAATACTTTTGCATGTTTCTATAAGAAAATCATTTTGTAGCCCAAATCAAATCTTTTTTTAGTTCATATATTTTCTAAAGAGAAAAAAATCTCAAAACATAACTTCTTTTATTCTTTTAACATTTGGGATTATTGTGTATAGGGTTGAAGGTGGAGTGGCCAGAACTAAGAGGTGTAAGTGGACTTGAAGCAAAGAGAATAATTGAAAATGATAATCCAAAAGTGACTTGTGTTTTAGTTCCACAAGGTGATGGTGTGTTCCACATCAATTGTTGTAACCGTGTCCTTCTCCGTTTTCCTGCCAATGATTGTCCCAACGGTCCTGTCCTTAATCTTCCTCAAGTCGGATGATACTATTTTCTTACTTTTCTACAATATGATTCAGTTTGATATTTTGTTTCAATAATTTGCTAGCTATGTCTTGTTTTGTTTGCCGGTTGTAATCTGGTTGTATCCAGATTGGGTTGTCTCGTTTGTTTTTGAATAATAATAATTGAGATATTTTCTTCTACTTTTGTATGTTTGAAATTTGATACTACTACTCTTTATAATCTCCGAAACCGTGTAACGGACCAAGAACAAATAACTGAGCAATAATTAACCTCAAGGCATCGTTGGATTTCTTCATCTCCGTATTTACTAATACATATCATCACTTATAAATTAGTTTTAAAGATACGCAACCACAACAACAAGTTCTTAATTTACTATATAATAACATTTTTTAAATTATGTTAAAAACAGTCCTTAAAATACACAAATATGAATTCTCTTACAAATTACTAACAATTATGAATAACAAAATATCAAAAAATATTATTTCAAATTAACTTCAAATAAAATATTCAGCTTATGGTCTGTCATGGGTTAATACCTAATTACATGTATTTTCTGACCTAGAACCATAAAGCAAGCGAAATTGTCGCAGTCTAGTGCCATGTCAATTTTGATGTGAGATTACTAAATATTGTATGTCTTACAACCATTTTTTATTGTATACTAAAAGAATGTTAGGGGAGGCAATATTTGCAATTTTGTGTAATATCAATTTGTTGGGAATTCTATTTTCTTAAATATTTTGGTTTAACTTTTAGATTTTTAAATATGTTTTTTTTCAGGTCCAGATTTATTATAAATTTATTCTGATCCTATTAGATCATAAGAAGAAGAAACTCAAAACATCAACCAGTTTTCTTTGAAAGAAACAAAAAAAGTCAATGAGTATAAAGTGTCTGTTCCCTCATGTTGCCTGCGGTGGCAGTACGTGCCATCCAGGTACCGTTTTTAAGTTTTTGCTTTCTTATTTTCTGTATATTAACCAACAATTATACTAATCCAATAATTTTTCTGCAATTATGCAATTGTATATAGATTTTTATTATAATAAACAAAAATCTGACTACTGGATTAAACCACCATTTACTATCGGATACAATATAACTCTTTTACTGTTGAAATAAAAGATATATCCATTACAATATATAATTAATCGATTTGATAATCACTTTTCATAAAGTCCTATAATTTATATACTAAACTAGTATTCAACCTGTACTACGTACGGGAAACCTCACTTACTTAGTTACTTTTTGTATTAAGTTTGTATGTCGTATATGTATAATGTGTTATCAGTTCCTTTATTTTTCTGATCATCTATAGTAAGGTGTAATTCGTCATCTTTTGATTATATGGAACTAAATAATTAAAGATAGCTCATGACTGATGTAATAAGATTATCACAGTTCACAAAGTGCGGATAAATACGTCTCTAGCTAGAAACATATGAACGTGTCAACTCAATGTGAAGACGGTGAAAGTTGACACGGACTAAATATAATTTATGTGTCATGACTTGAGCTTTTTGTTGTGTAGAGAAGATTGAAGCTTTATGTTGTGTTAAAAAAATTGAAGGCTAAAAAAAAAAAAAAAAAAATTGAAGGCTTTTCCTTCGGCGTAATACCCATGTGATTTTTCTTCAGCTTCCTTTAATGCTTCTTTCGTTTAGCATTCTTGTTTGTAATTTGTCTGCTTCTTAATGCTTCACTTTTGTATCTCAGTGTACCAACTTGGTTCAGTTCCAGTGCCGTGCTTACTTAATAAAAGATGGGGCAATAGCCCTAGGCCACATCCTCGATCATATTTTTTTTAGGCCACATTTGATAAATATATTTATAGATTTATTCAGTTAATTTCAATGTTTAAGTGTTTTTAACTACAAATTTGAACTTTATCATCATAATAATTATTCTTTTTGTTATCATCTTTTATAATTCTTAGTATTTGATTCAAAAACTCTATAAATTTTTAGTTTAACACAAATTTTAGGCGATATATTGTTAGTTAAGTTTTCTAAAATTTTACATTACAAAATTTCGCCCCAAGCCTCTAGAATCATTGGCACGGCACTGTTCAGTTCTTTGCATGTTCTGAAATATTAGGTCAATAAAAGGCGCTAGATCATCAGAAATAGACCATGATGAAGATAATTAATACATAGTTCGGCAAGAGCCGGGCAAACTTGTGATTATCACAACTCAACAACAAAAATAATAGCTTTGTATTCTTCTTTTAACTGAAAAAGGACAATAAGAGGAAGATGTTAAGAAAATCAATGAGGTTAATTACAAAAAGAAGACATACGAAGGACTAATAATATTGATTAAAGTCTAAAGCTTTCGAAAAGCTAGGTTAACTCAAAAAATCAAAGTCCGGAATATGTGTAACACTAACGACTAAAAGACATTAATTTTCAGTAAGAAGAAGATGCAGTAAGAAATGATGATTACCATTAATTTACAGAGAAATCAGAAATCCAGTTTCTCATAGCTCTTTGTTGTTGTGTTTTATGGTTCCAAACAACCTGGAAAATAAACTGTTATAATTCATCGTGAAAGACTCAAAATTACTTTTTGTATTAAGTTTGTATGTTATATTTTGGAGTATTTATTTAGTGAAACCCCAAAATATTACTGATCTTCTTAACATTTGGGATTATATAAATTTTCAAAAAAAAAAAAAAAAAAAACATTTGGATTTGGAATTATTGTGTTGAAGGCAGAATGGCCAGAATCATCCCGGGAAAAGGGCCATTTCCGACCTGTACAATGTCAAAAGTGCCAATTTATACCTATACAAACGATTGGTATCAATTTCTACCTATACTCTAAAAAATTCAAATTTCATACCCAATTTTATAAAATAGTGCCAATTTCAAAGTCAACATAAACAAATATTAGTCAACAGCTGACTCAGATGACACGTGTTTGAGGAGGTGGCATCGAGCATCGAAAACGACATCGTTTTGATGCTTTAGTTTCGTTTAAAAAAAAAATGTAACTACCTAGAATCGAACCCTAGTCAATTAATCTTTCTATCAATGCTTTAACCAACTGATCCCACAAAGTTACTCAAAACATTAAGGAACTTTTATGTTTATAACTATATATTTGTGCGATAATCTCTACTTCATCTTCCTTTTTTTTCTTCGCATCGTCAATGGCTGCTGTGTTCTCCATCTAAATCCGCCTCCGTTGGCCCAGTCGCTGATTTTGGTTTATTGTGGTTTTCCAAGATTTGTGGTTTCCGTTTATTGTGGTTTTCCAAGATTTGATTTTTACTTTTTGATTCTTTTAAATTTTGGAGATTCTCTGTTCCTCTCTGATCATCATCATCATCATAAATAGGGTTTCTGTTTTCCAGTCAATTTTGAATGAGGATGCCAAAATTATCAAAACTAGAGAAGATGGAAAAATTTGATATGTTCGTCTCTCTTAGCAAGCAGAGATCGGTTCAAATACTATGGAGAAGGAAATCAAAGAACCATGGCGGAGCAGCCATCGACAATGCCAACAAAGAAAGGAAGTGGAGAAAGGAGGGAGATCGGTCAATATAGTTATAAACATAATCTTTCCATATTATTTCGAATAAGTTTGTGGGATCAATTGGTTAAAGCTTTGTTTAAAACTCTGATAGGCCAGGGTTCGATTCTACGTTGTTACATTTTTTTTAAAACGAAACTAAAGCATCAAAATGACATCGTTTTTGATGCTCGATGCCACCTCCTCAAACACGTGTCATCTGAGTCAGCTCATGACTAATATTTGTTGATGTTGACTTTGAAATTGGCACTATTTTATAAAATTGGGTATGAAATTTGAATTTTATAGAGTATAGGTAGAAATTGACACCGATCGTTTGTATAGGTATAAATTGGCACTTTTGACATTGTACAGGTCGGAAATGGCCCTTTTTCCGAATCGTTCCTAAACAGATGGTAAGAGACGCATATGTGGCACTATCTGGTTGGTTATTGTTTTTTAGGAAAAAGAAAAAAAAAATATATATTATTCCCTTTCTCTTCCTCGACTTTCTCTCTCCTTCTTCCTTTTTTTTCTCTCTCTTGGTCGACAGTCGGTGATGGCTAAAACAAACAGAAACGAATCGATTTGCCTCATCCGCCGTCTGGGTCATGAAATTGGACGAGTAATGGCAAATAATCTCTTCTTTCATCCGTCTTGAGCATCATATAAACATACGGTGGTTACTATCTGTGAAGTCGATGAGCCTAATCGGCGATTTTGGGATTCCAAATAGGAGAGTTTGGTGAAACGATGCTCTAATATGCTTTTCCTGGTACTATTCTACCTGTTTTCGTTTGTAGATATTGATGAATTGTGGTTGTTTGATGTGATTAATATTAGGGTTATCTGAATTAGGGTTTGGTGTTAGGATACTTATGGTTCTTCGAATCAATAAGCAGCGTCTTTCTTCGTTCTTAGTCATGATTGAAACGATTTTTGCCATAGTTTCTCTGTTTTTTTTGTTGGAAGATTGTATAAGGTTTGGGTGTGTGTTAAGCTAAAGCTAAAAGCCAAAGCCATCGTTTCTTTGTTTTTGTTAGCAGATTGTAAAAGTTTTGGTTGTGTGTTACTGTCATATTTGAATTGAATTTGATATATATCGATGTTTGAATATGTTCTTGATCACAGTTTGTATCTGTTATTGATCAATCTTTGTGTCTGTTTCTGTTTCTGTACTTTGAGTGCTTCATTTAGTTTGTGTAACATGTTTCTGTAATTAGAGAAGATCAGTTGTACTTGTATGTTTGTGGTCTTGAATGAGTGTATGTGTTCTTGAATGAGTTTATTTTCTTTTAAACCTTGAATCTTGAATCGGAGTTATGTTATGTGATACAATGATTAACTTTGATAGCTTTGAGTTTAACTTTGACTTCTCTGTGAAAGCTTTGTGGTGAGATGATGGTTTGTTGCTTTGCTGCAGATCAAAGGAGACAAAATTGGCTACTGCAGATGGTTTTGTGTTTTATTATGTTTTCGGTTTCAATCAGTTTTGGCAAGTTGACAAGTAAAAGAAGATGGCAAGCTGACATGTAAAAGAAGATGGCAAGCTGACATGTAAAAGAAGGTGGCAGGAAGGACAAGTTAAAGAAGATGGCAAGGCAAGCTGTATCTTTTTTTGATTCATTTTGTTTTATTTGGTTCAGTTTGTTTCAGTATTACAAGTTAAGCAAATTTAAATTTTCAAAATATTCATTATTTCTAAGAAACCTTCTACCTTTTACCATTGGAGGAGGATAAATTTTAGAACAACTTAGGGTATCTAAACTTCTTTTTTTTTTTTTTTCAAAAATTAAACTTAAAATAATGGTAACAGACCATAAGGGTTTCTCACCATTCTAATCTCCGAAACCGTGTAACTGAGGAAGAACGAATTTGGTGTAACTGAGGAAGAACGAATTTGGTCTTCTTCGATATGATGAATGAATCGAGAAGCAAATTAAGCAACACGGTTGGTACGATGCAACTACAAATACCCACGACAAAATTATTTATTAGCTTAACACTTAAAACACATAACAGAGGACATTACATTAGCATCTGTGATTTCATAATGATCCCTTCTAGTCAGTCAGTCAGTCAGTCACCCACTAATTCCATCTTAGTGCCACGGGGCTTCTAACCACGTGTCTTCCATCTGACCACTGGATGCTCCCGAAGCTATTGGTCCCCAAAGGCATAGATGGATTCACAGTGAATTTGACAACATACGATTTCTTCTCATTGACTCTATTGAAATCCAAAACCGCCGGTTCGACCGAAATGTTGACTGCCTTTGCATCAGACAAGACTTTGACCTTGTAAGTCCCAGCTCCTCCCACGCTCGTTACGATGCGCGTGTATGTGTACGCGCCGCCGCCTTCACCTCGTGACTGGTTGAACGTGAGTGCAAACGAAGGGTAGTTAAGGTCTGAGATTATGTATCTCTTGCTTCGATCACAGGCGAAATCACGTCTAGCGACGATCTTTATCTGGGAAGCCGTGTAATTGGACGCGCATAAGAACTGGAGATAGTCCTCGACCGTTAGATCGTAGATAAGCCCTGGATTGAGAGCGGATATAGGTGACACGTGTCCAGCACCGATAGCAAACGGTGTAGTGGGTTCACCGGTGGCGCCGTCGATGATCGGCTTGCCGTCGTTGCCGTTTGTTTGGGCTGTCGTCATAAGAGCCGACCGAACCGCCGCGGGACTCCACTCGGGATGAGCTGCCTTGAGAAGTGCCACCAATCCGCTCACGTGAGGGGACGACATTGAAGTTCCAGACTCAATGCTGAACTCCACGTAGCCTGTGTCGGATTCTGGTTCTGTTGCTCCGGTCCAAGCAGCGAGGATGTTCACACCTGGTGCAATCAGATCAGGTTTCAGAATATCCGGTGTGACTAGATTCGGACCCCGTGAACTAAAGCCCGCAACCACCGGTGAAGGCTTGACACCGACAACAGTTCCTTTGAATACGATCTTGGCCGTTGGGTTCGAGTCCGTCAATACATAGTCCCTGATCTTGTCACCGGATCTTTTGTCCACGGACATGGATGGTAACAAACTGTAAGAAGGAGTGGTCTCTTCCCCCAAAACTAGTGCTGGCATAAATCACCCCCCAAGGCATCGTTGGATATCTCCACCTCCGTATCCACCTCCGTATCTACGAGGACAAGTTTCCCCGTGCGGTTACCACCAAATTGATCATAAACAAGAGGTAATGGTTTATTAGGGAAACCACGGCTGTCTTTGAACAACCCTGAGACGCCGAAGAACTTTTTCCCGTTGCCTAAGGTGATCGTAGCTGGGAAATCACGATCTATGGTGCTAGCGCCTACAGTGATTATCCAAGGAGCAACATTTTGTAAACTAGACTCGCTAGGACCAGAGTTTCCCGCAGAGACAGAGACAACGATGCCTCTCTCCGTGGCGGCTAAAGCTCCGATAGCCAAGTCGTCTTCGTAATAAGCCAATGCGCCAAGCCCGAGCGAGAGGGACAATACATTTACGTTGTCTTGAATCGCCTGATCAATTGCCGCAAGAACATCCGATCCCTTGCAGTCACGAAACCAACAAGCTTTGTAGACGGAGACTCTAGCTTGTGGAGCCATGCCACGAGCTACACCGGAGGCATACCTCAAGAAGTTTGCTCCTTTCACGACTGATCCGACGGCCGTGGAAGAAGTGTGAGTCCCGTGACCATTTCTATCCCTTGGAGACCTAAACTCCTTAGTTCCGCCAATTGGACCCATCTCTGCTTCATAACCCTTCACGAAGAATCTTGCTCCCACAAGCTTCCGGTTACAAAGCAACGCCGTGAAGTTTTGACCTTCTTCACATCTGCCTTTCCAGGATCTCGGCGGCGGACCAAACCCCTTGTCGATGAAGCTTCTGCTCTCCGGCCAGACTCCCGTGTCTATAACCCCAACGACCACGTCGCCGATCGAAGCATTAAGCGGGAAATTCTCTGCACCAGTCACAATGTCGTCAAGGCCCAGGAAAGACGGACTCCTCGTCGTCTTCAGTTTGTAATGTATTTCAGGAGATATCCATAAGACTTCTGGGAGACGACTGAGCAGGTGTACCTCGTCGGTGGTTAACCTTGCGGAGAATCCCCGAAGGGCATGGCTGTAACTGTATATGAATGGAGCGGATGTTGAAATAGACCGAAGGCAATCTTGATACCACACAGCCTTCTCTTTGAATTGGGCTGGCGTCTCCGCCATATGAACTATGAAATTGTGGCGCTCTGCGTAAGTCAGCGGCGATAGCACTAGAACAAACAAAATTGCAGAGAGCAGCATTTTTTTTTTTTTTTTTTTTTTTTGTTTCAGAAAATGTGATTTGAAGTTTTGAACATGTGAATGTATTAAGTATTCTTGTTTCTTAAAAACATGCGAATTGACGTTGTACAAAGATGCATGGGAATTTGGGTTTTGTATTTGCAAAAAGTTTGTGGGGTTTTGCTTAGGCCTGGGCACTAATACCCGTTACGCGTACTCGACCCGTTACTCGGGACGGGTTACTCAGCTCGTACCCGTCCCAAAAAAAAAGGTACCTACAGCTTTAGGGTCGAGTAAAGGGTATTATAATTATATTACTCGTGAGTAAGAGACGAGTATAGGGTATTAGTTTAGTTTTCAATACCCGTCCCGTTACTCGGCCCTTTACCCGTTTTGCTACTCGACCCGTAAATACCCGTTGATATTTGGTATTATTATTATTATTTATTATTAATTTATAGAGTTAAAAGTTAAAACCTAAGTTCAACTTAGCCTAAATAAATTAATATATTATTTTTATTTTCAAAATTTGTAATTTTATAATTTTTGGAACTATATATTGCATGAATTTATGAATTTTTCTTTTTTCGAATTTTAGAATATAAAATTATTATTGCGATTATTGACATTTTTTTATCAGGTACTCGTTTTTCCAGGTAATAATAAAGGATCGGGTATTTAAAGGGTCAACTATTTTTTACCGGCTACCCGTTATTTAAGGATCGAGTATGAGTAAATTTTTTCTATTACCCGTTAGGGTCGGGACGAGTAAAGGGTCTGAGAAAATTCAAGGGTACCCGTTCCGTGCCCAGCAAAACTTTTGCTGATATCGCACTATATCACGATACTGTTGTTTAGATATTTAAATTGTTACAAAAAGATATATCAAAATTTACTCAACTTTCTTCACATAAGAAAATTTTAATTTTCGAAGAAAGTATTAAACGAGTTAAGATTTTATAATTAAAAAAAAAAGTTATGTAAACGAAAACAAAAATAAAAGTATATGTATAATATGGTTTGAGATAGTCCTAGGCATTCGGGTCTCGAGTCACGTTAGGGTAGGAACCAATCGGGTTCAGGTCTTTCGGTTAGAAGAGTTTAGAACCCAATAAGATAAATAGAAAATATTGGTTCGGGTTCGATTCGGGTCTTATCGGGTTCGGGTCTAAAATTTCAGAACCTATAAATATCTGGGAAAAAAAATCGAGTATCATTCGGGTTTGGGTATTTTGTACCTGGTTACCCAAAATATCCGACTTTTATCCGATTATCCGAAAATTTTAATGCTTAATATTCAGAAAAAACTTTAATATTTAAGTTTTAAAAGTTTTGGTTAGTTTTTTGAATATATTAGCTAAACATTTCAATATAATTTTGGTTTTTTTAAGTATTTTGATTTAGAAAAAATAATATTTTTGAATTTTAAGCTATAGTTTTGAATAAGTATGTTATAAAGAAACAAATTATAACTAATATTTTATGAATATTATTTCATTTCGGGTATATCATCTACCCATTCGGTTCTCGGTTCGGTCCTGAGTTCGGTTTTGAATTTTTCGGTTTAGGAGATTAGGATCCAACAAGATATTTTACAGGTTTTGGATTCGGATTCGGATCTATATTTTTGGATCGATTTTGGTTCGGATTTTTGGTTCCAGTTTTTTTGCCCATGCCTAGTTTGAGACACGAGTATCTTGACCCCAGATTTCTAATACCCTTATTTGTAGCCGTACATGAAAGTATTTGCATGGAGCTTCGTAAGTACATCGCATAAGTGATAAGTCACTATTAAGACATATTATTATTTTATAGTTTAAATGTTAAGATTTCATTACTTATAAATTTAATTAGTTATAAAATAGATTGAAACGCATAACATATCAAATTGGATATTTCGAATTAAATTTTTACGAGGACGATATTAATTCATACAAAATCAAATTATCGTGGAAAACTGCTAGCGATGGGTACATAAGTGTGGTTGGGTTTGGTATAAAGTCCCCATCCCATTTAACCCCTCTATTTGTAATATATACTTATATAGAATCAGTAACCACTCCTATTTTTGTAGCTCTGATTTTTTCATCTGTAAAAAAAGCAAACACATCACTATTGGACTTGCCCTGAGCAAAAACAAAAGTAAAACCACGTGATATCGTTACTATCATTGAAACTGACGGCCACATGCAATGATGCAAACTATCTTTGTAAAAATCATCTAGCAAATGCTGTAGTGTTACATCATTTATGTAAGTGACTAAAAAAATGATTAATCAGATCGATTGAAATAAATAATATTTATGTAAGTGACTAGTTTTTAGTCGTTTTTTGTAATTAATCATTGTTTTAGTCACTTACATAAATGATGTAACACTGCAGCATTACCTAATTGTTAGTAAAAATCATCTACCAGTTCAAGATCCAAATGCTGCAGCATTGTTACATATTACGTATCATTTTTGTAATCAATGTTAGTATTCATGGTTGCAAAAAATGTTAGTACTGTTTTTGATAATATAAGACCATGAATGTTTGGAAGATTTTAAATTATTTTACTGGTGGTGAAAAGTAGAAGAATCCATATCTAGGCCTGGGCATTCGGTACTCGTTCGGGTTCGGTTCGGGTATTTCGAGTTTTTGGGTTTAGAGGTATAGAACCCGTTCGGGTATTTCTAGACTTCGAATTCGGATCGGGTTCGGTTCGGGTATTTCGGATTCACAAAATTCAAAATTTTAGTATCTAATTTAGTGTAAATTATTCAATAATACACAATTTATCTACAAAGTTAGAGTATTTTTTACCCAAATTTACTAATAAACAATTTAAATACTCCAAATTATCAAAAATATCTAAAAATATGAATATTTTGGACATTTATATTATTAAATTTATAGATATTACAAATATATTACTACTATATATTAATAATGTGGGTATATTCGGATACCCATTCGGATTTCGGTTCGGATCGGATTTGGATTCGGGTTTTCGGATTTAGAGATTTAGAACCCGTTTGGGTATTTTACAATTTCGGATACGGATTCAGATCGGGTTTTTTGGATCGGGTTCGGATCGGATCTTCGGATTTGGGTATTTTGTCCAGGCCTAATCCATAATGATACTTGTTCTGGGTATGGCCTATGGATGCCATGTTAATTGAAATTTTTATCATTAATGGCATGCATTGTTTTGTTAGTGAGTAGTATTTACAGGTGGTGGACATTACTTCCGCTGATATAGCCTAAAACCATGTGGCGTTTATATATATTTAAAAATCTGGTCACTAAACATTTTAACAAAACTTCCAAGATTTCTCGAATAAAATACGTAAATGTTAATAAACTTTTAGAATTCTATATTTAAATAATTGACACATTTCAGAAGAAACACATGGACTTGAAATTGTTTTTAATAGGCAACAAGAGAAAACGCCATACATTTAAAAATCTGATCACTAAACATTTTAACAAAACTTCCAAGATTTCTCGAATAAAATACGAAAATGGTAATAAACTTTTAGAACTCTATATTTAAATCATTGACACATTTCAGAAGAAACACATGGACTTGAAATTGTTTTTAATAGGCAACAAAAGAAAAGAAGAGCACACCGGAGAAGAAAAAGGAAAAAGAAAAATCCTCAACAACACAGTAATGTCTCAAATACTCTCAGACATCTCTCTCTCTCTCTCTATTGAGTCCTCATTCTGCTGCTTTCTGCAGCCCTGACTTGCGCAAAATACGGGTGAGCCTGTCGATTCATAGAACCATCAAGATTAGTTTACTATATTCTCATTATTCAGGCAAACATAACATAGTTTCTGACCTAAAGTAGACTAAGAAAGAGCCAATGTTGAGTTGTGTTCTGATACGTACCATTGCTTCTTTTGCAGTTAATCTGTCTTGATGATCATACCGAAGGAGCTTGTCCAGGTAATCAATCGCCTACATTGTAAAACCAGTTACGACTCAGGGAGAGAAACCATGGTAGCAATAGACAAAGGTGTTTGTGTTTCTAAATGAATGAAGAGAACAAAGTAAAACCTCAGGTGAGACCAAATGACGATTGTCAGCGTTGATGAATTTGGACCAAGGCTTCCTGCTATGTCTGTGAGAAAAATCCCAAGAAGTCATTGGCATTGGCTTTTAATCTTACTCTTCAACTATAGAGGATATGTAAGCTCAGCTTACCTCCCAACAAGTCCCTCTAATTGAGCATCAAGTTCTAACTGATACTTATTCAGGTATGCATTCAATTCATCGGTTCCAAGGACCTGAGTCAAGAATCAAACATACACTCTTAAGATGTCAAAAAACACTCAATCCTTCCCAGAATCTAACGTTTAACCACACAGTTGATTACCTTGGCAATTTTGACAAGCTGATCCTGGTTGTCATGGCCATAGAAGAAAGGTTCCTTACGGAATATCTATAAAGAAAATAAAATTGATAATTAGCAAATCGGATAATCATATAAATGTAGCATATGAAGACTTCAAAATTCACAAGGTACTCACCATCCCAGCAAACATGCAACCGAGGCTCCACATGTCCAAGGAATAGTCATAGTCTTGTAAATCCACTAGGAGTTCGGGTCCCTTGAAGTATCTGATATAAGAGATAACATTTCATCGAGCTTACTTAATGGTAGAGACTACATATTGTAGTCAGTTTTATTTTAAAAAAGGGATAGCAAACCAAGCTATATTTGAGGTGCCTATCATACCTTGATGCCACACGGACGTTGTACTCTTTTCCAGGATGATAAAATTCAGCGAGACCCCAATCTATGAGGCGAAGTTTACGCAGCTCATGGTCGATCATGACATTGTGTGGCTTGACATCTCTGTGCATTATTCCTTGTGAGTGGCAGTAGTCCAAAGCCTGCAGCAGGTCATAGCAAAAATTGCAAGTTTATCACTGAAGTAAATTTGTTGTGGAACCGCCACAGATCAGAAGTCGTTATGGAATTATAAAACGCTACATAAATTACCTTCAACAGCTCGTAGATGTAGTACCGGATGTCATAATCAGTCAATGTCGGATACAGAATCTTAAAGTCAGTGCTGTTAACATACTCGAATATCAAGCTTGGGGTTTTAGAGTGTTGATCTCTGACAACATCAAGCAGCTTGACAATATTTGGCCCTCCACAGAGATTCTGAAGAATTTTAATCTCTCTCCTAATCTGTAAAAGGATCATATAAATTCAGAACGGCAACGTAAAACCAAAACTGACTAAAAGGCAAGAACTTTGTAAAAAGCAACACCCATCTTCTGCTCATTAATCTATCTGCAGAAGAAAGTTTAGCCTTTTCATTCTTTTTCGCTACATCAAAGTAAATCACAGCAGATACAATCCAAAAATTTATAAGTCACCTATTGAAGTAACGTAGACACTCACCTTCTTCTTCTTAACAGGCTTAAGAATCTTGATAATACACTTCTCGCTGCTATTCATGTTAATCCCCTCAAAAACCTCACTGTACTTCCCTCTCCCCACTTTCCTCACTACCTCGTAATCATCTTGCTCCCTGACAACGGAAAAATACACAAATAACGAAAAAAACTCAAAACTTCAACATAAGCATCATCTCACCTATCATGATCAAATCTCAATTTCTACATCAATTCCAATAAAGATTCAATTTTTATCTCTAGGGTTTGCCTAAATAATCAATCTTACCCCAACTCAACATAAGCATCATCACCTATCATGATCAAAGATCATTAATAACCAACTAACTCAGATTCCAAATCAAGAAACAACAACAACAACAGCTTAATTTTTTTTTTTTTTTTTAAAATCAATTTCTACATCAGTTCCAATAAAGATTCAATTTTTATATCTAGAGTTTGCATAAAAAAATCGATCTTTACCCCCACTGAACAATGAGAGATTCGTAATCCCAATAATCCTTGGGTCGGATCACGTTAACATCGGTATAAACACGAGCTTTCGACATCGCTGTAGCAGAGGCGGAGAGAGAGATCTCGCCTGGATCGAACTTGTTACCAGCGACGTCTGATTCAACGGAGGTGACGATGGTTGATGGTAAGATAGGAGAATGAGCCAACGGCGCACGTAAGACCAAGATGCCGCACAATAATAACAGGCACCGTCGAAGAAGAGATGCAAAGAGACGAGAGTAGGAAAAAAAGAAGAAGAAGAAGAAGATTAAGCGCATGTAATCATTCGGTGCACTCCCCCGCAGTGGATTATTTCCCTTAGTGGCATACACTCAGACACACTGAGTTAAGGAAATAAAACGAATCTTTTATTTAACTTATTGCATTAAAACGGTGCGTTTTTTGTCTTAAATCTACAAAAACGGTGCGTTTTGTTTAAACCCTAAAATGATGCGTTTTGGCATACCCTAAAAAAGCTTCAACAACACCACCGTTTCTGTTGTTGTTTCATCGTTCATCATCGTTCTGCGCCTCTCTCTCTTCTCTCAAACTCTTCAGGTAAGCTTCTTCAGTTTGTTCCACTTATTTCATTGAATTAGTCCTTTCGAATCGTTTCTAGACTTAAAGTTTATCCCTTTTGGATGATTTGTGTTGATTGATTAACCTTAATTATAGAAAAATTTCACCTTTAGTTAGGCAGGATTGAACCGTAGTCTAGTTTTGATTGCTGTGAGTTCGAAACTCTCATTTCTGTGCAATTTTTTTACAGTTTGCAAAACACTCAGAAGCGGTTGATTGATTTACAATGGGGAAGAAGAAGTTTATTGATAAGAAAAAGGCGGCGACTTTCGAGTTGTGTCCTCGTGATACGTCTGACCCAAGATACAGTGACGCACCTGGTGGTGATAAGATCTTCTTACGAGTTGATCAGAACCCTGTTAACATCAATGCTTTTGTTGAAGAAGAAGAAGAAGAAGAAGAGGTAGAAGACTACTCAAAGTTCGAAGATGCTCCTGAAGAGTTGGCTTACGGTTACTCCAGTGATTCGAGTAATCCTTTACCTGCTCATTTGAGGAAGGAGATTTTGGAGTTAGGGTATCCTGATGATGGTTATAATTACTTGGAGCATCTGAGAGAGATTAAGAACACTGGTGGTGGTTCTAATTTCTATTCAAACCCCAAGCTTGAGATTGATCAGTTACCTCGTGATGTCAAGGCTTATGATGCGTCTCGTGTTAAGATCTCTGGTATGCTGAATGAAGAAGGTAATGATAAGTTGATGTATAATGTGGCGTCTAAAACTGTTAACGTCAAGGTGCAGAGAGCTATTGATCCTGAAGTTGCTGCTTTGCTTGAAAACAGTGATGGGTCTGAGTTTGGTTCTGATGTTGAGGATTTGGAAGAAGATTTTGTCATTCAAGCTAATCTTACTCAACAGGGTGAAGCTTCTGGTGTGAGCAATAACAATGTTGAGTTCTCTGAAAGACGTGAGGTAAGGGATAGAGAAAATGTTGTTGGGTTAACTGATAAAACTGTAGCTGAAAACCCGAGAGTTCCTCGTCCACTTGATGAGCATTTTGATCAGCTCGTACTCAATGAATATGGCAGTGACAGTGACTGTGATGGATACATAGCTGAAGAAGGAGAAGAAGAAGAAGAAGAAGATGAAGGGTACATGGCTCAAGACATTCAGAGTCTTATTCATGAGAAGGCAAAAAATTATGAGCTTGAAGAAAAATATATGAACCCTGCGGATATATTGAAAAACAGTGACTCTGTAAAAGATAAAGAGGAAATGGACACTGCTGCTCATGTTATCCGCAGAACTGTAGAATATGGTGAGAATTATGATAACGGGAATGAAGATGAATTTGTAGAGATTACTGATGAGAGCAGCGACGAAAGCGAGAAGTATGATTGTTGCACCATAATCTCAACATACTCGAATCTTGATAACCACCCTGGTAAAATCAATGCTCCATTGTCAGCTAGGCAGAAGAAGCTTAGTGAAACAGTAGGTAAAGCATTGAGTTCAAATGGCAATATCATTACCCTAGGAAAAGGAATGCTTCCAGTTGAGTTTCTACCCGGAAGGAAAGCTGAACAAACCGTTGTTGAACCGGAAATCCCGAAAGCTGAACCGATCAAGAGGAAGCCTCATGGTCAAGAGTCGAAAGAAGAGAAGAAAGAGCGCAAAAATGCTGTAAAAACCGAAAGGCGAGAAGCAAGGAAGATGAAGAAAGGGATAAAAGAGCTGTATCGCGGTGAAACGCAGCGTGCTCAGAGAGCTGTTGCTGTTTCTGGTCCATCTTCGATTCCTCTAAAATAAGTTATACAAGGTAAAAAACAAAAGGGCAAACTCTCTGAACTTGTTAAGAAACAGTTTTCTTTTATCAAGACCGTTGTAATATTTTCTGTTTTTCTTGTTTCATCAAGATTATATCTTTTTTGGATGTGTTGGACGTATTTAATATTTATTTTTATTACTTTATAGTAGAAAGTGATGAGAGCAAAAGGTACCAAAGTTTGCGTTGGTGTCTCAATTTCTAGTCTAGCCTGTGCAAGCTTATTTATTCTTCCTCTTTGTCTCTTTTTTTTACTTTCAGTCGTCATGCATCTGTGAATCTTCTTTAAACTGTATGGACCATTAGACTTTGGAATTTTTGTTAATCCTTATAAAATTGAAAACTTGGAGAAAGAAGCAAGCGATAGAAGTTCGACATACATACCTTTTTTGGACAATCTTTTGGCCATAATTAATTCACATTTTGTTTCTGAAAATTCAGTTGTCCACATGTTTTTGATTTGTAACATAAAATTTATGCTACTTTACCATGCCGGTTTCTCGGTTAAGTATTTCACAACTTTATATGGAATGATTTAGAGGAAGAATACTACTATACATACTAGAAACCAAAAAGGAAAAGGAATTAGTTACTTGTTAACATTGACTTAACCCTATTATATATATTAAAAATAAGCCGCCGATACTTTCTTTCACAATGATGATGTCGAACCTTCCAGATGATTTGTTAGAGGAGATACTCTGTCGCGTTCCGGCCACATCTCTAACACGGTTACGTTCTACTTGCAAACAATGGAACCGTTTAGTCAACGATAGTAAATTCGCAAGAAAACACAATGATAAAGCTGCAAAACAGTTTCTCCTTCTCATGGTAACGGAGGAATCTAGGGTTTTTTCCTTGAGCATGAATCTCCATGGAACTCCTTCTGTAGAGGCTACACGTGAACTTAGCCTAATCCGTCCCGAATTTAACTCAAATCAAGTCAATATAAATAATGTCTTTCATTGCGATGGCTTGTTGTTATGCACCATCGAAAAAGACACTAGAATCGTGGTTTGGAATCCATGTACTGGTCAAACCAAGTGCATCCAAACCAGTGATGATCGTCCTTACAACTACGTTCTTGGATACTACCAAGACAACAAGTCTTGCAATAAGAGCTACAAAATATTGGGATACAAGGGTTATTATTGGGTTATCAAAAATTTCAAACTCTATGACATTAGCTCTGGTTTATGGAGGAATCTTGATGTCG